>NC_055963.1:37715666-38029709 GCF_018492685.1 Alosa sapidissima | reverse complement strand
TAAACTATAGAGGCAGACCAACATTAATGTATTATGAGAAGTGCTCACATTTTTGTATGCTCAAAAGCCAGTCCTTAAGATGGTGTGTGAATGTATGGTGAGAGGTGGACGAGGTTTGTGATCTAACTTTTATTGTTGTGCTAGTTAGTTTCTAGAAGTCTTTTTCTAGTAGGCTAATACTGGTTCTTATGTGCTCGTCAATGTTTTGGAAAGTCAATTCATGGGTTTCTTCAGGTCACTTTCCACAGGTGTATAAAATCAAGCACCTCGATTATGAATGCAGACTGCATGGTGCTTGATTAATACACCTGTGTAAATGGACCTGATGAAACCCATGAATTGCATAAGATAGAATTGATATTACCGAATGTCTTCTTGTGGGTGTGCTACTTAGTACATCATACACCTTACCACATTCACTAAAATATTTTTGTTTCCATTGTACCAGTACAGTTTTGTGAGATAGTGAATGTCCTGTGTACTATTAGTATCTTGTAACTTGACAGTAATACATATTTATTTACTTTAGGTACCCAAACAGAATACTTCATGAAAAGTATGAGTATTGATACAAGCACTTCGGATACACCATGGGCATGGGGGCCTGCTACCTCTACTGCCATCAAGCCTGTTCATCCAAGGCCAGCTAGAAGACCTCGGGTTGATCAAGAGGAGGAGGAGGATGAAAGCGACATCTCCACAATAACACCTGATGGCTCCACCTATGGCCCAGCGCAATCAAAGAGCAATGTTATAAAATCATCACAGCCAACGAATGTGTTTTGTGTGTTGTCCCTTCGGATCCCCAGGACAATACAAGCCGAAACAACAACTCAGACCTTTTTCCCTCTATCTTACAAAGGATCTGTAGGCCAGATGTCTGCATCATCTGGCAAAAAGAGGACATTGTTAATTCTGTGCATAGTTTGGATGTTCTTGTTTTGTGTTTGCATTATTTTAATAGACTGCAATATTACTATTTGTCAGTGTTTCACGGACCACCTAGCAAAAAAAAAAAAAAAACAGTAGACCTACTTCAACAGTATATTACACAATAGGCCTTCTTACTGAACCACCTTGCTTATTGTCTTTGCACCTTGCTTATGGTGTCAGAGGATTCGTATGATTTAAACTGGCATAGGTTACATCAGTGTTGCAGAACTGTTTGGATTTACATACAAGTTGGTTCAATATTGCAAACAACTCATCTATTATATTTTACCACATCTACTTGTGGAACACTTGAGAGAGCTTGCGAAACACACTTTGAGTACTACTGCTGTATGTAAATATAAAGTTGTTTATAGACAATTGACCTGTTTTGTATATTTGTTTTAGGAGTTTCATCAGTTTTTGTCCCTTTTAAGCTAAAGGTTTATCTTACCTTTCATATCTTCTGTCTCACAGAGGGCCATAGTCGTCATAGTCGAATGTTTAGTGCATTTTGAAGGGAGTACATTATGCTAAGGCAGACTGGTTCTAATCCTGGGTACAGGGTCATACAGACAACAGGGGTACTGGTGTTGCCCATTTTTCTAACCACATGAGCAATCCCCTTACAAAAAAGTAGTATAGGAATCTTATAGTATTTGGGACAAAATATTATAGTAATCTTATAGGAATAATTGGGACATACTGTAGAAGTACTACTAATAACTCTATAATATCCTGTAACCGCTATAGTTTTTCTATAGTAGTCTTATAGTACCTATAGTATGTCCAAATACTATAGTATTCCTATAAGATTACTGTAATATTTAGTCCCAAAATACTATAAGATTCCTATAGTAGGCTACTTTTTCTGTCATACGTGACAGAAAACAACTTGAGTAGGCTAACCTCTGCCAATGTCAGGCTATCAAAGCCATAGTTCTCATTACCGGAGAAGTCTTGCAGCACACATTCTCTGCTTCTGTAGGCATTCTGGTACAATTCCAGCAAAATATAGCTAGGTAGGCGTGTTTGCATTTAGATCTATCTATATATTGGGCTATGACCAAGTGGTCTTTCAATGATAGTATCATGGAATTCAAACCATAACTATCTAGCTATTCCGATAGCATTAGCAGGCTAGGTCAGTGGCTGAACTGCATTTAGGGTGCTTACCTGTGTTGTGAAGTAAAATATCTACTAGGAAGATTGCAAAGACTTTTGACTGTGTAAAGAAATAGGTCTTTATTTTAAAACGTTTCCAACTGTTTATTACTTGAAAGCAAGATGACGATTGTCACAAACGTTTACCTCTTTTATGAGAAATTTTAAGCTGACAGGCAATTGTTACCATTCTATTAAACCAACGTTCACCGACAAACGATCAGGAAGCGGTTCTTCTTCCTACTCAAATACTAGGATCAAACACATGAAGTTGTATCTCCGAAGACATTTTGTGCAACAGTTTTGACTCGAGTTTTAGCCAGGTTTTAGCACTGTAAAGTTGAATATGGAGCATAGCACAGGCAGAATCGGATGAGGACGCACTGGAGGAAGCGTCACAGTACTGTTAGCCAATCAGAGGTGAATTCATTAGCATGTCATTAATATTCATGACTAGAGGCAAAATCCAGTCGTTCCTCCTCGCCCACCTTCCCCACCAAACTAGAACAGCATGAAACAGACGCAGGACAGCATTTTTTTCACCAAAACCGGCTCACAGGGCATTCATCAATACTACAGACCACTGCAAAATTAATGAAAAAACGATGAGATGAGACCTTTAACATTTGACAACTTCAACCATGAAAAATGCAAGTTAGTTTTAATTAACATTACCCATTTCCGACTACGTATAGTACTTAAACCCACAACGTTTCATTCAGTTATTGAAAACTTTATCGGCTACATACACAGCCAGACATTACTTACATCGGTGGTCACCTGTGGTGTACTTTATCCAAGTGCTGTAGCTGAACTCACGTGCACTTAGCAAACAAAAGTCCCCTTGATGTCCCCGGTATAACGTTATTGTCGGGCCCACACAAGGACATCCTTGGGATGTTTGTGAAATGACCCAATGTGGACGAAACCGATGGATTTAACGGGGACGTCCCCAAAAGGTCCGATACCGGACATCACACAAGGACCAAAAGAGGAACTTGCTCCAGATCCCAATAACTTTACGGTGACATCCATTAGAGAACGCGATGTTGGGGACTAATCGGGACGTCGTCAATGTCCACTTCAAGTCCGGGCCCGTGTTTGTTGGGATGGTACTATGTTTGCTCTTTGATGCAACATAATCATAGTCATAGTCAAGTTTATTTATATAGCACAATTTAAAACAACCTGTGGTTGACCAAAGTGCTCAAAAAAAATAAAAAATAAATAAATAGATAATACTGTAGAAGACAAAATGAATAAAGACACAAAAAAAGCACAACAGGAAAAAAAAACTAAAATAATATGTTCATATATATAGCCTATAAAATTACATTCCACAATTAATTTAAAAGCCATTAATAGCAAGATAGAAGAATAGAAGATTATTAAAGGAATTATCCGGAGTAAAATGCACTTTAGATCGATTTACGGATGATTGGGAGTACATACGTTGAGTTGACATCCAAATCATGTCATTCGGATGTGTTTGCCAAGTGTGCTCTGGAAATTCACAATTTCGTCGCCGTTTAAAAAAAAAAAAAAAACATAGTCCAGTCCATTTCAGGACAAAGTCAAAGTCAGCTTTATTGTCAATTTCTTCACATGTTCCAGACATACAAAGAGATCGAAATTACGTTTCTCACTATCCCACGGTGAAGACAAGACATATTTTACCAATTTAGGTCCACAGACAAATATAACATTCAAGTACACAAAAAAGTAAGTAAATAAGTAAATAAGAGGGCACATATAATAATGAAAAAATAAGAGCAGCAAAATTTGGTTGAAATTGTGCATAGACAGTCAATAAAATACTAGTGCAAAGTCAGGCCAATAAAAGGCTTGGGTAGTTCTGTTTGACCTAAGTAAGAAAGAAAGTGGCATAGTGGTGCAAGTTATGTAAGAGCAGCAGAAGTGTTGTGTTTTCAGGACAACAACACCAAGTTGTAAAGTGTACAAGTGTGCAAGTGTGCAAGTGGAGTAGTGCAGGCGGCCATTGTGGGTCCAATGTCCAGGATGTTATGTAGCTGAGGGTGGAGGGGGGAGAGGAGGGAGAGAGTTCAGCATCCTTACAGCTTGGTGTATGAAGCTGTTGGTGAGTCTGGTAGTGCGGGAGCGCAGGCTTCTGTACCTCTTCCCAGAGGGCAGTAGATCAAACAGATTGTGAGCGGGGTGACTTGCATCACTCACAATTTTGGTCGCCTTGCGGGTGAGGTGGGTGGTGTAAATGTCCTTCAGGGAGGGGAGTGAAGCACCAATAATCCTTCCAGCTGTGTTCACTATGCGCTGCAGGGCTTTCCTGTTGTATTCAGTGCAGCTTCCGCCCCACACAGCGATACAGCTGGAGAGGATGCTCTCAATGGTGCCTCGGTAGAATGTGGTCATGATGGCTGGTGGAGCACTTGCTCGCCTGAGTTTCCGCAGGAAGTACAGGTGGCGCTGAGCTCTCTTCGCCAGCGATGCAGTGTTGGTGGTCCAGGAGAGGTCTTCACTGATGTGCACCCCCAGGACAGGACTCCTGCTGCGAGCAGTATGGCCAGATCTGCCTCGCGCGCACGCCGAGTGGAGAGAATTTGCGCAGCTCTGACTAGGCCTACTGTCATTCTCATTGCGACTCCCCACACTGCCTCTACGTTCCCCCCTAACTATCCTATGAGCACTTCGACCTCGTCTAACATACCCAGTGGCATTAGACAAAGGCTCCACCACGTTACTGTCGCCGTGATTGCGGAGAAGCACACGGTCAAAAGACAGAAGCCAGCGCTACATGGACATTACCTCCAGCCTCGTTCGCCACACCACTAACACCCTGCTAACTTCCCGATGAACACTCCAACCCCGTGAAACATTATTCCCACCACTGACATTGGGCAAACGATTCAACGTTTGTGCTTGGTGTAAGCTAAACTCTCACTTTATCCAGCTGCATCATTGCAAGGCAGGGACGCATCTGAAGCCTCACTAAACGAATCACTGTCATTTTCTGAAGGCAGATATTCCCCTTCAGAATCAGGGTCCGCGAATAGAAGACCCAACACTTCATTTCGGGTAAACTTTTTTAATGCCATTAGACGATAATCTAATGCAAATAGGCTGACGTTGACAATATCGCTCTGATAAAGTGGCTCACGCACACTAGTTCTGGTATTGCACGCACTGATTCAATGCACTGTAGCACGAAAGTTTTGTTTAAAGCATGACCTTTTTCGGACTCGGGGATGACGTATGACATGTCTGCCATCTAGTGGAGTGGCGGTCGAATGAAATATGACACCCTATTTGACTAAATCGGCCGTTTTATTCAGTACCGCATCTTGTCGAGTAAACTCGACCGTGGCGCCTAGAGGGTTAAGTTATCTCGGAATGCCTGTGGAAGGACTGAGTTACCTAATTATTGTTGACTGCTAAGACTGTTTGGGTTCTTGCATTTGATGCCGAAGATCTGATTTACTTACCTGTGATGATTGCCTGTGTTTATGGAAGACCAGTTTACCTGTGAAACTTGAGTTGTGTCCTGTACTGAAAAGAAGTTTTTGTGTGATTCTGCAGACCCGTGCTGAAGAAATAAATACTACCTGTGAACGCATATCTTCTGTCTCCTGCACTAGTGTTCCTTTAGACCTGTGACAATATTATACATTTTGTTAACAAAGAAATCAAGGAAATTACCACAGTTCAAAGAAGGAGCAGTGTTTGCCGTTTCCTTGGGACTGATTAAGGATTTTAAAGTGCTGAAAAGAACCTTAGGCTGGTGACTGTTTAGCTATAAGATCATATATAGTATGTGTATTATTACTACATGTATAGATATTTTTTATATTACTGGTGGGCGATCACATGTCATTCATCAAAATGACCAAATGCCAGTAAAACTCAACCTAATTTTATTACTGTAGGTGTTCCCCTCTGAAAGGTACTTCCGAAGGCATCTTTCTACGCATGGAATTGGTGGGACGTTCAAGTGTAAAACCTGTAGAAAATACTTCAGAACAGAACACTACCTCAAACTACACTCTCTAATTCACTCAGGTAGAGTAAATTTTGAAATATTTTTCTTTACTTTCTTTCTCTCTATATATAATGTGTCAATGTAATGTATCTTGTAAACACAATTACAAGATGTTTTGAACAAAAACATATATATCCTATCCTATCATTGTCACTTACACTGTCACTGATCTGATATTGCATTTTTTCATTAACTGTTTTTTTCAGTGTAATTTTGTATAATTAACCATTTTTCTACCTAATTTGGTTTGATTCTTTTCGATGGAATTGCTCAGACTCCAACTAGCTAAGTAGTGGGTATTTGGCATTCACATTTACAGAGCTATGGGTTGCATTCTATACAAAAACGCGCTATATAAATAATAGGGATTTGATTTGACTTGACTAGTCAGCTAATAAACAATTTTGTACATCACTAGTTATCTACCAAGGCACAAAAAGTGTTTAACTAGTGTGCATTTCTGTCTTCACTAGTGAACATGTGCCTCACTAGTTAACTGGTGATGTCAGAAACAGCTTTAACTAGTTAACTGCTAAGCACTTTGCCCTTCTTTCTCTAAAAACCTCCTGAAGACCCAACTTTTCAAAGAGTACCTCCTCTCCTAGCACTACTAACAACTGGACTTGTTTTATCTCACTGACCACAACCTTCTTTTCTGTCTTGACTATCCCTCTTCTTCTTCCCTCTTCTTAACTTTGCTTGAACTGTCATTCTATTAAATGTGTATAGTACTTATTGCTGCACTAACATGCCCTAGTCACACTGTACCTTGATATTTCCCTATTTCGTACGTGGATTAACTCATTGAATGCCAAGCTGTTTTCGGAAGCTTTGTCCTAGAGTGCCAGCAATCTAGACCATTGTTGATGATTTTTGTACAGCCACAGCATATTCTGTGTTATAGCTATGAACACATACAATGGCTCGTTTGAAAGGTGAGACTTTAAGCTCTCAGTGGGTGCAAACCGTGTATTTCTACACGCCTCTGTTCCTGAGAAATCCCAAGCTAAACAGTGGATAGTTTTCATCAAAATCCCTGTTCAAAATCTTTTTCTTCGACTTTTTCATTTTTTTTCCCTTTTAGCACCTGAGAAGTGTTGCCTGCAAAGTTTCTGAGAAGAGATCTAACGAGACCTGCCACCTAGTGATAAACCCACAAAAATAAATGACCTGATTTTGACCTGGCGTGCATGTCACTGATAGGCTAATCAGTGACTGATTCGAAACAAAGCGGCAACCATCAAAAGTCGAGTTAAGATCAAACGTCCAGATAAAATGTCCAGATCTTGCGTTTTCATGAGATTTCGATCATCATATATTTCATTTCCATTCATCACAGAGTTCCCAAAATCACATATGAGGTGTGTTAAAGGTGCCATGTGTAATGTCCGGCAAAAAAATCATTTCATACTCCACATTCCATAAAAGATGGGGGCAGTATACCTCGAGAAAGTGAGTTGGTGTACCCTAGAGTAACAACCAAGACACGTGTATTGCAGTTTGGCTGGCAGTTATGTTGCCCGCATACCGCCTCCCATGGCCGAAACTGGTATAATGACACCTGTCGGGCTGTGGCTAGTAATTTAGCATGCTAATTCAGGTTGATATCTCTGCAGCACTATACCTTGTCATTTTTTTAATGACATCATCACCCTTATTTCTTCTCATTCTTTTGATGCGTGTAGCTCATTTTTTTGGATATTTTTACCTCAATTCTTACACATGGCACCTTTAAGAGTGGCTAGCTTCGTAATTAAAAAAAAAAGCTAAAAACGTAATATTACGTTTTTGGCACTCAACGCATGGGAAGGAAAAACGTAATATTACGTTTTTGGCGCTCAATGAGTTAAAGCGTCAGCTGAATGACTAAATGTAAATGTAGATACATTCAGTGCTTTGATAGTGCTTGATGGGATCAACTCAAACATCAAAGTGCATGTTCTCTGAATGCAAGTAAATGAGTGTGACTGTCAATTTCCCAACAGGAGAAAAACCATATAAATGTTCAGTCTGTGAGGCCACCTTTAACAGGAAGGACAAAGTGAAGAGGCACATGGTCATTCACGAGCCCAATAAGAAATACAAATGCCCATTCAGGTGAGTTTGTTAAGTCATGTTAATTTCCTTTTTATATAGCAGAAATAACAGCCCCTTATACAGAAACATGTTTTATATGGCCTACCTTGTATGTTGTTGGTATTATGCAATTTTAATATGTAATTTAGATTTATGTAGATGTTCAACAATAGATGGTACTCAAGAAAATGGCAAGGGTACAGTTTAATGTGTGAGTATTTAATGTGTGTGATTTATTTTTGTAGTTTTTTAGTAGTGCTGTTAAACGATTAAAATGTTTAATCACGATTAATTGCTGAATTCCTATAGTTAATTACGATTAATCACATATTTTATCGCATGATTAAAATTCTATTATTTTGCATTTCTGAACTTTCCAGGAGTCCATGTTAACAATATTTTAATTTGTTAGCAATTATTGTGTATCTTGATTAGGATTCAAATGAAAGCAAAGGGTCATTCCATGTGAAAACCAATATCGGGGTATCATGTACATGGTACCTCTCAGATTTTGCTGAAAAGCGGTGAAAATATGCCTTATGTTGCCAAACAAGGGAATCTGAAGTTTCAGGTCAATATCTCAAACGGTTTGCCCGTGGCGTCCATTTGAATTCCGGGTGCCACAGCCCTAATTGACACATTGGAATTTCACATTTCATCCTTTGCCATTTTTGGAAGCCCATAACGTCTGTTCTAATAGTGGTAGAAGGCTGGCAACTGGTGTGGTAGTTCATTGTAGCCTGTACTACACAATTCTGGAGGCAGAATCAACATTCCTTACTGTTTGGGTGAGAGGTGGGTCACCAAAGTCCTACAAAATGTTGACGGCATGTGTGATTTTTCCCTTTTTGGGTGGCCGTAGCACCGCAATTAATTATCATATTTATTCTAAACAGGATTATTTGTTATATGTGGGAACATTGCTCTTGCCAATTAATTTGAAGGGTATGGTACCACTGGTGGGGGTTTCATGGGGGTCCAAAAACCCTCTCCGGCAGAGGTGACTCTTTTGGAACCCCATATTTGGACCCCCAAATGACCATGTGGGCACTTGATGATCCTAATGGAATTTATACCAGATAAAGATACATATTTCTTATTTCTTTTAATGAAATAAAATTGTTGACTATGAAGCTCCATAATATGAATTTTATTCTTCATAATGCACCATTTTGGACATTGTTTCCAGAAGTCTGAAATGTAGATCAGGGAAAATTTAGTGATGATGAAGCATGAAAATAGTGGAAATAACTTAGTATTATGCTCAGTGAAGTAACTGAATCATGATTTACACAGCGGCAAAGTACGATGCTGGTGTGCAGAGTTGTGTTGAAAAGAATGGAATCTAATGTACAGTAAATAAATGTCGAAAGCAGAGTGCATCGCACTCATGTCGGCATCGGTGTCCACAGCAATTTAAAACACCATTAAGCTGACCATTGAATGGTAGGCTATCAGAACTGCGGACCAAAAGAAAAATAAAATAAGCATTCTCCAGATTAGAATATTTCTGCTTTTAGCAAATAAAGAGGCATAGCATTAGGGGGTAGTGGTGTGAGTGCTCATTCAATGTGTGTGCTCATCTGCGCAAGTAAAACTGTTGAACCACTGGAGATAATGTCGGTAGAAGCAACAAACAGTTAGTTCACATTCCTGAATTTGCATAATACATAAAAGCATAATAGAAAAGCATGTTTGACGAGGTCTCTGGCCATGGTCCTGAAGGGCTTCGCGGAATCGTGCCGGAGTCGACTGCGCAGGCAGGAGTCGGGCAGGATTCCACCATACACCCCCTTATTCTTTAACTATGGAAGACGGGAGGCGTAAGGGGAGGTGGTGGGTTGCGAGCGGAGTAACACCGATGCTGCAACTTCGGCAGGTAGACTGCGAATAAATAACCTGACTGATTGAAGAAGGAGGCATGGCAAATTCGTGGGGGCAGGAGTCGGGCAGGATTCCGCCACACACCCCAAAAATTGCATTTGAAGATGAAGGACCCTATGGCAAGAACCACACTGAGCAAATTCAATGGGAGTGCGCGAGGTGCGCTTTCCTCAGATCAGAGATTTGATCTGATATGAGTGATGGGCGTCGGAGGACCACCGGCCGAGAGTTATGAGGGCTTGATCGTACAGACCGTTATTTGCCGCAGTGGTGGCCGCACCAATCCTAAAAGAATGAGTTGAGTAACGGTCTGCTGGGATTCCGACTTACGTTAGAACAGCTTTGAGCCGCATTTGAAACCAGAAGCAAGTGACGGAGCGTCCGTCGTCTGTAGCAAAGGGGGGGATCTAATGGGGATGCGATAGAGGAACGACTTGAATTAAGATCTAATGATGATGCAAATGCCAATCTATGAGTTGACATTCAAAACAGCAAACTTGTTTGGCAAGATCCCTAACTAGGGTGAAGAAGTGCTTAGCAGATTGGTCAGACCACCAGCCACGGTGGTGGCTGTACCAATCCTGAAATAATGGGAAGCTTGAGAGCCAACTTAACATGCACTTAACATGACATGCAGGGCAATGAGCTTGCAGTTGCAGAGCTCGGGGTCAGTGCAGGGGAGTACAGCTTGCAGTTGCAGAGCTCGGGGTCAGTGTAGGGGAGGACCGCTTGCAGTTGCAGAGCTCAGGGTCAGTGCAGGGGAGTAGAGCTTGCAGTAGCAGAGCTTGGGATCAGTGCAGTGGGAATAGAGGACTGATGTAGTTGCTGATGCTCATGGCATGTGATTTGAAGATATGAGTGATTCATAAAGTTAACATTCCAAATCACGATTTACAATTCTGCTGTTTGGCAAGATCCCTAGCCAGGGTCATGGAGTGCTTTGCAGGGATCTTGCAGGAGTGTACTGCACTGGCAGTAATCAAGCAGGATCCATGTGATCACCCCAAAAAATGCAACCCAATTGAAAAGACCCTGGCTAGGACCATGTAGGCTATAGATAAGGTGACATGAAAGGTATCTAAGGCCCCTGGAGTATTTAAGCAAGTGCTCGGGTAGACCTGAATGAAACCTAAACGGTCTGTGCCAATACCAATATGCGTTGGTAGATATCCGAGTTGCCCTTAAAACCAATGAGGGTTACATGTGCAAAAAATGTTAAATATATGCTATAAGGGGAACTTAGACATTATATAGTGTACACCTGGTCTGAGTATAAGGATAGTTACTGAAAGGTGATAAATGGGTGTTAAAGGTTTCTAATACCTAGCATTATGGTAGCTGATCTAGAGAATAAATATGAACCTGTAGCAAACACTTTAATAGAGGCAGTTTGCATTCAAGAGCATGAGAAGAAATGTAGAGAATGAAAGCAAGGGGCTAGGCTGGAGTAGGTTAGGCATTGACATGAAGATTAGTACAAGTGAAGAGCCTGAAGAGCCATCTTGAAGCTAAAACTGATTAATGGATGTTAAGAAACCCATGCTTGGCAGAGTCTATGGCTCAGCCAAATTGCTCTGGTGGGGATCGTGCAGGAGTCACTGTGCAGGCAGCAGTCAGCAGGATCCGTGTATACAGCCTAAAGATGAGGGCAACTAAGGCACCTTAAAAAATGAAGCAAAAGGGTTTGTAAAGAGCAAAACATGAAGAGCGGGAAGAGAAGGTTGACCTGGGTGTGATCTGGAAAACATTGTTAGAAGGATGCGGTGACCAGTGTTTCCCACAGAATTGAATTCCAATTGTGGTGGTTGGTTTGCAGAATTAACTTGAATGGAACAGTTCTTATCAAATTTGATGCTAACCATAGTAATATAGCACTCGTGATCGTGGGATTGGTCATGGATATTCCCACGGCTGTTGTTGCCTGTGCCACTCGGCCTCTGGCCTCGTGGCTACGGCCGAACAACACCTGTGGGAATATCCATGACCAACCCCACTCTCAATCGTGCTATATTGCTTAAAGGGAAACTTGGCAGGATTTCCCCCTCTGCTGGAGAAATTGTGCATTATGCTATTTCAAAACTGTGGGAAAAGGTAACGATAAAGCACATGGATTTGTTTACAAGCTAGCAAAACGGTTAGCATAAGTTCGGCAGACAATGTGGATGTTACAAGGTAAGAAACACGATTTAAAAACGAGTTTCTTGTTTCTCACTTCTCTTTCCGGGACGGTAGTCTCAATGTTGCAATGTTGGTTTTCCGCCTGGGGACGCTAGGGGCAGCGGGAAAAGTCACCATTTTCACCGGAACAGGTAATTTAACCATCCAAATGATTTCTAAACGGGTTTATTACGTTGAAATAGTTGCCAAGTTCCCCTTTAAGTATGGGAAACACTGGGTGACCCCATGGGTGGTGGCACCAATCCAGGGAAAGAGGGGTGAGGGAGAACCAGGGACGCGGCCCCTGGCTGGGGAAGAGACACGGGCACGAACGCGGTTCACGCCGGTGGGAGATGATGGGGAAAGGGAAAAGGTAGCGACGCGGTCGCTACAGGGGAGGGGGAGGAGGTTGCACAGCACCCTGGGTCTGCAAAGAGAAAAGAGAAGAGGCTTGATTAGCTGGAATAGAGAAAAGAGACCGCAGTAGTGGAAGGCAAGGTAGAGGGCTGCACGCGGGCACCCATAACTTGCTGGGTTGACAAAGCATGTTGCATGGACAAAGGGAGAGACGCCGGAGGAACGGAGCTACACACTAGGCGCAGGTGCTTGGCTGATTGGCTAGCAGGAGGGAAAGAGAAAAGGACTGAGCTCAACACTCAATGCTGACTGGGGACAAGTTTCAGGAGAAAATCGGGAAAGTGTTGGCCTTGATTTGAAATTGTTTAAGAATGTATGTTTCATTTTAGCCAACACCTATCAAGCAATTCAAAATGAGCGAATTACATTTAGCCACAAAGTACAATGGAGACGATAGTAGTCTAGTAGTTGTAGGCTGTTGCTTACAACATGCTTTGATGATACAGGCAATATGAGGTGCTATGGAAACCAGGAAGTAATTCAAATACTGTAGCTAACGGCAAGAGAAGTGGTGAGCAGCACATTATTAGAGAGGATTCCAAGGAACAGCAGAGCTACACGCTGGTGTAGGTGCTTCCATGGTCAGCTAGGAGTGTAACAGAGCAAAGCTACACGCTGTACCTGTGCTCCCATGGTCAGCTAGGGAAGGCTTTAATATGCTGGCACTCTCAACACAGAGGAAGGCGAAAAAACTCCCAAACACTTTAAAGGAGAAAAAATTCCTTCCTTGCCCTCTTAGCAATGAGCGACAGAGCAACAGCTCCTGTGTATCAGCTGCCTTACGGCCAAAGCCGGCATTGAGGTGGGGGTAAAAGCCAAAATTTACCTCAACTCCACATATCTCACACACACACTGGGACTCCATATTTGCGCATGTCTGGATCAGAATGATACCAGATTGTTGCGGCACAGAATCTGGCCGAATGACAGTTCAGCTTGGTGTTCATTAAAGGTTAGCATCATGAACACCGCAGCGCAATGCGTTCAATACTAATGCATATTAACTGTTCTTATCACAAATCAAACGCCGAGATAAGACTCTTTAAACAGGCAAAGTGGTAGCAGTCAGCAACAGGAGAAGTTAGCTGTAGAACGCAGCTGGTTAGCTGTTTGTTATGTAGGTCTACTACTTATCTTTAATGAGCTAGAAACAAGTCACAGCAATTGAGACTTTAAAGTTATTATTGAAATCATGTAGCAGGAAATAGCCTACAAGCTAAGCTAGAACCCACTGCATAGCCCACGGTGACACACACACTGACTAGCAGGAGTTGACTAAAATCAAAACAGTAGGCTATAGGTAATTTTAGCTAACGTTATACAATTACCCTTGGCAAACGGCAGCAGTTTGTAGCCTAGTACCAACTTCATGTGTAGGCTAACCATTAGCCATCTGCAATGAGGGAAAGCTAGTTGCTTGCTAAAACAAACAAAGTGGCAAGGGATGTAACATGTTAGAAGTTACAAACTGGGACCCACGCAAATCACGGAATAAAGGCACATTGGCTACTGAAACAAGTTTGAGTGAAAAACAACTTAGGATAGACACGTTGGTTAACACAATTCCAAGCAAACTTTACCAAAGAACCACGAAGGACTGGAAGCCTGATTTATCAGAAATGTCACGTCATGGCCGCTTGCCATGTTCAAGTGTGATTCACGGGATATTTAGCCTACACTGACTTCAGTTCACCCTATGCCTCCAGACAAGCAGTAATGGCTACTCCGTGAGCCTGTAACCATTAACACAGCCAATGTGACCGAAAAGTTGTTAGCTTAAAACAGGCAAATAGCAAAACAAGTGCCTTCATCTAGTAGGCTATACATGTTTGTGACATGTATCTCAACATTCAGCAGGAACGAGTGGGCTTTACAAACAGCTCTAATACAAAGCAACAAGATAAGAACTACCTCCCTCCAGTAGTTTCCCACGCAACCTAGACCATGAAAGTCTGTAACAGATAGTGGGCAGCAAGTTCTGCTTGAGACAAGTGAGCAAACCGGTAGTCACTGCGAGCGGAGTAACACCGATGCTGCAACTTCGGCAGGTAGACTGCAAATAAATAACCTGACTGAAGAAGGAGGCATGGCAAATTCCGTCACGCTCCTCCCGAACTTACATTTGTAAAACGCAATTAGGCTACTTAAAACAACGAACAAAGCGAATTCTTGCTGTCCATGAAAACAGAGACTGGCTAGTCTATTCCAAAAAATGGAAATAACAGGTCTTTGAATTGACACTAGTTAAGATGGTATAGCTTATGCAACACAATTACCTTTGCAAAAAAAAGCTTTATGAGGTAGGCTTTAAAGGTTTATTTTAAATTTGAGCATATGACCGTTTTGTCATTAGCTTAAACTGTGTCTTTTACATTTCCATACAAAATAGATAGCTGGTAGGCCCATCATAGATTAATAACCCAGTGATGCAGATATGGGTCTCGTCTCACCTATAGGCTAGCCTACTCGAAATTAGGCTGTTGTAGCCTAAGTTAACAGTTTAATGGGCATAAGATTCAAGATTCAAGATTGTCTTTATTACTTCTATCAGAAAGACTCAGGGAGGTACAATGAAAGTTAACACACGTTTTAATCCATCAAAGGATATACAAAAGGCATAAGCAACAATAGACAGTCTTTGGCATAGGCCCCATCCTCGGTCCAGGTCACAGAGTGTGCAGACCCTTTCAGATCCTGCTGGTATGAGACGGCAGGGGCGGAGCCTACCCCCAAAGAATAAGAAATAAAGATACCCACCAGAATGCTTAGATGGTCATCCTCTCTGAAATAGAGCATAACAATATTAAACAGTGCATGTTGTATTATCCGGTTGAGCTCAGGAGATGAATCAGAAAGCAAGACAGAGACACATGAAGAATATACTATTAATAAAATAAACTGATGATTTGATGAGGATGAGGATGATGGATTCAACCACCTGTGACTCAAATTCTATGATTGATTTAAAGTTATGGAAGGGAATTGAGCTTGCAGATGTTTAACTCTTTGAACAAGACTGCTTGAGTGACTAGTGCTTGCAGAAGCTTAGCTTAAGGGTTAACTAACAACGTGCAGGACGATGAGCTTGCAATTACAAACGCTCAGGGTCAGTGCAGGGGATAGAGCCTGCAGTTGCAGATGCTCAGGGTCAGTGCAGCAGAATAGAGCTCGCAGTTGCAGATGCTCAGGGTTAGTGCAGCGGGATAGAGCTTGCAGTTGCAAATGCTCGGGGGACAATGAGCTTGCAGTTGCAGAAGCTCAGGTTAGTGCAGAAGAAATAGCGCTTGCAGTTAAAGATTATGACCTGCACAAATGCGACCAAGCCAGTACGGGCACCAGAAACGAAGAGATGAGTAATATGATTCAATTTAGATAACCACCACCAGACATTTGCAAGAGGAAGTACATTGATTACGAAATGCTCATTACTGCTGAGTGAGTCTTTAGTAATCAAGAACTCAGTAATCATACAGTCAATAGATTCTTGTGAGCCTTGTGACAAGCAAATAGAGTAGCTAGCTCTTAATTGATAAGCAGGTTGATGCAAATTACAGTTTGAGAACTCCATTTGTTACGGTTCAATGGTGAACAGAAGCTGCGAGGACAAGATGTACAGCAGATGAAATTAACAGACTACTGTCCACCCGGCAGAGGTAAAGCCATGTTAAAAAGAGCCAAATAGCACAACGTATAGGCCTACTATTAGGATAGAAATGTAAACAGCAAGGTTTAGATTAATGAATTAATTATGATGACTTACCCAAAAATAACAGCACGGTGTAGTGTCCATGATTATATCCGATTTAAGTACGACCCCTAAATGTGATGACTTGTTTCCGTGAGCAAGCCGCATCCTGCAACGGAATGGAGCTAAAGCAGATCCAAGGGCAAGATGAAAAGAGTGAGCCATGCTTTTGCACCTTGCTCTTGGAAAGGCCCCCCAAAATAAGATGAGCAGCATAGGTAACGTTAGCTAAACGAGACAGGAAAACATGATAGACATTGTCCATGGGTAATAAGTTCAGAGAGAAAAGGTATAGAGAAACAGATAGAAAGCTTGAGCACTCTCTGGTGAAAAGAAGAAAATGACCAGCATGGTCTGCAGCGATTGCAGCGAAGTCGAGGAGCTTGCACAAGCTCAGAGCTTTCATAAGCTCGGTTCTTGCACGGCAAGAATGTAATGCAATGTGGTGCAAATCCCCGTGGAAAGTGCTTAATGATCGTTCGGTTCGATAACGATTGATGATTGCGATTCGAGTCGACTGCCGAGTCGAGTTGCGTATGTATATGATGAGTGAAGTGGGGTGATGGTAGGATAAAAGAAATTAACTGTTGTGACGTGAGATTACCCGAGGTTTTGCTTGCAGAAGCTAGACCAAGGGCGGCGGTGCGTAGTGACTAGAATGTATTAACACTTTATTCTGTGCCTAAAGTGCCGGCTGGGCGTAGTGACTGGAGAAGAGTGGCTCGGGTCCATCGTAATTAATATAATGCTTTAGCTGAGCCGAATAACCACCACCAGACCTTTGAAAGGTAGCTTACCTTATTTGACGCTTGCGAGAGCTATTTGTGTATCTAGAAGGGCTTGATCCTGAGTTCTTATATAGGACTCGTAAGCCAACGAAGACCATCTTCCGAGCAACTTGATTGAGGATGCAGGTAATCCTAGAGCGGCTGTTGACGTTGCAGCGCCGATGCGAAAGGAATGGCCAGTATATTGGGAGGTTGAGAGCCCACAGCTACCAACCGCTGTCGACAAGTGGCTTCTGAACCATTGTTTAGACATAGATAACCCAGTGGGTAGAAGAGAGAGAGGTGCATTAGGAGAAGTGTGTGGGCGAAGTTTAAGATAGTTGATCATAGAAGTATAGGGACAGAAGAGTTATTTACTTTAGAATCTCTGATAATGACAAAGACCTGAGGTGTCCATTTTAGAATGTTTCAGAATTACACTATAGAAGTGGGAGGAGAAAAGGATGGCTGAGCAAGCCAGATCCTGAGAAGGGTTAAAAACCTGGCTGTCAGAACGAAATTCCCCAGAGCGCATGAACCCATAGAAAGCCATGAGGAACATATTCAAGGAGTGAATTGATAGGGAGTGAAAAGAGAGCCAGGGTTAACTAACCAGCAGCAGACCTAAGGACACAACAGGACAAGACAAAATACAATCAACAGATACATAGCTGGAGTACACTAGCACTTATGGATGGTCGCTGAGGATGGTTTAGCATATAACTAAAATAAAGACAAGAGATGAAGGAGTAATCCCCATCATGCTGACTGGGTGAAATAAGATTAAATGTGAAACAAAGCACTGCTCCAGAGCCAAGAGTAAGTGGGTGTTTAGAATATGTGAACCAGCATCACAGACCTTGTAAATTAAATAGTTAGAGTGAATTGGTGATGTAGACTAATAATTGCTGATTGATTTGATTATATGACGATTGAGAATTATGTGATTGAGAGTCGAGGACATATGGATATTCGATAGTGAATTACAAAATCTAATGATTAAACAATGTAAGTTCACTAATGCTGCTGCTCCTACTGTGGTGGGATAAAGACATGAAGGGTAGGCTAAAGGGTTAGCGTATAGCTTAGATGAGGAGGTAAATAAGTTGACATCACATGACCTGGATGAAGTAAGACTAAATATGAACCAAAGCACTGTCCCTCGATGAACGTTTTGGCTATAGGCCTACGTGAACCAGCCCCGCATCCCTGCATGAAGTAGATAGTTACGGTGAGGGTCAGTCCACTGCCGACAGATGCATACCCTTAAATTAGAGAGAGAGGTATTTACATTAAACGAAGAGCTGCTCCTGAAAATGAAAGATTATTAAGATGTTAAGTAATGAAGAAATGGGAAGGAATGCCATCCCTGTGCTTGCGGCTGCCGTGTCGTAATGGGAGATTACGAATGACGACAAGCAAAGTGCATTGTGCTTGGAAAAGTATAAGGGTGAGTGCAGTATTGGCCTGAAGGAGAGTTTGTGCCTGCTAGAGGTGTTGCTCTTTTGGCAAAGAAGAGTTAGAGGAAAGATCTTGTTCTAGTCCCTACAGCCTGAAGACCTGCAAGGAGGAATGGAGTGGTTAGAGAGGAGACATAGCATTTTCAAAAGGACCTAGCACGCAGGCAAATAAACAGCCATGATGCATTACGTTGCCATTAGTTAAATCAACGAACACAATGTATGGGCCTACATATTATGTAGACACATAACCAATGACAGTAACAGAAGATGACAGACAATAATGATCAGCCAGACATGAGATAATGAAAATAAGATATGGCCTTCAGGTGCATCGGAAATATTATGGGTTAATGACATTAGTAGCCTACCGCCCTGCAGACAATACCAACGGCATCTCTGCGACTAACACTGCAGCCAAGAAGGAAGAGTACTTTTGTCCCTGTTGGCCTCCCATACACAACAGCCTGACCAGCGAGGCAATTTGCCTAGGATGTGGACCTTTTTAAAAGGTTCCGTACATGCATGTTAACAGCGTAGCCTGATAAGTCTGACGGTTTTCGTCAGAAAAGTTTAGCGACCATATTTGCGTTGTTAGCGATACGACGTTAACCTCATTAAGCACTAGGATCTAACACGAGACTAGGGTGAAAGAGAACCTCCAAGCCGCGGAACTTGTCTCTTTCCGTTGATAAGACCGGGCGGACAACCTGAACAGTGGCACAATTTGGCCTACCTTACTCTCCGACGTTTACTATGCTACATTAATGGAAACCCCCGAGACTTTGGTGAGATGCGTCCAACTCAGTTGAAGCGAACGTAAGGTAGGCTAAGCTACTGGTCTGTGAATGCATCAAATGTTAAAGTTGTGGCGAAGTGAATGACTAGCTACCCGTGCATGGATACGGAACATCGAAAATCGGCACCTGAAAGCAACAGGCAGGTGCAAAGTAAAGTGATTATAAAGGCTGATGCAGACTGGTGATTGGTCGGAAGTAATGAATGAATGAGTGACGCATGCATTGAGTCTTCCTGACAGAATTTACGAGAGTCAAATTCTTGTGTTTTTGTTGCTCCTCAAAAAGTAAATAATAAATAAATAGTGTGTGCACGTGCGGGGAGAAAAATAAAAAACAGAAAAGTGTTCCCACATAGCAAAATTGTTCAAAACAGTTGAATCAACGTTGAAATATGGTTTGGCAGAAATGTTGAAACTACGTTGAAGCCTAACATTGATCCGATGTTGAAAGTGTCCCCTCTACTTTGTGTTGAATCAACATCGGATTTTCAACCATACTGACATTGAATCAATGGTGATTCAACCATCATCTAAATGAGAATCTACATTTAAATTTCAGTTGATTTTATGTTGAAATAATGTTACTTAATCAATGGTGAATCAACCATCATCTAAATGAGAATCTACATTTCAATTTCAGTTGATTTTATGTTGAAATAATGTTACTGAATCAATATTGGTTCAACCATTATCTAAAAGGTATCAAATTAATTTATATGAATTAATATAATATTAATTAATATATATATATATATATATATATATATATATATATATATATATATATATATGTATGTATGTATTAAAATGAGTGATGGGCATTGTAGCTTGCAGAACAATCAACCTCCATTGAAAATACACTCTATTTAGCAGTAAGACTATGCCACCAACAATAGGACTAACCGTATAATAACAACAGACACATTTTGGATTCATTTAGTTATATGGATAAAAACATTTATTAGATATTTTTTTTTCTTTTTTTTTAATGCAACAAACAAAACATGAAGAACAAGGGGGTGATGCTATGTGTGTGTGTGAGTGGGCTTGTATGTGTGCAGGGCCATAGCACATATGAAGAGGACACTGTGGGAGAGAAGCAGAGACAACATGTCAGCACTCACGATGAAACATTTTGCAGAGCAACTTATGCAACAGCTATTTAGGAATATTAGGAATATCAAATTCACTTACATCTAATTTTTCTTTAAGCCTCCTGCACGCCAAGGGGCGTAACGTAGCCAGTTCTTCACGATGTCACTGAAGGTCTGCTGTGTGAGCTTCCTGTCACACTGCCGAGAAGCAACTGAAAGACATGAATCAAAAATGGTTGTTTAAGGAATGATAAGATACTCATTGCATCAGTTGGGTTGAAATAACTTGTTGCCAGCTGAAAACAGCACAAGGAATATTAAGTTAAACTCACCAAACATGCAGTCTTGCAGGGAAGTGTCCCTAAATGGCAGCTTGGCCTCACTGTGTTTGTACGCTTTCCCTGCCCAACTAAATTTACAGGCCAGGCCGTTTGTTAAGGCTGCTGCCAGCATCCTCCTGATCCTGCAGGTCGAGCTGGTGCCTCCCACCATGGCCAAGCGGGCAATCTATTGAGATGTGAGGAAAAATGGATTTAAGTACAATTCCAGTTTGCCTGTTGATGTAACTCAATTGGAACACTGGTGTTAAAGGTCCGACCATGCGGAACATGGATAAAAAACAGTGAAATGTTAAAATGTTGAAATGTAGAAATGTTGGGAAATCCACTACAGGAACATGACTCTCCATGAGCTATCATCTAGAGGACACAAGCTTTCAGAAAATGTAAGGTTTGAGAGGTATATTGGCTTTCCCTAAATAGTAGAGACCAAAATGTAAAGTCTTTCTACTTGATTCAAAAGGCGAATCCCGATAATGACCGGCGTTCTATACATTATCCCTTACTTAACATTCTGATCAATGTTCAGCATGGTCAGACCTTTCAAAAACAATTGGTTTTGTTGGATTATGGGGTAGGGGGTGGGGTGCGCAGTAAGGCCCCGCCTAATATGCAGAATGTCTCATTATGCAGCTCAGTTTATCAAACAAATTACCATCTTTTGTCGGACTGCCTCTGTTTTTAAGAGGGCTTCGGCCTCATTAAAGTCCTCCTCGTTTGTGATGGGCAGCTCTGCAAAAGGGACAAAACAGTTGTGTGAAACATGATTAGTTTTTGCACAACTCTTAACCTAAAAGCATGATCTAATTCTACAATACATTCAATTCCATGGTGTTTAGAGCCACCTGGGTTGTATGTTACAAAGAGGTAGAGTCAGTTACAGGGCAGCAAGGTTTGTATACATGATAAATGAATAGGTTAGTTAGGTGTAGAGAATAGAACATGGTGTTGTATGATACAAAGAGGTAGGGTCAGTTATAGGGCAGAAATACATGTGACCTACCATTTCTTGCCAGTTGTGACCAGGATTCTGGAACTCTGACATTAGGCGGGCGTAAAACCCGTGGTTTCTTCACTTCGCCAGATGGCTCATCAGAGTCAGAATCCATATACAGTGGATTTGGCCTGAATAAAAATAAACACATCAGTCCATTTTATATCAAGCCAAAGTCAAGATAAAATAATGCTGCTGTGACCTCCTTACTATTAATTATAATAAATAATAATAGATAACTAGTTCAATTGTGAGGGGACAGAAGTAACTTCCAGTGAACATCACTTACTTTGTTTTCCTTTTCTCCCGTTCTTCTTTTTCCTCCTCTGACTCAATTTCAGCGGTTGCACACATGGGGGTGTTGTACTTGTGTTCTCCTCGTCTGGCTTCTTCATATGTTTCTGGAGAATGCAGAGGAAAGCAACACCATTTTCCCATAGTTTTCCTTAAAACTCAAGTCACTAGTACTTGAGAAGTTTCCGGTCAGCAAGCCCATTTTTCATTTCTGTCACAAGGCACTTAACCCCTCACTGCTCCCCAAGCGCCGCTGTTGTTGCAGGCAGCTAGTGTGTGCTTCACCTCACTGTGTGTTCACTGTGTGCTGAGTGTGTTTCACTAATTCACGGATTGGGATAAATGCAGAGACCAAATTTCCCTCACTGGATCAAAAGAGTATACTTATACTTATACTTACTTATACATCTGTCATATATCTAGCAAACATCATATAGATACATTTTGGCTGTAGCAAAACCTATACATCTTATACCATACCTAAATGTATGTATATTATGTATGACAGAAATGAAAAATGGGCAACTTTCAAGAGTAAATTGTAGTGTGTATCAAGTTTTCCCATTAATTTGCATATGGGTTGCACAGATCATACTCACGACATGTAATTAGTTGGCGGACATCGCTGTAGGTGATCCATGTACTATCTGGCTCCATCCTTTGTTGCAAAGCCTTTGCAAGTGGAATTTTTTTGGGTGGCCATAGCAGTGTGTTATCTCTCAGCCAGCTCTGCAGAACTATGGCCGTCCCACCATTAGGGAATTGTACTACTGAGTACAGCACCTGATCCATCTTTAAAGGAAAAATAATAAATACCCTACTCCATGTCCTCTAACAACTGAAAAGGAACTAAATTAACTAAACTAAATGGAACTAGTTCAGTCCTTCAAAACAATTGGGCCCCAATAAAGCATAAATGAACGGAACTCAGTGGCTTTCCACCGATCCAGTTCAGCTAGTGCCCTTGGTTTTCTATTAAATTTACAGGGCATGTGGGAGCGCAGCTTGAGGAGTTTCTCAGAAATTGTCCCTACAGTGTGTGACGGAAGCCTCGTTGTCTTCTTCCCCTTTAACCACATATTCAAAAGTTTTCGAGTTCGACACCATATTAACCACCTCAGATAAAGGACTGGTTCCAATGTGGTGCTCTTCATCAACCCTATCCTTGAAACTGTCGTCTGTCCTTAGCCTCACTTTGGTTTCTGGATATGTCATTTTGTTTTGCCATACTCCCTCTTGAAAACACTTGTCACATCCTGCATATCCATTATGTGACTTAATCTGTTTAACGAAGGCTCTGGCTGGAGCATCACAAATAAAAGAGGAAATCAGAACTTCAAACTGCTTGTCAAGATAGATAATGCCATTACTTAGAACATTCTTAAGATCTCCACCACGACCAACCACACCTCGCCCCCAGACCTTCACCCAACACGCCACTCTTGACCTAAATATGTACAGTATGTGAATGGCTAGGTTGGGATCTATCTAGAGTGTAGCATTAAAAGAAGTGGGCATGCATGGTGAATATCTGTCAGGATTTCCCCATGCACACCACACTTACCCTGTGTAAGATGTATGCCTCCTCAATGTGTGCATTAAAATAAGTGAGGCATGCAGATAGACACCTGATGAGGCATCTACCTACACTCCACTCTTACCCTAGCCTGTTTTGTAGTTTTTGTTTATGTTTGATGTATGTCACCTAACATGTAGTGCAATTAAAAGAGAGTAAAGCGTGCTGTGTGCTTCCAGGACAAGGCGTGTGCATGAGCGTATGAGGAGGGTGCACACCGGGGGCCCAGGGCCAATAGATAACCCACAGGACCCAACCAATGCCAAAACCACACAGCGACCCGCCAGGACCGAGTCTCCCAAGCCATCCAATGGGGCCCCGTCAGAATAACGATGGGAGAGGCAGAGAGAAAGAGTGAAATTAGTAAAGTTTATCAGAGAATGTAAATAAAATGGGGAGGGAAAGAAGGGGATGCTATTTATATTACTACTACTAATAATAACAATAATAGTTCCAGCTACCCTCCCCTGCCCAGTGTTCGATGATATGTGTATCTGTTGATGAAGTTTGTTATGATGGTGTGGAGATGGAACTCAGGCAAAGAGGGTCAGGACTGTAAGTAGGTGATAAAGGGGTACCAAGGAGAGGTTGCATCCTGAGTATTGATTAAGTTTGTAGTTGATAGGTTTTCTAATGATATATAGTCTGTTAACAAGTTTTTCCAATGAGTGATGTGAGCTTTGTTCTTAGATTTCCAGTTCATGAGGATTGTTTTCTTGGCGATAGTCAGCGCTACCAGCAGTGTTTTATTGCAGGAGTTGCTTAAATTGACTGTGGATGTATCACCAAGTATGCATAAGGAAGGGGATGCTGGGATGTGACAGCCAAAGATGGAAAAGAGAGTTTTTGTGACACTCACCCAGAAGTGGTTGATTGGAGTGCAATGCCAAACCGCATGAATGTATGTATCTGGGTTATTTTGTGTGCAGTAACTGCAAAGATCCGAGCCAAACCCCATTTTAACCAATTTATGTGCAGTGAAGTGGAATCTGTGAAGAACCTTGTATTGTATTAGTTGTATATTACTATTCTTTGTCCTGAGGTAGATGTTTTTGCACATTTTGGTCCAGAAGTCGGCACCGGGAGTAATTGATAAGTCTGATTCCCATTTGTGATATGGCAGGCCAATTGTTTTTTCTGAACGAGATATAATTTTGTAAATTTGGGAGAGTATTTTTTTGGGAGAGGGAATATTAAGCAGCTCTGAGATTGGTGGGGGAATGTCAAGGTTAGCTGTCTGGATGTTAATTTTTCCTAGGATAGATGATTTAATTTGCAGGTGTTGTAAGAAGTGTTTACTCTCGATGCCGTGCTTCTGGACCAAACAGGAAAATGAGGCCAGATTATTGTCTTGAAGAATGTGTTGAAGGTGAGTGATGCCCTTTCCCATCCATGTGTGAAAGTTAAGTGTTTTTTTATTGACGGTGAAATCTGGGTTATTCCAAATCGGGGTGCGAATTGATGGTGCTATAGGTGAATCAGTGATGTGGTAGAATCTCCACCAGGCTGTCAGAGTAGCTGAAATTGTTGGGGCTTTGAAGGATGGATGTTTTCTGACTGCAGAAAGGGAGATCTGAGATTTTAATTTCTTTACAGATTGTTTGTTCTAGGTCTAACCAGGTGTTGTCTGAGGGGGTGGGGTGTAGCCATTTGTGGATGAAGTGGAGCTGGTTGGCCAGGGCATAGTGCTGGAAGTGTGAGGCCTCTAGTCCTCCCATTGCTTTTGGTTTTTGGAGACTGGTGAGTTTGATCCTTGGGGTCTTATCTTTCCAGTAGAATTTAGTGATTAATGAATCGAGAGACTTAAACCAGAGTGGGGTGGGCTGGGTTGGAATCATAGAGAATAGATAGTTTATTTTGGGCAGTATTGTCATTTTGATTACTGAGATTCTGCCCATGATGGATAATGGGAGGTTCTTCCAGCGTTGAAGGTCATCATCTATTGAAGTGAGTAGAGGGGAATAATTTAGGCTAAATAAGTCTGACAGCCTGGGGGAGACTTTTATCCCTAAGTAAGTGATAGAGTTAGTGCAGAGTGGGATAGGTGAAGAGTTGGCTGTCACATCCCAGCTGTTGGGATGTAATGGGAGAACTGCAGATTTATTCCAATTGATTGAGTATTCAGAAATTTTAGAGAATGTGTCAATGAGTTTGATGGTTTCTTCTACTGATGTTGTGGGGTCTTGAAGAAAGAGAAGAATGTCGTCAGCATAAAGGCTGATTTTGTGATGCATATATGGAGTCTGGACACCTTTGATGAGGGGGTTCTGACGGATGGCAGCTGCTAGGGGTTCAATGAAGTTTGTAAATAGTGAGGGGGAGAGTGGGCACCCCTGTCTAGTTCCCCGGTGAAGAGTGAAACTTTGTGATGTTAGTCCATTGGTGATTACTGTGGCTGAAGGAGAGGTGTATAGAAGTTTAATCCAGTTAATGAACGACTCCCCGAAGCCAAACCTCCCTAATGTGGAAAACAGGAAATTCCAGTTCACCCTATCAAAAGCTTTTTCTGCGTCCAGAGTTGCTATGATGGTATTATCTTGAAAATTTGTGGAGTGATACATTATATTTAACAGTCTGCGGGTGTTGGTG
This sequence comes from Alosa sapidissima, assembly GCF_018492685.1. Classification (NCBI taxonomy): domain Eukaryota; kingdom Metazoa; phylum Chordata; class Actinopteri; order Clupeiformes; family Clupeidae; genus Alosa; species Alosa sapidissima. The sequence goes on along the minus strand of NC_055963.1, from coordinate 38,003,413 downwards.
GATGAAATTCTACCTTTAATGAAGCCTGTTTGGTCTGGGTGGATAATGGATGGGGTGACCTCTGCTAATCTGTGTGCTAGCATTTTTGCGATTATCTTATTGTCCACATTGAGGAGAGAGATTGGTCGGTAGCTGGATGGCAATGTTGGGTCCTTATTGGGCTTGAGGAGCAGTGAAATTGAGGCTGTGGTGGAACTAGTTGGAAGACGTCCTTTCTGTTTTGATTCATTAATCATTCTGATGAAAAGTGGAGCTAAGATGGTCCAAAATTGTTTGTAGAACTCAGCAGGAAAGCCATCCGGACCTGGTGTTTTATTATCGGGCATCTGTTTCAGGGCATCAAACAGTTCTTGTTGAGTTATAGGTGATTCCAGGTTTTTTATTTCGGTCTCATTGAGTTGTGGTAATTTGATGCTGTTTAGGAAAGAGTCTATGAATTCCTGGTTGGGGTTTATTTCTGAAGAATATAGTTTATTGTAAAACTGGTAAAAAAACATGATTTATTTCTTCAGGTGAGCTGGTTAGCTTCCCTGCTGAGTTCTTTATGACCGGGATTGTTGATTTTTCTTTGTTACGTTGGATTTGATTGGCTAAGTATTTACCTGATTTATTGCTATGGTGGAAGTTTTCCTGCCTTAGACGGTGAATCATAAATTGAGTGTGTTTATTGAGTATTTCATTGAGTTTGAATTTATGTTTCCTAAGTTTTGCCTGTGTTTCTTCAGTTGGGTTGCTTGCATTGGTTTCTTCTAACTGTTTAATTTTATTGTTGAGTTCTACTTCCTGTTCTTTTTCCTTCTTTTTTTGTATACTGAATATGAGATGATTCTTCCTCTGAGTACTGCTTTTCCCGTTTCCCACAGAAGGGAAGGAGATGATTCAGGGGAGTCGTTCATTTCTAGAAAGAATGCCCACTCTCTCCCAACAAAACTGATGAAATTTGGGTCTTGTAAGAGGGATGTATTAAAACGCCATTTGCTAATTGGTCGCTGTTGGTTAGTTATGTTCCATTTAATTGTAACTGGGGCATGATCGCTAATGACTATGGGATGAATTGTTGAATCAGAGATATTTTTCATTATAGAGTTGCTGGTTAGAAAACTAGATGTACCGCATAGCGGTACAAAATATGACCGCCGCTCAGTCCTGTACATCCGTTCCGCGAAAATAAATCACACTTCAATTTGTCTCCATATTTTACTCCATCCCCCACTCTTGAAACTTTTGTGTATGCTTGTTTGGCATGCCTGAGTGTGTGTGTGCGGCTGCACAGAAAGTAGCCTACTGGTGCTGAAAAGGTGAATAGATTGTAGAATAGCCAAAGAAGATGTAGCATTGTTATAAAACCTTTAAAATCTCTAAACAATCACAAGTAGGGCAGTTCATCACAGTTCATCCATTGCAACTGGATTGATGAAAGGTCACTTACACCTGTAGGCTACATTGTATTTGGGAAAAGCAAAAGGTATCAGCATAATGTTATTTATTTATTTATTTTTTATGTATTTTTAAACAAAAACATCTCTGTCAGTTCCATGCCGTTTTCAACAGCTATCAAAAACAAAGGTCATTTTTGGATGGATGGATTTTTTGTGAATGTTTCTTCTACATAAGATTTTAGTCATCTTTAGTTCATGTAATACGTTATTGTCAATGCACAAATTAAGTAACAGTAGTCTGAAACGTTATTGTTAATGCACAAATTAAGTAACAGTAGCCTAGTCTGAAACGAAATGCTGTTTTACATCTAACCAGTGGTGCAAATAACTGACATGTCCAAATGGGCCTTGATGAAATGCGTCGCTAGAGACTGTTCATACACATTTTAACGGGCCAAAGTTGAAGAGCTTTTGTCCGTTATTGTTAGTGCAAATATAGGCTGATTCATGTTCCCTTGCATTGTGTAACTGAGGTCCATGGCTAGTCTGGCTTTCATCAGACCAAGCTCAATCTTTTAAGAAATCAAAAAATAAATAGCGGGCAGATCAGGCTGGGTTCACCCAGCCTAGTCCATAGGCACCCGATATTGTTTAATTTTCCGATTGAGATGTACACGCTCTGGCTATTCTAAATGCAAAAATGCATCAGGGAGTTATGACAAAACGGTAACTAACAAACTAGATCCTAATAGAAAGCTGTTAGCTTCCCTAAGCTACAGGTAGGATTATAAGGTAGGCCTATTTACAACATAAATTGTCAATAGGCTATGCTGGCGACACAAATAAAATCTCCTTTGGAAACCAATGGCTTACGCCTTACAGTATCAAGCGGACTTAAACTGTCATATCGTGGCGAAAAGTTGTAATAACATTCACGCAGCTCCATGAGTCAAGGAAAGCGCGAATGAAGTAGCCACTTCTAAATGGGACCCACTACACATTAGCTTAAGGTGTGTTGCTAAAGCAGCCATAATGAAATGAAGGTGTCATTGTTTGGATACTTCACACACACGTGCTTTTTAATTTCACAGACTACAACTACCAAGCTGTAATCAAAGCACATCGATTCCCCTCTCACACCCTGCACGCACTTAAAACAAAATAAACAGGCGTCTCAGTCTCACGCATGTAGGCAAAACTGTATCAGACCGGTGTAACGTTGGTAAATCTTCCATTGCACAGAATGATTTTGTAGCACGTGCAATAAATGACAGTCGAAAGATACAAACAGTGCTGCTATACATTTGCTTGGTATAACCGCATTTATAGTTTTCTACAAATGCAATAAATCAAATGCCTCCATCACTCAACCAACGCTAACGGTAACATTACCTAGGTCCTTATTGATATTACAAGATTAACGTACCTGCAGTAAAAACCAAGCATGTCCGATAAACATCCTCAGATTTATTTCGGCTTCAAGAAGAAATGGGAATTACACTTCATGTGAACATCGTCCTATCCTTATTAGATGTTCGCTGCGGTAAATTACAGTCCTTGTATGAAGCGTCCATTGTTTTTTCCAACCCACTTTTAACTTCCAGCAAAATTACGTCTCACTGCAACGATGCGCCATCTAGTGGACAAACGACTACTTCTCGCCAATACTGAAAATGCAGCCATGATGATGATGATGAATATTTATTTTGGCTTTCTTTTAATCCTACTGAATTTGTAATTATGTATCGGCCGTTCTAATACCGATAGTATGTGGGTGCCTGTGTGTGTGCATGTGTATATGTGTGCACCGCCATTTACAGGCCAATGAGTGTACAGTCACTAAATGTACACATAACCTAATTTTTTTAGACCCCCCCATGGATGAAATTCTACGAAACTTGGCATACCCCCGGAGAATGCCAGGTCAATCATACACATAAAATTTGGTGCAGTTCTGAACATCTTAACTGAAGATAGGGGCGATTAAAGCAGAATAATATTGCATTTTCATTTTTTACCGGGGGGTGGGGGTGCAAATCACAAATGAGTGATTATGAGCCAGGTTGATATGGGCCCTTGAGACCAACATACCATAAAAGATTCTTCATCCTCAGTGCCACGGTTCAGGTAGTTATTTAGGAAAAACTGTTTTTTTTTTTTGCGGTTCAGGGGGCCCAGCACGGGGGGTTGGTGGTGGTCCCCGGGGACGAAATGAAATTTTTCCGTAAAAGTCTAGTGGGGCTACATACCCACCAAATTTCATGTACCCCGGTGGTTCGGTGTCCCGGGTATCAATGACCAAAAATTCAGGGAGTAGATGATGGGAAAAATTCTTGAATTGTGTGCATGTGTGCGTGTACAAATTTATGTTTATGTGTGTGGGTGTGTGTGTGTGTGTGTATGTGCGTGCTTGTGTGTTTGCCTGCGTATGTGTGTTTGTGCATGTGCATGCATGCGTACATATGTCTACTGTGTGAGTATGTGTCAAACGTATGATTACTGTAAATGTATGTGTGTGCGTGTGTATCTGTTTATGCACATGTGTGCACGTGGAATGGGTTAACATGACCCCTGGAGGCAAACATACGGAAAAAATTGGTCATCCTAGGCCCTACAGTTCTCAAGATATTCACAGAGAACTGTGTCTGCCCTACCCTCCTTTCGGGGGGTCCAGTCCAGCGGGGGGAGGGGGGCTACAGATTAAAACGAAGAATGACGGTTCCATGCTATCCATGTGGGGGTACATGCCTACCAAGTTTTGTGTACCCCGGTCTTTCAGTGTCCCGGGAATCCTTGTTGGTGTACGTCACTAAATGTACACATAAATTATTTTATTGTAAGGCCCCCCATGAACGAAAGTACACAAAACTTGGCATGCATTCGGAGGGTGTCATAATGATCCTACACTTTTAATTTCGTGCAGTTTTGACCTTGTCAGCCAGAGATATTGTGATGAAAACACCTAATTTTTTGCTTTTTAATTTTTAACTAGGTGGCGCTATACATGAAATAAGTGGTAATGGGATGGGTTGACATGCCCCCTTAAGACCAACATACATAAAAAAGGTGGACCTCCTAGGCCCTACGGTTCTCGAGATATTCAGAGAAAACTGTCTCCGGCCACCTACAGGCCAGTTGGTGTATAGTAACATAAATTAATTTATTGTGTGGCCCCCCATGAACGGAATTCCACAAAACTTGGCGTGCATACAGAGGGTGTCATAATGATCCTACACTTCCAATTTCGTGCAGTTTTGACTATGTTAGGTCACAGATACCTTCAATTACAACACCTCATTTTTACTTTTTTGTGTTTAACTAGGTGGCGCTATACATGAAATGAGTGGTTATGGAATAGGTTGACATGGCCCCTTGAGATCAACATACAAAAAAAAATGGTCCTCCTAAACCCTACGGTTTTCGAGATATTCACAGAAAACTGTGTCTGCCCTACCCTCCTTTCGGGGGGTCCAGTCCAGCGGGGGGGCTACAGATCAAAACGAAAAACGATGGTTCCATGCTATCCATGTGGGGTTACATGCCCACCAAGTTTCGTGTACCCCGGTCTTTCAGTGTCCCGGGAATCATTGACGGAAATTTGGGCATGCGAAAAAGAAAATAAATAAATAAATAAATAAAAAAAAAAAGAAAAATCTGACTAAACCTATATGACCGCCGCTTCGCTGCGCGGCGGTCATAATAATCAATACGGGAATAGGAGTGGTGGACCGGAGAGAAAAAAGAGTAGCATTTGGAGTCTGGGTGCTGAAGCCGCCAACAATCGCCAAGGCCAGAATCGCTCATGAACTGTTTTATTGTTTTTGTGGATTGCCAGATTCGTTTGCTTTTAGAGTGATCAGATCTGTCAATTGTGGGGTCTAACACTGTATTAAAGTTGCCTGCGATTATGATGGGACAGCCAGATAGAGTTGAGATGGAGGTGAAGAGGTTCTGAAAAAAAACTGGGTTGTCTGTATTAGGGCCATAAACATTAACAATTGTTACAGGGGTATTGTGAATTGAGATGTTTATGATGACAAAACGTCCTTCTGGGTCTGTGATGGTGGCGTTATGGATGAATGAGATTCTTTTGTTAATCAGAATGCAAACTCCCCTTTGTTTTGTATTGTAATGAGATGAGAAAATGTGATTGAATTGTCTTGATTTGATGCGGGTGTAGTCTGATTCTGAGAGATGAGTTTCTTGTAGGAGACATATGTCAGCTTTTAAACTATCCAAATGATTTAAGAATTTGAGCCTCTTTGCCTGAGATCCAATCCCACGGATGTTCCAGGTCAGGAATGTAAGTGGTACCATATTGTGATTGTACAGTTATGAAAATGTTTGATAAGATGGGTATTGTGTGTGTGAGAGTGTGTGCAGGTGTCAGTTAGATAGGAGAGGGGGAAGGGGGGGGTGGAGGAATAGGTATGTAATGTGGTGTGCGAATGAGATGTAAAGGGTAGGGGCTGAGAAGACTATAGAGCATAAAGAGGTAGGAATTTGGTTCTGGAGTGGTGACAGCATGAAAATTTCCTGTTTAGCATTGAAAACATACAGATCATAATTTGACTTTAGCCTATAGACATAATAAACAAAAACAGACAGGACACACAAGCAAACATGTATAGACAAAACACCATGAATAACATTAAACATTGAGAGAGCAAAAGAGAATGGGTGGGTAGGGGGAGCAAAAGGAGTGAAACATAAGAAGAGAGAAGAGAGAGATGATCCAAGCATCAGTAGGGAGTGGGTTAGAGAGAGTTGAGGGTGACAATGTTATAATCAAGATGAATGTTGGCATGAGGTATGATGTGCTATAGCCAGGTGGTGATATTGGAGTTGCGATACAGAGTTCCATTGACATACAGTTTATCGACTGACAGTGCTGCTCGTTTGCCCTCTTGCCTGAGTTGTTTCATTATGGGCAAGAGGGCTCTTCTTCTTTCCTGTATTACTTGTGGGAATTGGTCGTTTAGTCCGAATGAAGTGCCTTTCAGTTCTTTTCCTTTGCTTTTGATGAGTTCTTTGTGTTTGAAGTGTTCGAACTTGGTGATAATTGGAGGAGGTTTTTTATTGTCTTTGGAAGTGAGACGGTGTACACGGTGGAAGGTAATCTTGTCAACTGTTTCTGGCGGTAGTTTGAGAGATGACTGCACGAATTCTTTAACTGCTTTCTCTGGGTCGTCGGGTGTATCTTTAGAAGTTGGCAGGGGAATTCCGGAAAAAATTAGGTTATCGCGCATGCTGCGGCACTGGAGGTTTTCTTTCATTCTTCAAACATGCCTCACTTTTATGGGACAGAAACACATCCTTTAACCTTTCCTTCTATTAAAGAAAAAAAAAACTTATTCTTTAAGAGTAGCTGAATCCCACCCCCTTTGCTTGATTTGGAGGGATTGGAGTGTATTTATCACATGGAAAGGATATAATGTTAATATTTGTTAGTGTATTTGTGAGTGAATGTGTGTGTGTGTGTGTGTGCGAGAGAGTGAGTGAAAAGTCATTAATATTTGTGAGTGAATGTGTGTATGTGCGTGTGTGTGAGAGTGCAGAGTGTGTTGTGTGTGTGTGCCTAGCTTTCGGGTTCACATACTTTTGTCTGCGCGTGTGTGTGTGTATGAGAGAGAGAGAGAGAGACAGAGGGCCAGATGTACTAACGCTTTTTTGCGCCCATTTTTTTACTAACGCTTTTTTGCGCCCATTTCAGGCGTATTTGTTTCGCAATGTGCGTGTAAAATCATTGCAAGGTATGTACAAACAGGCCGCAATGATGTAAAAGCGCAAACTGCCTGTCGCGGGAGCTGAAAGTGGCACATTGCGATTGTCATGTCATGCATATGCATTCATGGGAGGATCCAGGGGAAAGTGGGAGTTCAGCGTAAAAAGATGGGAGGGGAAGAGTAAGAGTGCCTAATTATGTATTCCGCGGTATGTACAAAGACTGCTCCTGAAAGCGCACGTCTATTCTGCGCCTAAATACTTCCGCCTTGTAAAAGCAGGTGTTAATCCACATTGCAGTTCAATGCGTCAATAAGAGAACCTTTCAAAGACAACAGAATCGCTATTTAGAACACCAGTTTTTGTGGTGAAAGTATTTGTACTACCAAAAGCAACCTTAACAGGCCTTTCGCATGTCTTACTTTCACTTTCACGTCATTCACTTAAACTTTCCTACTTGCTAGATTTGACCAATCTTCCATAGCCTACGTGCACAAGTAGTTTGAGTAGAACTACTGATCTTCATTATCTCCCTGCTTGTTGACATCTTATCATGTATGGTATTATTTCATGATCGCTAAACGTCTGATTCTTTTTAATGTTGTCATCAGTTAACTTCATTGAACTGCGCTTGTAGGCGCTGCCATTCAGTTGTGGACGTTCGTAAATTGCGTTTATGGGCGGAGAAGGGCAGAGAAAGGCGCAGTTTACACTAAGGATTGAACGATTGATAAATACGACGGAAACTTGGGTCTGACAGCGCTCGCAATCTGCGGTGTGTCTATGGCGCTGATAACGCTACATTCGCAAATGTACGTACATCTGGCCCAGAGAGTGCAGTTTGTGTTGTGTGTATGTACAGTATGTGAGTGCATAGTTTTATTTGCAAACATACCTAAGTCTGCATGTGTGTGTGTGTGTGTGTGTGTGTGTGTGTGAGAGAGACAGAGAGTGCAGTTTGTGTTGTGTGTGTATGTATGTATGTGTGTGCATAGTTTTATTCGCAAGCATACTTTATTCACATACTTACGTCTGCATGTATGTGTGTGTGTGTGTGTGTTTGTGTGTGTGTGTGTGTGTGTGTGAGAGAGAGAGAGAGAGAGAGAGGACAGAGAGAAAGAGAGAGAATCCATGCATGTCTATCCCCACATATCTAGTTGATTATGTGTCTCACTTTAACCTTTTACATTAAACTTGAAAGCCAATTACTAGACACTGTAAACAAGGCATAAACAAGCCATGCACAAGGTAAGTCCAATAACAGAAAGCTAGTAACAATTCTCACTATAAACAACAGTGAAGGTGAAAAGAAGGTGAAAGGTCAAAAGCCACTTCACTACTTTACTGCTTAGCCGCTGTACAACTTACAGTGCATTGCATTTGCAAAAAATTTAATTTGATAGAACTTTGTCACTCAGTTGTGAGCGATGGGGTCTCATCATCACCCCGCCATGGCTGAATACACGTTAAACGTGTAAATAGTGGTTCAGCTGAATATGGGGACTGGAACCCGAAGCTCTCTTCTGTTTCTTGCGGTATGCTGAGAACAGTCCGGACTGATGCTCTGGGTCTGCCATTGTTATTGGGTCCTCTTGCTCATGGGGGTGTGTTGTTGGGGTGGCCTTGTATGCCTCTTTGAGAATCAAGTCTGAAATGCACAAGGAAAAACGGTGATCACTAAAAGCATGCAGGTAGAGTAACAGACAAAACAGTCATAATAACACACAGCTGGGTTAGGCAAACATGTAATGATGACAATCTGTATCATGTACTGAAATGTTCTTTTTAAGCCTAGTTGACATTAGCCTAAATTGTATTTACTATCAAAAATATAACATACCTTTGATCATCAAAGACACAGACTCCTTGATATCTTCAGGGACCAAAACATCATGGGTCAACCACATGTTGCCAAATGAAGGATCCATCAGAGCAGCTTTTAGATAAAGAGGGTCAGAGAAAGGCTCTAATGGCCCATCATCCTGTCCATCTTACATCCTCACGTTCACAAAGATCCCTCTGAATCTTCTTTTAAGGGACCTTTGCAAGCTACAGATCAAGCCACCTAAGTAGCACACTTCCTGTTTTTGATTCTCTAGGTGGTGATTTAAAGAAAAGACACAGGGCACCACAGCACACAGGTACCACAGCACTTGTGGTCACATTTCTTTCTCCTTGTGTGAGATCTGTGGCTTCTGCAAAAGGCTGAATGACATATACAAGTTCCTGTATCTGATTCCACTCTCTAGCTGTGAATACTGTCTCCTTGTGTCCCACATTTGCAAGAAGTGTAGAAAGTTCTAAGTGGTCACAGCTAAGCGCCGCTTTCAGTTGCCTCAGTGTAGAATTCCAGTGCATGGTAACAGAGGCAGGGATTCCACGCTGTCCAAACTCATTCTCAAAGTTCTCCTTGAAAGAGGTGCTTGTGTGGAGCAGGGTGCTCAACCTGGAGGCTTTGGCAAGGGCTGCACTAACTACTTTGGTCTCTGAGGCCATCTCCTACAACCAATTGAAGTGTGTGTGCAAAGCAAAGTCTTGTCTGGGATTTGGAACAGAGTGATGCTTCAACCCTCTCTTGCTCTTCAACTGTCAGGTTGTTCCAAATGTCAGAATCATCAAGGTCATCTTCTACCTCTTCTTGACCTGGAAAACATGTACTGAATGCTTTTTTCATGCTCGCTGCATTATCGCAGATTATGTGTTCAACCTTTCTCTTGATCTGGAAGTCTTCACATATTTGCTCAAACTCTTCACAAATTCTCTCTCCTGTATGGGAACCTTTAAAGCGGTTGCACGCAAGCAACTGGGATTTCAATTGCAGACCGTCATCTTCCCTACTGAGCCAGTGAGCTGTGACCCCTAGAAATCCTCTCATCCTACGGTCTGACCATACAATGGGTCCCAGTTAAGAATTGACACTTCATTCACCATCAAGGTGATTCACGCAGCTGGCTGAAATGTAAGTACAACTGGAGCCGCTTGGGGGCAGCATAGTCCGCTGTGGCGTTCCACGGTCGAACCGGACGGAGCATTCGACAGCAAGGGCTGTGATTGGCCGAGTTTTCAGTGCGTTTCTCTGTGTTTTTAGCAGCCCCTGCAACATGCTAGTCCACTGTAGCTTATAAGCTTTGTACTACTTTGTAATGTTAAACATAGTTTTGGATTCAGTGGCAAGATGTCTTGATTGTACAGTGCCTGTCTCTCAGTAATGTTTTAAAATGACAAGCTTCGTCAGCTGGCAGTAGGCTACTTTGTCGGCAGTCATGAGAAGTTCGCTTGCTAACAGAACATAAATATGCTGCCCAGAAACCTCGTGAATAGTTACGATTTGTTTTACTACACTAACGAGGTTAAATATAGCCTTTGCCTACAGCATCTCCTTAACAGTAATGTTAACAAAATGACAGCATTTATATGACAAAGGAAAACGAATTCGGTCACTCAAGACTGCCACAGCAACCAGTGTAGGCTACAGTCCTACTCAATAGGCCTACTCGAAGCAGATAGCGTTGTCTGACGGTCGAGTGGGTTAATGCGCGTATTTCCAGAACAGGTCTGCAACTTTCAGGCAGTTCTGAGTTCGAATCTAGGCAGGAGCAGAGCCATATAAAGGCCTAGGCCTATTGTTATCATTTTTTGCAAGGTGTTGCTCCTGGCAATACTTGTTATACTTATAAGATGTTTGGTGATTAGTTGATAGCTGTTTTTGGGACACGTTAAACGTTCTTTATAATGAGCGCATACAGGGAGTAAAACGACTGTTACGCGCTGTTACAACTGTAGGCTACAATGATTGCAATACAAAAATATGCGCGTGTTAGTTTAGTTAGTTTTGTGATGTTTTGCACTTTTGCCTCATGTGTTTTCAGGTTTGAGGGCTTTTTTGGCAAGATTGACCTTGGTTAGACTCTGCATATGTTATTTGCAATTTTCGACACACGTCTGTTATTAGTTCAATAACAAGTGTTCCTTGTTAAAACATGTGACTAGTGAAACTCAAATGATTTTAGAAATATTTAGCCAAAGCCAAAAAGTGTTAGAGAGGAGAGACGCCGGTGCAGCTCAGATGTCTTCTAAATTTTCTTTATTCTTTAGTAAAAGTTTAATAATGTCCTGCACCTATTACTAAAGAATAAAGAAAATTAACCCTTTAGGCGCCAGAGGTTTTTTTCCGAAACGATCAATTTTGACATCTTCATTTCAAAAGGCTATATCTTAAAAGTGATAAGAGATAGAGACTTTCTGTAAATTAGAGAAATATTAAGGATGACCCAAAGTTTATGTAGAGATTAAATGTTTATATCTAATTTGCATATTATGACGTCATATGGTGGCGGCCATCTTGTATTATAGAATTTTCATGAAAAGTCGCATGTTTGAATGATAAAATGCACCACTTCTTTCCCCCCAAAATGTCCCTCACCTTCTGTAAGCTATATTGTACAATACTGAATGCTCAGGTAAATAGTAAGTAGTGAACAAACTGTGTAAATCATTACTAATAAATGGCAGAAACAAACCAAATGCATGTAGCGGTAGACTGGCCTTTTGCTGTAGAGATTTTCCATTTACTACATACAGTAGGCACTCTGATTCCATGTATGGGGCACATATATATATTATTCAGATGACACACAAACACAAGTAGACAAGACCTGTTTAGTTCAAAAGCTCATTTGCCACGGCAAGGCACAGATCAGGAGTGAGATGACGAGACAAGACAAGAGACAATGTTAGTATTTTTTTTTCTTTTTGTTGTTTTTGTTGATGTTTTTTTGTTTTTTTTCTTAGCTGACAAAGACACACACATCACAAGGACATGAACACACAAAAAGGAACACATAGTGTATGTCCTAAATGATCAGAGAAATAGATAGCAAATCAACAGTGTAAATCATTACTAATAAATGGCTGACATTTTTTTATTTTTATGTAGCAGGCCTTTTGCTGTAGAGATAATGACTCCCTATCCCTATCCATACAGGGCCGGCATTCCCATCATCTTGTGATAGACTTTGCATGACCTAATGTGTGTGTGTGGGAGAGGGAGAGAGCGTGTCACCACCTCCACCATGCGAGCAGCATGGCCAGATCTGCCTCGCGCGCGCCGAGTGGAGAGAATTTGCGCAGCTCGGACTAGGCCTACTGTCATTCTCATTGCGACTCCCCACACTGCCACTACGTTCCCCCCTAACTGTCCTATGAGCATTTCGACCTCGTCTAACATACCCAGTGGCATTAGACAAAGGCTCCACCACGTTACTGTCGCCGCGATTGTGGAGAGGCACACGTTCAGAAGACAGAAGCTAGCGCTATGGACATTAGGCTACCTCCAGCCTCGTTCGCCACACCACTAACACCCTGCTAACTTCCCGATGAACACTCCGAACCCGTGAAACATCATTCCCACCAGTGACATTGGGCAAACGATTCAACGTTTGTGCTTGGTGTAAGCTAAACTATGGAGTAAACTCATTGCAAGGCAGGGACGCATCTGAAGCCTCACTAAACGAATCACCGTCATTTTCTGAAGGCAGATATTCCCCTTCAGAATCAGGGTCCGCGAATAGAAGACCCAACACTTAATTTCAGGTAAACTTTTTTGATGCCATTAGACGATAATCTAATGCAAATACTCGCTGACGTTGACAATATCGCTCTGATAAAATAGCTCACACGCACACTAGCTCCGGTATTGCACGCACTGATTCACTGCAGCTGTAGCACGAAAGTTTTGTTAAAGCATGACTTTTTTCCGACTCGGGGATGACGTATGACATGTCTGCCATCTAGTGGAGTGGAGGTCGAACGAAATATCACACCCTATTTGACTAAATCGGCCGTTTTATTCAGTACCGCATCTTGTCGACTAAAGTCGACTGTGGCGCCTAGAGGGTTAAGAAGACATCTGAGCTGCACCGGCATCTCTCCTTCTCTCTAAAATGTCTGTCCTGGCCTGGTTGCACCGGATTGTCGCCAAACGACAGAAGCGCGGAGAACCCTCCTTTGTCTACCAAAAAGTGTTACTTTGTGCCCCGCGCTCCCCCACTGCTTGTGAAAAAAGGGGGTGGGGGAGGGGGGCTTAACGTGAAAAAGCTTAATGTCCCAAAACGGCAACAAGTCATAATGGTAGGCTACTGGAAGTGGGGGGAGGGTATGGGATGACCAGAGCCGTCTTCGCTGTGCTATTCAGAAAGCATCTTCTATTGTCTTTTGCAACATTTGCTTGTTAGGCTGGGCTACTGTCAATGTCCTGTACAGGTAAATGTTCAACAATTGCTGGTGTAGGCCTACAGGCTATAATCAATTAGGGACTGTTCGTTATTTATTTAAGGGGCTACCGGAGGAGTTTTGGGAGCGTTAGTCAAAAAAGACGTGACCCTCCCTCGCCAGCAAGACATTTTTCTATGACCCTCCAAAGTGATTGAGAAAAAACGCATGACCCTCCCCAGTCCCAACAATGTATTGATGCCTTCTGTAGGCTACTGGGTCAATTTGGAAGCTTGCATGCTACGACACCTTCCTTGAAATGCCTTGAAAAGGCTGTCGTTTGCACAATTTCACAAATAATCACCGGGACCGAAACAAACATGTCAACTTTTCCTGGGTTTATCGCATATTTTAACTTTTTCCTCGCTGTCTTAGGGGGAGCTGCAGGGCCGTCGCAAGGGGGTGCAAGGCCCTGTGCGAAATTGACAGATGGTGCGAGGCCCTGTGCGAACTTGACAGATGCATGAACTTACGTGCATGAAATCATGCGATAGCTTACTTTACACATAGCCAAGGCTACCGTCGGTGCATTTTAGTAGCCTAGTCTAAGCTACACCAGCTTGTCTTTAAGAGGGGACATTGTATAGCCTATAACATTAGCTGAGTCACATATTTGGCCATATGGTGTTTATCATAGGCTACATCACGAAACCAAATAGTGTAACAAAGGCGAACACTTTAACAGGGGAAATTAATTGGGCATGAATCATTGTGCTGAACGGTATTTGTCAATGAGCAGAAACACACACGATTCAAACTGTTGATAAGATGTGCACTATGGAAACTGGTCTGTAGGCTAACATTGGACAAATAAATGACACTGACTCGCCATATCCTGACTCTGAAAAAACATTGTCTTGCTTTGCCGCAAACTCAGCAATGAAATCATAGGCCAGTTTGCAGGTAGCATAACGTCTTTTTCAATTCATAGAAGGAAGAGCCCAGTCTCTCCTGTGACATTGAGGTACGCAAATAGTTTTTAATAGCCTGTTCAACTTCGAAAAGCTTCACCCGATGCCAGTCACTGATCGCAATTTCAAATTTCGGGAAGCTTCGTTCAATCTTTTTAAGTTTTAAGTGCAGTAGGCCCCTATCTGCCCCCTTTGGAATTATATCTTGAGCCTATTATAAGGTCCAGTGTGTTACAATGGCATGTTGCAATTGATAATGAGGTCTGAAAGTATTATGTACAATGTACAATGAAGTACATTCATTGCATAGTTTAGCAATAAATAGTTGTCATTTTAAATAAAACATTTTGATATTTAAGAGTTTCAAACTGTTATTCAGTTCTGTGAGTAGTATTTATTTTTGCACTAACAATATCTTAGTAGCACTGCACCTTTTATTGTTGTAAGTCTCTTTGGATAAGTGTCAACTAAATTACTTGAAATGTAATGTTTAGGCCTAGCTTTCATTCACCAGAGCTGTGCTGGAAGACAGTTTATATCATTCCTTGCCTCATTTGATAGTTAGTAAATCTCACAATAACCTTGACTAATACACTAAGATACAGTAGGCCAATGCAGTGATAATATAGAGAAATTACACAATTTTAAGTAAGTATGCAAATAATCAGATAACGCTACTTAATTGTGTTTAATGTCATCACATATTATTTTCTCTCCCTAAATGTTGAGGTGGGTACCCTAGTACCTCCTCTATGGAGCCATCTCTACATGCTAGCCTATGGTGAATATGTGGTGGGTGAAAGACAGCCACCTGTCATCTCAATGGAGCCCAGCCTGAGTTGGCAAACCCTATACCTGCCCAAATTGAAAAGGCTAATCAATCAGATAAGGCTACAGTCAAAATTTTGATATGCCCGACGACAGAATTCGTGGGTTTCATCAGGTCCCTTTCCACAGGTGTATTAATTAAGCACCATGCAGTCTGCATTGATAATTAAGGTGCTTGATTTTATGGTAACACTTTACTTGACGGGTGGGTTTATAACACATTCATAGCAGCTGTCATAAACTGCACATAAAGCATTCATGACTGTTTCATTAACATGACTCAACATTCATACCAAACCGTTCATGAATGTGGAAGACCGAACGACGACAACTTGTCAAAATAAAAGTCCAACAATCGCAAAGCAGCATCCAAACCTCTTACCTGATCACGTCACATCTGAGTCAATGGGCTACTCTAGTGCCAAAAAGACAGAACATGGTCAAGCAAATAATTTTTGTTTCATAAAAATTTATTTGTTTTATGATGTAACCTTTGCAGATGATTTCTCATCTTTTGCTACTGGGAATGTCCAACCGTTCCAGGTTACACAAATACGGGTCAAACTCAGTGATTTACAAATATTTCACAACTTGTATAGTAAAGTGACATTCGATGTAGACTTCATAAGATATTCATGAAATATTTACAAAGGCTGGAGAGATTAAATGAATGGTATCCAGGTTACACAAATATGGGTCAGCTGAATGTAGGCTGGTTTACCTTTGCGGTTGTTGGACTTTTATTTTGACAAGCTGTCGTCGTTCTGTCTTCCACATTCATGAAAGGTTTGGTATGAATGTTGAGTCATGTCTCATGAAACAGTCATGAATGCTTTATGTGCAGTTTATGACAGCTGCTATGAATGTGTTAGGAACTCACCCGTCAAGTAAAGTGTTACCGATTTTATACACCTGTGGAAAGGGACCCAGACATCCCAAGTCTCCCGGAAGTTCCGGGAGTCTCCCGCATATTGATAGCGGCTCCCTGACGCCCGCAAATTAGATAAAATCTCCCGGAATCTAGAGTGAGCGATCAAGCATGCGAGACCGCGTGTGCATCTGAGTGTAGCGCGCACACGAGGGGAGAGAGAGAGAGGGGTGGTGCGTGTGTGTCTGAGCGCATCCAAGACAGAGAGCATCCTGATTGGCCTGTTTCGCTAAATCAACCAATCAGTTTTCAGTGTAGGCGGGCTTTTATGTCTTTTCTCCCAAACTTAATTAATCAGTTCAGTAGAAACAGGAGCGTCATGGTAGAGTCAGTGCCTCAAAAAAAGGAAAATGTAAGACCCATTTCAAAGTGTAGTGTTTTTGCAAGTTGGGATGTCTGCTCTCTGTAGTGCTTCTGTAAAAGGCCTTCAGAGTCTTGGATCGCATACCAAACTTCCTTATTCGTCTGAGGTGGAAGAGACGCTGTTGGGCTTTTTTTACAATCTGGTCAGTGTGACCATCCCAGGTAAGGTCTTCTGTGATATTAACACCAAGCAACTTGAAGTTTTTAACCCTTTCCAAAGCATCGCCGTTGATGGTAATGGCATTAAATTGATCTTCTTTCCTCCTGAAGTTTACAATTAGCTCTTTGGTCTTTGCCACATTGAGAGATAGGTTGTTCTCTTGACACCACTGTGTTGTTAACTTCTCTCCTGTAGGCTGTTTCATCGTTGTTCATGATCAGACCAATTACAGTGGTGTCATCATCAAACTTAATAACCATATTAGAGCTATGCATAGCCACACAGTCATGAGTATACAGGAAGTAAAGGAGTGGGCTCAGGACACAACCCTGGGGGGCACCTGTGTTGATGGTCAAGGAGGATGAAATGATGGAGCCCATTCTCACCACCTGGCGTCGTGACAATGTCCAGGGTCCAGCTGCATAGACTGGTGTGTATACCAAGACTCCTGAGCTTGATTACTGGTGACAATGGTGTGTGACCATTAGGCCTGGATCAAGGGAGAGAACAGGAATGGAGGGGGTTCTTTCTGGAGGGTCAGTGGTAACCTCAAAGCGGAAATAGAAGTGATTTAGCTCATATCATCTGGGAGTGAAGGATGAGAGATTTGGATCTTGCATTTCTGTTCTTTAACCCTTAGAACCAGATTGACGCAAAGTGCGTCAAAAAACACACCCTCTCTTCTCTGTTACATTGCTCTGCAACTGTTCATCGCAGCGAGATGAAACCTTTATTGCGTGACAGAGGAGAAGTGGGGCTTTCCAACGAGACTTAGCTTCATCATGAAGCACACGCCTCCTCCTTTGGCTTTTCCCGATAATTCTTTTGACCTGTCAGCCCGAAACACAGAGAACCCAGTGGGTATGATGGCATGGTCTGGTGTATCTTCCGACAGCCAAGTTTCCATGAGATATGATGTTACAGTCCCTCATTTCCCTCTGAAAGGAGATTCTTGCATGTAACTTGCACAACTTATTATCCAAAGATTGGACGTTGGCAAGTATGGTTGAAAGCTGTGGTCGGTTAGCACGCCGTCTCAAACTCACTAGCACACCGGCTCTCCTACTCCTTCGCCGGCGGTGGCGTCTCCTCCATGGCAACACTGTGCATGATGCATATCGAGTGAGCAAGGGATCCCAGTGAAGAAACTCTGGCTCTACACGAGTGGTCAGTGAGTCTTTTATGCCCAGTAATGTGTGTCTGTCATACCGAAAATAACCAGATACTTTTGGTAGTAAAACTATTAAAAATCAGCAAAATAGATGAGGAGCGCAAAACAAAGCAGCCATCCTCGGTGCTATGATGCAAGTCACAACCTGTAAGGTAAATATTGTGATGTATCATGATCGTAAATATGGTGATGACACAGGTTTTAATTTCACTCTCGCTGGAGTGAACGCAGAACATGGGCTGTTAGGGGGATGATCTGCATCTCCGTTCACCAAAAGCTATGGTTTTGCTAACCCATTCACACAATAAATAATTTCTGAAAGGTTCTCTCCATTGTTAAAGGTGCCCTGCCACACATATTTTATTACTTTGTGGTAATGTCTGAAGTTCTACCATGGAAAAAATGCATTGGTTACCTTGTTTCAAGCCATTCTAGCATGGTATATAGAAAGCCTGCAGGAAGACTCAGCTCAATTTGCGCCAGTTCTCATTAATATTCAACGAGCTAAGCTGCTTGACTCTGATTGGCCAACAGCTAGTCGGTTTCGTCCATAACATGACAGCTGTTATCAACTAATTTTAGCGAGTGCTAGCATTGTCCAAATGGACATAAAACCTGCTAGGCTAGCGAGTGCATTAAACCTGTATAACATAGCACTTCCTTGAGTTGACAATAGTGTTGTAGCGGACTGGGCACTGGTCATAGACTGCCATGATGGTAGCCTACTGCTCCAGCTTTAGCATTGTTCCAAAAAATAAACTGAAGCCATTTGATCCTCAACTCTTGGTTCTTGGGCAAAATGCATTGTTGAAGTTCTATTCGTGCATAGTGCACAAGCCCGTTGACATTAAGCCATCCTTGCATACGAAAACTGTCACTGAGCTAGACGAATTCTGTGGACGTGGTCTCAACTGGGCGAGCTCATGAATAGTAATGACCTCATTCAATTACATATCAAACTGCGCAGCTTTTGTAATTGGCCTAATTTCTCCGCTTATTTATTTTCAGTTGCTAGAGCTGACAGAGGAGGTAGCAGTTCATTATCACATTCACAACATAACATAAAAACACATGGACCTAACATATTTTTTAAAAAAGTAAAAACGGTTTTGTGTGGCAGGGCACCTTTAACGTGCTATATATCTCCATGTGGGGTAGTGTCAATCAGTGACGTGATAGACAATGTTCACAATGTTCTCGTCAGACAGTAGACAGGTGCTGCTTTCTCTGTTGCTATTTCTGTTCCTCTAAAAACTGTGTTAAAATGGTTTGTTTAGCAGTCAGAATTTCCAAAAAGCAAGCTCCCAAATTGACACTCTCTGAGAAATGGAGTTTTGGATAATGTTCAGCTTTGGCAGCTTTACCTATATGCTAAAATACACAATGATTACTGAGGAAGCCTAGTGACGAGTCCATAGCAACCAGTTCATGTGTTGAATTTGTTATTACCCAGTGTGCTTTGTTGAATGTTCTCAATGTTTTATTGTTTCATTTCATGTGAATAGAGGAGTAACTTAGTATTTGAAGTAATGCAGGAAGTGTGCATGTAGTTGGCATGCTTATTGTGTTTCCACAACAATGTTAGTGAGTAAATCTACTGAAATGGCCACCATCTTGGTGAAGTGTGATGTGTAAGATGAGAAAGCAGAGGTTAAGTCATGTATGTCATGATTGAAAAATAAAAAAACAGTGGTTATCTGAATATCTTTGCCAAAGACAAACCAGTACAGAAGGCATAAATAAAATTTTGTGGAGGGTCATGCCTCTTTTCCCAATTATTTTGGAGGGTCATGGAATAATTTATTGCTGGTGAAGGAGGGTCAAGTCTATTTTGATTAAAGGTCCCAAAACTCTTCCGGTAGCCCCTTAAATAAAAAACGAACAGTCCCTTATTTGCGTACGATGGGCAGGGCTAGGGATCAGTCAGTGTCTTCAGTGTACAGCTTAAATGATAACTAGTCAAGGCAAAACTGCTCACTAGTTAATTAGCAGGATTCTCAAGTCTCACGCATTGGGCATGAGACACACACTTTTCAACCAGTTCACAGGTTCACACTCCACGCTTTATATTTCTCAGAGTGGAATTACTAAGGATACCAAGGTGTCCGCATATCATATAATGGACGAGGCGCAGGAATATGAGTGGATTTCTGGCAGGGTTCATAAGTATCTAACCACTCACAAGCCATCAAAAAATCAAAAAATAAATAGCCACCCAACAGCGTATCAAAAATTATCATTGGTTGTATCCTGGTAACATTCCTAAAATAGGTGATTGATTGAAATTCTTTATTGACATCATTGCACAATTGATCACATTGCAACCGCATTGCAACCGCAATCTGTGCAGTTTTGCAAAAGCAAAAATGTGAGAAATTATACTATTTTGGCTCACATCATAAGCTATATCTCCATATGATGGAAGGAGGTTATCAAATAACACCAATGGACTTTTAACAATTCAACAGCCAAAACTAGAGAGAAAGAAACATGCAGTTTATATCATGTCAGAATAGGAGGGAGAAGACAGAAGAGCATTCAAATGATTTCAGGAAAAGGCAAGTGGGAAATAGTGAAGTCAGATAGCAGGTCCTTATTAATGCTCTTCAGGTGATTCATAGATAATGTATCCATAGGCTATCCTTGATGTAATGCTTTGTTGGTCTAATCTCTATTTCTGTTTCCCTGTCAGACACACAAGCACACATTCAGACATTTTATGTACACTAAGAGTCAAAAGTTTGGACACACACACACACACTTATTCATAGTTTTTTTTATTTTATTCATTTTGTTATTACATTGTACAACAATACCTACAACATCCAAAGTATGACAGAAGACAAAGATCTCTAGAAATATATTATTTCCATGCGCCACATTTCATATTCTTCACTGTTTACCTCTATGACAACTTTGCCGATAATTGATATTATTAAAGCCAACTTCATTCTATTCAATAAAATCAGTGAAATCCATCAAGGCTGTTGGAAATCCATTCCAGCTGCTATATAAAGTTGGTTGAGAGACTGAGCAAAAGGTTTGTACCTTGAAGAATTGTAAAAAATATTGAAAATGTAGCTTTATTTAGACTTTTAGTTTGCTTACAAAATGAATCCATGTGGGCTATCTCATAATAATAGCCACCTACTCAGATAAATAAAGATAAAGGAAAAAAAACATAAATTTGAGAGTTGGTGTGTCCAAACTTCTGACTGGTAGCGTCAGAGCCCGTCTACGGAGAGCCTTGGCACTTCCTATTAAGCCTCATTGTATCGACATTGGTTGCAGTTCCATTAGAATTCCACTGGGGGTGATCGCGGGCGAGTGCAGGTTGAATGGGGGTCTATGGAGCTAGACGGTTAAATGTATCTCTTTCACCTGCTTGTCGTGGAAGAATCGTAGATTTTATTGTAGTTTATGCAGGTTCAATATAGATTTTAGATCTAAAGTTGAATGAACGAGTACTTATGTCCTTTTCATTTCTTACAGTTTGGGTCGTTGTTGCCCATATCACGCTAGCATTGTGCTAATGAATGACGTCATTGACATATTTGAAAGGCTTTTTAGAAGACTTACGTGACTTAAAAAAATATAACAATCAACAGTGTGTATTGTCTTTGCCTCTCCTAGCGAATGCAACATTCAAATTACTACTCAAAAAATTATATCAAGAGAAAAGTGGATATTGAGGGGTAAAGCTCCATAGACCTCGATGCATTCTGCACTCGCCTGCGAGCGCCCTTAAGTGGAATCTGAGGAGGAACTGCAACCAGTCCAGAAACCGGAAGTAACCAGACAGTGCCAATTCTCTTCCTATTAGACATTCTCTGGTAGCGTATGCATGTTGTAATATCATTGGCATCTCTTTGTTTTTTTACTCTTATACTTACTCTTCGATCCATCTCTGTTGAGGTTGACTGCACAGCTCTTGACATCTAAGTTGTTGCCAATTACTGACAGCTGCTCATCATTAGATATAATTTTGGACGTTGAGTATATTGTGGATATTGAAATGATTTATTATTGTAACACGTACTTGCCTTCTTTTATATTCAGATTTGCTGTGGTAGGAATTAACCTGTAATGAGCTTAACCTGTTTTCATCTTGTTCCCTGCCAGGAATCATGTTGGCTGCAGTAAAGAGTTCAATAGAGCCGACAAGCTGAAGGCTCATATATTGTCTCACTCTGGTAAAGAAACACTGCCAATGACATTTTATTGCCCACAGACTGGCCCAGAATTCAGAATGTCACATATAGAATCAGAATCTTTGAAAGATTCCAATGTAATGTAATTCAGCATGGAATGACTAATTAACTTCCAGTGACTATCCTTAGAACGCTGATGAGCCAATGACAGTCCAGCCTCAACAGGACTCGGACATCAGCTCGGACAACTCCATAGGAAACAACAGGGAGCAGGCATAAAATGGCAAATTAATGGTTATTTATGGAGTTTATTAACTCAAAAAACCCCAACGGATAACCATGGTCAAACGTTTTGCATGGGGGACGTGTAATACTGATAGCCGGTACCCCGAGAGGCTAGAAAACGGGGTATATTTTCATTAAAGCCCCCCTGTGTAAGAAATTCTCCCATCTAGTGGTTAGGAGTTATATAGCAACCAACCTCTCAAGCGCTGCCTCGTTTAGAACTACGGGAGCCGTCACACGGGACATTCCAGAATTAGAGGACATTTGGTGTCCCCTCCCTGATATTTCAAATACTCAAGTCCAAAATAACAAAAGTATTCACATAACCTGCAAGTGAAACTGTCATAAAGCAAAACATAATAATCTGCTGGGAAAAAGTGGTTCCTTTACATGATTTAAAATACTGATTAGTTCTGGAATACTCCTTAAAATGGGGTTTTTATCCTGTCCCCGGCTCCTGATGACCAACTTTTAAACCAAATTGAACAGCTTAAATAAGTCTTTAATATATTATATTTTACAGTGTTTTGTGGATATGAATCTATTGTATATGTAAAAAAGAATTTCTTTGATTATAACATATTTTGAATATTATTTATTGTGCCATGAAGTTGTGTCCCCGAATGTGTACGCAACCCTGTTACCAATACCATTTTTGCCTGGCTGATGAAGGGTTAAAATATTGTCACAAACAGGAAATGACATCATCCAACCATTTTCAAAAAACATGGGTAGACCAAAGGTGAGTGTCCTCTTGCAATTTTAATATATTTTCAAACTTTTCTGGGATAATTGAGTATGTAAAGCTTAACCATGCAACCCTGTTACTCATGTTTTAAGATTAATGTTGAATAATTTCACATTTTTTTTTTCCGTATTTGTATAACCACATTAGTCCTTGACCTTGGTAAAATAGCTAAATTTCACAGCTAGCTTCTGTTCATAAGCTAAATGCTATATTACCATTAATTCGCAACCCTGTTACTCACAACCCTGTTACTCTAATTAAAGTAACATGGTTATTATGATAGTTATCAGGGTATTTTTTGTTAACTATGATATATGTATGATTAAAGATGTTGATTTAAATTATAAAAATGAATTTATTTGTATAATTAAACATTATTTACATATTTTAAATAAATTAAATATTTATTTTAAATAAATAAATATTTCTTCTGTTAGTACAGCGTCATTGTAGCATAGTGTGCCACAATACATGTTGAGATTCAATTACAGCTGAAAATAAACAAATTTTGGTTAAATATTTGTGATTATTTGCAATAGATAGGTCTAATATGAGAATTTCTAACGGATTTCTACAGATTTTTGGTCCTCTTCTGAGTGCTGCTGAGAAGCAGTGGTGCTACCGTGCCAGACGTGATGCTGATGAGAACAGGAGACAGGAGTACCTAATAAAAGAGAGAATAAAGTGGCAGAAAGACAAAGAAACAGGGAAGAAGACAGGGCAAAAAGACCGCAGTTCGAAAGCGCAGCGTGCCCAGAGGAAGAAGTGGAGAGAGGCTCATGAGAGGAGTAAAGCATCTCAGAGATTAAACTCCTCTCCAGTCAGCCCTGATTCTACAGTCAGTTCTCCATCAGGGACATCAAGGTCAGAGGAGAAGTTAGGATGCAATTTAGTGCAAGCATATAGTGAGGTCATATAGATAATGAAGGAAAGAATTGCAGTGAAATAGGCATAGACACAGGGTCTATGAAACACAAGTGTCATACTTCACATCAATCATAATCAAAGTAATTTATACTGAATTGAATTGAAACTCACATTATTTTGTGAGTATTTGTGTTTGAGTGGAGGTGGATACATTGAGTTATAATACCTGTGTTGTTTATATAATCCTTTCAGGCAAGGTGAACTTGGAAGGAAAGTAAGGAGAGCCAATAAAAAGAAGCTTACCAATGACCTGGCGAAACTTGAAAACAAGTTGAAAAAAGCTGAACAGCGGGTAGACAAGTACAAGAAGCGCCTCAAACGACTAGCAGATGCCAACCCATCTCCGAGATCAAAAGAGAACAAGTTGGTCCGTAATCTTTCTGCTGAAAACATGAGGAGAACTCTGCTGTTCCATACAGTGGTGGCAGATGAAGTCCACAACAAATACAGCCAATCCAAGAGCCAGAGAGACAGGCAAGTCATTTCAAGAATAGTGACAAGCAAAATACTGAAGAGGTACAAACTTCAGAAAGTGGCGCAGGAGGCCTTTGGTTTTTCAAGGAAGAGATGGACAGAATCTGTCAAGTGAAAATGTCTGCCGCTATGAAAGGAAAAGGCCTAGAGGTGTTGGAGTCATAATAAGGTCAGCTGTGAGGTCATTCTTTGAGCGTGATGATGTGAGCAGAATCACAACAGGAAAAAAACAAACAGTGACTAGGGGGAAGAAAAAAATGCAGAAGAGACTGCTAGAGGACACCATGAAAAACCTTCACTTGAAGTTCCTGGCAGACCATACACAGCTCTGTCTCTCCTATTCACTTTTCTGCTCACTTCGCCCCTACTGGGTTGTCAGTCCTACTTTGGCCGACAGGGAAACTTGCATGTGCAAACAGCATGAAAATTTAGGATTCATGGCAAAAAAGCTTCACCAGCTCCATGTCATTGACACATCAGACATTGAAAGCCTTACGGAGCCTGGCCTGTGACACCACCAGGAAATTATGCATGTATGGGGAGTGTGAGGAATGCCACGATAAGAACTATCCACTCACAAAACACTACATCCTTACTGCCTCTGTCTCCTACCTCCAGTGGGTTACAATAGATCAGGAGCATAGGAATGACCCTGGGACCACATCCAAGGTAACCCTGAAAAAAGATTTCCAGTGCACACAAGAAGAGCTAGTGGGAAAGTTAAATGCTTCATTGCTGAAGTTCAAACGTCATACGTTCAACATTCGACAGCAATTTACCTTTGCAAGAGCCCTGAAGACTAACCTCCCACCAGGTGAATGCATTGTTCATGTCGATTTTGCAGAGAATTACAGCTGCAAGCACAACACGGAAGTGCAAGCAGTACACTGGGGTGCATCTCATCAGCAGGCTGTGCTCCACACTGGAGTTTGCTACATAGGTGGGGAGGCCTCTCCTTTATCCTTCTGCACTGTTTCACCATCCGGCCTCCTGCCATATGGAAACACCTGGAGCCAGCGCTGAGCCTTATCAGAGAGAGATGGCCAAGTGTCTCTGTAATTCATTTCTTCAGGTGATGGTCCCTGTACTCAGTACAAGCAGCGTGGGAATTTTTTTCTGTTCTCAACAGAAATATTCAAGATAGGATTCAGGATGGGGACCTGGAACTATTTTGAGGCTAGCCATGGCAAGGGTGCCCCAGATGGTGTGGGGGGCGCACTGAAGCGGAGGGCCGACAGGCTTGTCAGTCAGGGAGCTGACATTCCCACAGCATTGTCCCTTTTCCAAGCTCTGAGCCAGGGAGAGTCAAAGGTCAGAATGTTTTACATTCCAGAAGAGGCTGTGGAAGATGCAGTCAGAGAAATGCCAGCTGGTATTCCACCAGTACCATCCACCATGAGGATCCACCAGGTGATTGTTCCTTCTCCTGGTAAGCTTCTTTGCCGGGATATAAGCTGCATTTGTTCTGCCACTGGCAATGTTCATTGTGGGTGCCAGGAGACCCAGATCTTCACCTTTGATATCACACACCACACACAAGGCCCAACACACACACCAGAGGAAATCCAATGGCACAGCCCAGATGTTCTCGGGAAATGGTGTGCGCTGGTGTATGAGCACTTAAAATACCCAGGGATTATTCGGGAACTGAATGAGACCCATTGCAGAGTAAAATGCATGCGCAGGGTGGGAAGAAACCGTTATCTCTGGCCATCAAGGGAGGATGTTCATTGGTATCCCTTTGTGGATGTTCTACGCCTTATTCCTCCACCTAGGGATGTTACCTCACGCCACAAGGCCATTGTAAGGGAGGTATGGGATGTTCTGGCCATTCATGAAAATGAATTCTGATTTTTCTGATTCTGATTTATGTAATTGAAAATATGTTTTAAATGTTTCAAAAAACAACTTGGTGGTTATGGTTGTTTATACCACTTAAATAAGTTTAATGTTGTTGTTGAGTATTTTATGGAAAATTAAAACATCAGTTTGATAAAAAAAAAATTGTGGTCCTGGGTATAATGTTGCAAAAATGTTATGACTTAATTTGCAACCCTGTTACAAAAACATTTTTATTAAAATAAGGATAAATAATGGTAAGTAATTTTGCTATCACACAAAACATTAAATCTATAGTCCTTAAAACAGCTTTAATGATTATATGCACAATGTATTTGATCATATATTTGAGAGTAGATACTGGAATTATTAAAAAACTGTATGTCACTGTTCAAATTGAAGATAATTAAGCCTTTGATAGTTAGTTGAATTAACATATATAATGTATATTAACAGTCTTACCTGAAATCATATTACTATTCAGTGTAAAATGACTTCCTTTATTGAATGAAAAAGGATTTACTGAAAAATATTTAAAAATATACCTTTTTCAGGCTATTTTGTATTTGTAACAGGGTTGCGTAACTACATGTACACAGCAAATAAAACATGAGGTGGAAAAGTACCGTTGATGCCTGAGCTTGACAAATCATATAATTTAGTAGTTTATGACCTATATTTCTTAAATATTGAACATAAAATGATAAAATAGAAAATATTTATTTAAGAAGTGTAAAAGCCAAAATGTCCTCTAATTCTGGAATGTCCCACACATCAAAACTGACACTAGTTCTGGAGTCCTAGCACGTTGAAGCATAAACTTCTCTCTGAAAGCGTAACTCTCGGCAAAATGCACCCTAGGGTGTTTTGTGAATGTACACGAGTCAAACTTTCGTTTAAAAGCATAATTATGTCTGAAGCGCCACTTTCAAGCTTGTCCGTGTTGTGGAGTTTTGAATGGGAACTATTTTTTGATACATGATCGCGTCAAAATCGCTATTTTTAAAACACTAAGAAGGCTCGACACAGCATGAAACTTCGATCGAAGTATCATCAGTGTCTCTACACATGAACTCGAGCATTGAGAACATTGTTCGTGTACACAGTGTTCACTAAAAGAAAGGTTTTGAACATGCTCGCTGCCATCAGTCAAGGAGTGAGTTGTCCAAAACCTTTTTTTTTAGTAAACTATGTGTACACTAACAATGTTCTCAATGCTCAAGTTCATGTGTAGAGACACTGATGATACTTCGATTAAAGTTTCACGTTGTGTTGAGCCTTCTTAGTGTTTTAAAATAGCGATTTTGACACATCAAAATAGTAGGCTATACGACTCCCATTCACGTTTGACTCGGGTACATTGACAAAAACACCCTAGGATGCATTTTGGCGAGAGTTACGCTTGAATAAGCAATAACAACATATTCATAACATTTTGTGTACTATTTTATTGGCATTGCTTGTGTGCAATGCCAATGCAACTCTTTCGGACCGAGCTAGCTAGCTATCGTTAGCACAGTAAACGGAAAGTGAATGGGAACGGCTAGGTAGTAGGCTACTGCAGCTAAGGACTTTGGTTAAACTATATTGTTGCAAACTAAACTGAAATAACCCGTTCAGCAACTTTGTGGTCTATTAGTCCTAGCATAACTATGTTAGGTTAGGTTGTCAACTGTCTCTGGGTCTAGAAACTAGAGATCAAGTGAGTTGGTGACAGATCATGAACAAAGTTATTTCTCTTTATTTATTTCGTTGGAAAATACAATGTCAATGTCGGACTGTTAGGAAGATATGACTTGTAGAAAATGGGCTCGTAACTTACATTGCTAAATGTAGGGAAATTCTGCAGATGAATCCAAGCTAATGTTTTTCTATGCATCCAGACGCCAAAGACTGAGCTGTATTCGCATGTTATGTCCCTTGCTGGCCACCGGTATTTTAACATGGCGCATGTACATGGCTAGTCGCCCCTGTGCTATGTAGATTTAAATGAGGATTTCTAAGCCAATAGGTATGCTTCGAATTGGTGGTGGTCATAATTAAACATGAATGAGGCCACATTTATGAATGGTAAATGTTGATTTAGTTAACAAACAACTGAAAACGTTACACAGGGGGGCTTTAACAGTAGCCTACAGAAAGTCTCTCGCGTTTGCAACAGCTCGACATTATGTAGGCTACTAAGCCAACAACGTGGGCACATGTTCCCTGTTGAATCCCAAGATGAAAATGCTCATTAACCAACTACTATATTCTTACTACATCAAATATTAACGTAACCTAACATATCTTTGTATCAATCTTCCACTAGCTAGCTAGCTAGCATTAACGTCGGTGGTTTTTGCAGGTGATTTGCATGGCTACTCGCCACAACTGCTTGTCACCTTGTAAAAAAGTTTTGAAAACACCCCTCCATAGCATAATTAAGTCCCTTTTGATAGCTTCTGGAGGAAAGTAAATACTTTTATCGACCAAAACGTCCTCAAAGCCTGCTTTCATATACTGTCAGCTGCCATTGTCCACAATGTATTTCTATTCAAGTCTGGTTTGTTTGTCCGAGTTTTCACACGGTAACAATGGGGGGCGGGGCCTAGTGACAGGTCAATTACATTCTCAGGAGTCAGGATGACTACACCCAGCTGATATGCTTAGTCACATCGCTTCTCTTATTATTATTATTATTATTATTATTATTATTATTATTATTATTCCTATTAGTGGTAGTATTGATACTAATTATTAGTAGATTATTCTACCATACATTTTTTGAAGCAATGGTTTCTTCTGATAATGGTGGAAAAAGATATGCAATTCCATCTTAAGGTACCAGAATCAAAAATGAATTGTAATGTTATTGTAAAGTCTAGTGTCATTTCACAGCTTCAGGTTCCTTGGTGTTTATTCAAATATCTCATCTTTTCTAGGGATTAAGCCCTTTAAATGTAATTTCTGTCAGAAGTCCTTCAGCCGCCGAGCCCACCTGATTGAGCACCAATGTTCACACAATGACAATTACCGCTTCCGTTGCTCTACATGCAATAAAGGATTTACAAGACAGAAGTACTTCAGTGACCACAATTGCCCTTTTCTGACTAAAAATAATTCAGATGAAAAACTTAAAGACAGGAGTCTCAACAAAAGGACGTTGGTCCCAAGTTGGAAGACTGAAGGTCAAACTGAGATGGTGAATTTAGTGACAGAAGATCACAGACAACACAAAAAACTACAAGAAATCTTCGACAGTAAAGATGCTCACAGCATCATCAGAACCATGCCAGTCAAAAGCACAGGGAAGAAAAACAAGGGTAAGGAACATACAGAATGTACAGAGGAACATATGTGTGAAGTGGGAACGGGATCACTATTGTTGACACCTATATTTACAGAGAGTGTTGATTGAAATTTTTTGGATATCCATACTCATACAATGTGACATACCAGTGTCACAGTTTGCAATTTATGGAAAGGACCATGTCAGTCTATTTTGCATTTTTATATAGTTTTGATCATATAAACTCAGTTTACATAGCATGTTATGTCACATGCTGCAAAAAACTGCTTATCTAATCAAATCTAACCAAGTGTTATTAGTCGTATATCAAGATCAAATCTATAATTCAAGATCAAGATCAAATCTATAATAATTTGACTTAATTTAAGAAGAGTTGGACGTTGGATTTCAAGACGTCTCATCCTGAAAACAAGCAAATTTGTCTGGCAGTGCGTTAAGCAAAAAAGTCTTACTAAATTAGGTCAAAATGATCTTTTAACAGAATGCTAGGTAAGTCTCTTCATACTGAAAACAATCCCAAATAGATTGTTTGATCTTAATATACAGTAAGATATACAAGAATAACACTTGGTTAGATTTTATTTTTTGCACTGTAGAAAGAGATGGTATCACTGCAAAACATTTGGTACAGTATTGCAGTCCAGAGTCTTTGTTGCACAGACTGCACTACTTTCACAGTTGGTGCTTTCATTATTCCATGTTCTTTGTAGACAAAACTATAGATCCATTTATTTATTTATAAACCATAATTTATTTCTGCATTTATTAATTTATCCTAAAGTCATCTTTGGGCCTCCATCCTCCATTCAGTAACATTAGTGCTGCGCCAACTGCAGCTCTCATTTGGACCATTTCCATGTTGTTACATAGTCAATATATAACCATTGGAATGCCCAATCATCATTGGAAACAAACTTCACGTTTTGGTCTACTGTAGGTATGAGTTCGACTTTGGTATGGATTTTAAGCCATAGGGATTTATACTGTTTCTTCACAATTAGTTGAAAATGCTTAGTGTTGTCATGTAAGGACTCTGTTTATGTTACACAGCACATGTAATGACATTTTGAGTCTGTTTACAGGCATAAAGGCACAGTTTAAGTGGCCCCCATAGCTTTGTAGCCACTTGGCTGCACTGGCCGCTAGCAGGCTTACTCGCATTAGGTAGTACAGATTCTTTTCATTTTTTTTCTTACTGACAGTACTCACTGACCTCAAGCAGGGTTCTACTGTATGTTAAAAATGGAATTCTCCTTTAAAGGCTCAGGAAACCAATATCTCATTATAAATTGTTCATTGTAATATTGAGATCCTGGATTATTTCACTTTATGCGCATTGAATCCGGAATGGACTATGAAAGTTTCAGTTTTTGAAATAAATTATGGGAAAAAAACTTTTCCACAATATTCAAATTACACTGTCTGTTGTTCAAACAAAACTGGTTATATGTTTGGTCAATTTTATATTAAATAGTTCACTTTAAGTGTATGATGTTTATGTTTTTGGTTGTTTTGTTGTTTAGGTCAGCACAATTCTCATTATTCCATTAGACAATCATGCTGTGTGAGCCTTTCACACTCGCAGGTGCGTTGATGAAAAGCAGAAAGCAGATGCAGAAACTACTGTAAAATAAAAACATCTTTGTTTCTATGGGTTTGTTTTGTCATATCATTTTTAAAATAATTTATTTTCCCATGCAATCAATACAAACGTTTACAGGGTATGTTCTGCAACATTACTAACAGTTAAACATGACCATTTTCTGATTAGGTAACATGAAACTGTACTGTAAAATGAAGCCATGTTTGTTCCCAACACGTTTTAGAAGAAAGTGCTGAATATGCCCAGTCAGATCATTAGTAAAGATGTGCCTCTTAACACTTTGAGTGCCAAGAACGCAATATTCTGTTTTTTGTTCCCATGCGTGGAGTGGCAAAACGTAGGCCTAATATTGCGTTTTTTGAGCTTTTTTTTTAATTACGAAAATATACACTCTAGCACACCTTATGTGCGATTTTGGGAACTCTATGATGAATAGAACTGAAATAGATGACGATAGAAAACTCTTGAAAACGCACAATCTGGACATTTTATCATAACTCGGCCTTTGATGGTTGCCATTTTGGGTCGAATCAGTGACGCATGCAAGTCAGGTCAAAACCAGGCCATTTATTTTTGTGGGTTTATCACTAGGTAGCAGTCTCGCCAGGTCACTTCCTGGAAACTTTACAGGCAACACTTCTCAGGGGGAAATGAAAAAGTTGAACGCTATATCTCCATTTTTAAAAAAAAAAAAAAACAGGGATTTTGCCACGGTTTAGCTTGGAATTTCTCAGGAACAGAGGCATATAGAAATAAACGGGTTGTTCCCACTGACGGCTTAAAGTCTCACCTTTCAAACGAGCCATAGTATGTGTGTATAGCTATAACATAGAATACGCTGTGGCTCTACAAAAATCGTCAACAATGATCTAGATTGCTGGCACTCCGGGCCAAAGCTTCCGAAAACAGCGTGGCATTCAAAGTGTTAACCCTAAAATATTTGAATATTTACACTGTAGATGAGTTAGTGACCTCTAAAAATGTAAGATCTTTGCTCAATATCTGCTGTTTGGAAAACAATGGATAGCCTACTCATGAAGGCTTGTGTTGTTTCATGAGTAGGCTATCCAATGGTTGAGAGAAATTGCTTTTTATTTTGCTTTAGATATGATAAATTATATAAAAAAGCTTTACTCATTTTGAAAAATATTGTAATATCTGTAACTTTCTGGAG
This sequence comes from Alosa sapidissima, assembly GCF_018492685.1. Classification (NCBI taxonomy): domain Eukaryota; kingdom Metazoa; phylum Chordata; class Actinopteri; order Clupeiformes; family Clupeidae; genus Alosa; species Alosa sapidissima. The sequence goes on along the minus strand of NC_055963.1, from coordinate 37,971,186 downwards.
ATTAATGATATTGAAGTAGACAGTTGGAATGATGAACTGTGTGTATGTCCTTATGATAACTGCAGTGGACATTTATTGTGTAATAATAATAATAACAATGATACATTATTTATTGTTTACCCATAGCCTATGTGCCTTCTGTGTTGTTCCTTGATTTTAAAACAAATACAATTATTCAATAAAGAAATGTTTGATTAAAATGGACCACTTTCTGTAATTTTTGAGGCAACTTAGAAAGTATGATTTGTTACAAAGGAGCTGATAGCAGTCGTTAAATGTGTCTTGTGTACATCCAACATAGTTATGATCAGTCACAAAATAAGAACACTGCAGTGAACACTGAGGAACACGCGTTCCTCATTCATTTATCGCATAACCCTGGCGGCTTCAATAAGGATTGCAATCCGTGCTAAAAGATGGTCGTAAAGTAGTCTTTCCCATGGTCATATTCTAGAACTGCTCAAATTATTCCGCCAGTAGGCCTATCGTTTCATTTTAAGATGCAGAAATGGCGAGTAGGCCTAGTGTTGCACCTGTTAACCGTGTTGAGTTTCTGTTAGACAATTATCCATGACACCTTTGTTTTGAGTTGCAGTTATAAAACCCAACTACTTAAAAATAGTAGATAGTTAGCAGGCCAGACAGAACCAAAGATTCTAGAACAGAGCAAGATGGATTACTGGCAGGAGAATACATTGGATATGTTGAAGTACGTTCTATGACTCTATGGGCGCCATTTTGGTAAGCTCAGGTGTCGTCACAGACGCTGGCTACCTTGGGAATCCTAAAATGTTAACAATATTTTGTTCTGTAAAGCTGTATGTTGAAATTACGAGAAACCCAATAGACCACACCATGTCTAGACCAGTTAAATATATTGTATAAAGACAATGTCAAATTATTTCCGAGGGTAAATTAGGCTAGGGCACTGACATCTGTCCATCATCCACCAAAACTAAGTTCAATGGGCCTATAGCCAGTGTCTGAGATAATGCGTTACTGTAATTTCGCTTCGTTCAACTTTATTGGGAAACGAAGTAGTCTAAAGGTAAATTTAAATTTCAGTAATTCGTTACAGTTACTGAATAACTCCATCGTCCATTCCAGCAGTAGGTCTAGGCTACTCACAATATCTGTCTAGCCTATTAACTTATTGTCTCCATGATTGCTTATTTAAAATATGGATTAGCCTTGATAGCCTATAGGCTACATTATTTCATAGAGATATCCGTAGTGTAGAGCACGCATTCTCTCCCTGCACCTCTCTCCCTCAAACGGGTTCAGCCTGCATCTCCCCTAAGCAAATCAAAACGGTGGTTTGTGCAATAACTTTCAGGGCTTAAATTTCACTGCGGGATTGCGGATAATTTGTTCAAGTCCCGCAACTCTAGCCATCATAATGCGAGAAATTCCCGCATACACTTTTACAGCCTGTCTGATGACGTTAATATAGCCTAATCATTAAGTGGCGAGTTGAATTGAACATACAGTGGGCAGTGCTTCGACTTGGCCAGCTTCACTCGCGGTCCGCGCGTGAGATCACGCGGTATCACGCGACTTTAATTTGTATTTTTCCAGTGAGACGCTGCAACAACCCAAACAACCGGTAGATGGCTCAAGTGAGTAGGGTGTCTCGTAAAAAGAAATGGAGCCTGGAAAACCCTACACAGACTTCACTACAGACTTTAGCAGACTGGTTTAGAAATAATGTAATAGCCAGAAATATCCCTGCCCTGCCCTAATAAAGAAATATTTGGTTAACTGCGAGTGAATCCCGTTTGCAGCCGTAGAGACGCAGGACAAATTAAACATTCTGGTTTTCTCCGAGTGCAACGATGATAGACAGTCATCATTTGGACAAAATATAGAGTATTAACCTCCGTTGCTCAGCCAAATGCCTTCCTGTTACGTCCTGTTATCACGGAGTTACAGGTGATAAACGATTTTTGATGGTCACAAGTTTACTTCATTAGGGACTGTTCGTTATTTATTTAAGGGGCTACCGGAGGAGTTTTGGGAGCATTAGTCCAAAAAGACGTGACCCTCCCTTGCCAGCAATACATTTTTCTATGACCCTCCAAAGTGATTATGAAAAAATCACTGTCAACTTTTTCCGGGTTTATCGCCTGCTGTATTTTAACGTTTTCACATATTTGGCCATAAGCCGTTTATAGGCTATCACGAAACCAAACTACAAAGGCGAAAACTTTAACAGGGGGAATTAATTGGGCATGAATCATGCTGAACGCTATTTCGCTACCTTAGAATAATAAGGTTCTATCTGCGTTTTGAGTAGGTACAACCGGGACGATTGAAACGGGGACGAATGAAACATTCCGGTTTTCTCCGAGTGCAACAATGATAGACAGTCATCATTTGGACAAAACATGGAGCATATTAACCTCCATTGCTCAGCCAAACGCCTTCCTGTTACGTCCTGGTATCACGGAGTTACAAGCAATAAACGATTTTTGATGGTCACAAGTTTACTTCATTAGCGGTTTATTTTTTTGGATTATTAAAGAGTGTTTTTCATTTAAAGGTTTGACTTCGTGCTTATTCAGTAGAGCATTTAGTGCTCTCCCCAATCCCAGACGTTCACATTGCATGTTTGTTTGTAATGGATGCAACCGCGAGATAGGCTATGCGTTTGACAATGAGTTGTTAACAGAACCAAGACATATAGCCTAGCAGCAATCTAGAGACTGATCGTTATTTATTGAAGGGGCCACCGGAGGAATTTTGAGTGCTTCAGTTGGAAGTTGCATGACCCTCTCTTGCCTGCTAGAAATTGTTCAATGACCCTCCGACAGAATTGTTAAAAAAGACATGACCCTCCCCTGCCAATTGTCTTCCGCCCGCGCCACAGCCACACACTTTGTGATAACGTTCTTAAATCAATCTTTCCCGTGAGCTTGCAAGCTACAGTCCTTCTTTTTCAAATGTGTTGCGCCTGTTTACACAATTTCACAAATAATCATATGTGCTTAATAGTATGACAAATAATCCCTGTGCACGGGGACCGAAACAATGCATGCCAACTTTTTCCGTGTTTATCACTTATTTTAACTTTCCCCGCTGTCTTGCCGTTTTAATGTTTTCCCGTAGAATATCCCATATTTTAATACTCTCATAACAGCCCTGCCATCGGGCCTGTCTCTGTGTTGCCCTGTTGCTACCCCTTGCCCTTCCAACGAAACAGATGTCTTCAAATCATCATTTTCCTTGCTTGAAAGCGAACTTAGAGTGATGTTAACCTATTTAAGTTTAACGGCGCGATTGTCGTGAGAGCACGATTCATTGGCGCTTGCATGTTCGGCCTTATGTACGTGCGCACCTGAGGCTACTCAGCTGCAAGAGAAATAATTTCCCCTCTTTGTATGTTCACTGCAAGTTGGCCTACCATAACTTACCAACTCTGCACTGTAGACTGGCTATTTATATTTTTCTGTGAAATAAGCAAATGTATTTGTTCAACTTTATGAAGCAGAATTACGCATAGGGTACTTGGAACATAATACATTTGACAAAGGACAGATGAATGTTGCTAGTGACAAAATATTAACTTTCAGTGTTTTACGATGTCTTTGTCATGGGGAAGTGTTTTTCCCCATGCATTTATTCTAGGTTACTGTCAGTGACTGCCGTGAGAGAAGCGGGTTCTGTGTTTCGTTCATGTCAGTGACTGACGCGAGAGAAGCGGGGTCTGTGTTGTGTTGTGTTGCGTTGCGTTAATTTATTTTCATTGGGCATACCGTGCCGTGCCGTCCACAGCTCTTCAGTTCTGACAAAGCCAAAATTACTCCTTTTGAAACAATGAGTGCAGGAAGCGCGTTTGTATGGTTATATTGCTTGACGGGGGGTGTCCCAAGCAACTTTCAGCCATAAGGCTACTTTGAGAACATTTCAATTCACCCGACACTAATATTCAAAATGTTAAAACTATTTCGGCATAGCCTATAAAGCAGTTTAATTAAATGGAATGTTAGTTGTAAACAAACGAGCTACTTGGTGAGGCTTGGCCTCACAGATGCGCTCGTGCCTTAGATGGCAGGAAAAATCTTCACGATAGGCCTATTAACTAACCACCCGATTCACGTTGGCTGGGGGGAAGGGGGGCCATCAGACAATTGTGCCCAGTTAATCCGGCCCTTCCCCCAAAAAATCACACCTTCCCACCTCTGACAGCTTAAAAGAAGTCAAGAGGACTCCTTACTCACAGACCTATTCACTCGCGAGGAAGCAATTTTGCATTGTAGGCATAACTAACATGCAATAACGCCGCCAACAACAACCAAAACTAGGCTAATCATTGTCAACGTGTAAATTAAATGTAACATTATTGTGAATCAAATTAAAATGTTCTCTTTTGCAAACGTAGGCATAGTAACAGAATAATTATAATGTTACAAAGATACTACATCAATCCGTATGTTTCATTGGGCTACTAGGCTATTTGTTTTGCCTTGATTCATTTAGGCTAGGCCTTTTTATTCAGGGGCCGTATTCACAAAGAATTTTAAGGCTAAAAGTAGCTCCTAACTGGCGAATTTTGGAGCAACTCCTAAAAATAATGGGCGTGTCACTCCTAACTTTAGGACTCCTAATATTTTCACAAAAAGTAATTCACGAAGCATTTTAGACCTAAAAGTAGCACCTAAGTCTGGGACAGCTTAAGTCGAGAGGACTCCTAACTCACTAAGACCTATTCATAAACAGCTTTTTTGTGGCATTTTACGTTGCGATGTTTTGAAATAGCCTATGCGCAACAGGAGCTTCCAATCGCAAGGGAACAATTTTGCATTCATAAAAGGGATGCAATAACGCCACCAACAACAACCAAAACTACTCATTGTTAACATGTAAATGAAATGTAACGTTTCATTGTGAATCAAATTAAAATGTTCTCCTCTTTGCAAACGTAGCCTAGGCATATGGTGACAGATTAATTATAATAATAATGTTGCAAAGGCTACTGCATCAATCCATAGGCCTATGTTTCATTAGGCTACTAGGCTATTTGTTTTGCCTTACTCTTTATTCATTTAGGCTAGGCCTTTTTATTCAGTTATTAATCATCTTCCGTCCTTCGCACTACTTGTGTAGCGCACGCATTCTCCGACCTGTCACCTGTCAGTCATCATCGGAAGAGAGGTGTTTGGAATTCCCGCGTTACAATCGTCAGCCAATCAAGGTGGTCACTTCAGTCAAGCTCGTGCATGAGTAATGACGTCATCCATAGCCACGAAGACTCACTCCTAGTTTAGGAGTTTTTCTGAAAGGCTTTGTGAATAACTTTTAAGAGAAAACTCCAATCTAAAATCTTTAAGTGCGATTTAGCAGTAGCCTACTCCTAGTAGTAAGATAAAAGCCTTTGTGAATAGCCTACGGCCCCAGTTATTCATCATCTTCCGTCCTTGTGTAGCGCACGCCTACCACAGCTGTGGATAGTGTGGAATGTTCAAGTAATAACACAATCCAATGTGTGTCTCAATTGTCCCCCGCTGACCACCTCACACATTTCTCTAGATTTTGCAACGAACTTACATGACACAATGCCATAAATATGCCAGTTTTAGGACACAGAATAATGTTTGTAATGATACCAGGTAGGCCAGGTATTGTCGAAGATGCATGGTGAAGTGAAATTCTTACTTTGGAAAACAAACATTTGCCGATATCATCGCCGATCATCAGAATATTGCAACAGATTCTGTGTTCTGGACTGTGGGTAACTTGTTAAGCCAGTGGTTCTCAAACTTTTATTTCATTCCCCACTTTGATCAAGGGGCATGACTGATGATAGTGGAGATAACGTGTTATCCCGAGGCTTTTGCAAGTCAGCATCTTCGACGGTAGTCTATTAAAAATATAAGTTTTCGATGTCCCAAACGGAGAGCCATACTTTATTGTTTTTAACGATCTCTATGCTACTCACATAAATGTAGGCATGGGGACATGATGAAGTAGGTTATCCAACTGTCGTGTGTTAAATTATTGTGATTACGAGCCAGTGGTTTTCAAACATTATGCGTGACTCGGACATCTAACTAAATGCAACAGGCTCATATCGTCCTCGCATTCGCAAAATGAGGACCAGTGTTTTGTCAAATTGCAAATAGCTATTCGTTTTAACAATTTTTTTTATGATAGTAGCCTATACAAAAAGCACTTCATACTATCTTAATCTTGGAATATGGGGAGGGAAGTGGCGCGTCTGCAGTCAGCCAAATATTAATGTAATTCTGCGGCATAAAGCAGATGTAATTGTTTATTGTACAGAAAAATAAAAATGACATGTCAAGCAGTCAATTGACTACATTGCAGTCAAGAAGTAGGGCAAATTATTTTACGAAACCAAAACGTGGGTCATAGCTGTCTAAGCCTCTATTGCGTAGCCTGTTAAAAACGTCGCCAGATAGTATTAAATCGGCAACAACATTGTTTTCTGCAGAAGCCTTCCCAAGGCTACAGATTAATTCTGAACAGTTATTTCTCTACTGGCTCAATTATCACACCACTGTTTTGATTTGCGTAGTTGCGTTAACCCCAACACTGACAATAATATAGACAGCAAATTTCGATTTTGATTTTCGTGTAGTCAAGCCTTAAGCCATACCCAAGTAGCCTAAATCGAGGTAATGTTTAATTATGCATGATTTATTTTGTTATTGAATTCGTAGGCTGGCATTACTCTCGGCAACAATTATGTAAGGGACGGCAGGCAGAGCTATGTACAGTGGCAGAGCGACGCACAGTGGCTGAAAGTGGTACTAAAGCTTCACGCAGCTTCACGCCGCGTAATGCGCGAATGAAGTGGTCATTTGAAAGCGATGCCCACTGTAGCCTCATGCAGACGCACACACACACACGGAGAGAGAGAGAGAGGGAGAGAGAGAGAGAACCACTTTGCGTTTACGCAAATAGGCTACGCTACCATGGCAAACTTTTACATCTGTTAAGAGCTCCTTGGTAACGATCCAGCTAGCTCAGGTCACGTCAACACTTGATCCCAGAAAGATTGTCTTCGACATGTTAGTTTTTTGAACATTTATTGTATCTAATGACATAGAAAACATAATAATTTGCATACACATACCGCACTATGCACAACTTTTATTCACTAGCGACTATAGCCTAAAACCGTCAGGTTGAAGGGGGGCTAATTACTCCATAGAATTACTCTCACGTATTTTCTTAAAGTGACAGGCACTCAATTACACCTACTCATCAGCAATGTGCACTCAATTGGACCTACACACCACATTAAAGATATGCCTAAGTGTTATAGGTTAAACGTCAATATGAGGCATTCAAATTACTAAATATGTTTAGCTACTAGTAATTACTAGTAAAATGCTAAATGCATTATTAAATAAATACACTCTATATGAATTCAAAAATATATGATAGAAACATATCACATAAGCTATCATTTTCAGTGTGTGTTTGTGTGTGTGGAGAGAGTCAAGCAGAATCTAGGATGTCCACTGTTGTGAATGATCCCACTACAGTATATATTACTGATGACGTCAGGGTGGTGGGGGCCCCAAAATCAAACACTTTTTTAAAAAAAGTATCGAAGTATTGAAATCGCAATTCTTGACTTGGTATCAGAATCGACCCCCCCCCTCCCCCCCAAATTGTGTAAATCCCCCCTACATGAATAACCTAAGGGGGGAATTCCCCCCCATTTTGAAAAATGAATTTTAAGCCCTGACTTTTCATGCAGACTTCAACTGGCATGGTGTAGCCTACACAACTTTGTTCATATTTGATGCATTCAAGTTGACTTTGCAAAGTTAGTATTATAGCCTATTTATCACAACGTTGTCAGTCGCGAGGTCAATCGCAAATTTATTCAAACGGCTAAGGAATTAACTGTAGCTTAATTTGTGGAGGTCGAAGAGAAAGCACCTGTTTGACATAGGCCTACGCGTAGCCACGGGCGGGCCTGGACGGGTCTAGGCCCGTCTACTTGTCAGTCTTGCCCATCCGATTAGAGGGCTTTCCTTCGTTTAGGCCTACGCTCACCATCTTAAAAAGACACGCAAGTCAACACTGCGCTGAAACTCAAGAATCAGTCAAATCGCGAACAGCCACAGCTCTGTTTAATTGTCAGGTGTGATGAAATGCGTTCATATTCCACTTTTTATGTCATAAACGTTGCATGCATATGGAAAGGTTTTGTGGTAGGATTGTCCAATGGTCCTGTTGCTTCAATTTGTGTTTTAATTTATGCGACGCACTGGGTTCATCAGTTTTGCGCAAGTTTAAAACGTTTAGCCGACTGCGTAATTTGTCATTTTCGTTCTATAAGTTCCACTTTTCATGTCATGAATGTAACATGCCTATGATAAGGCTTTGCAGTTGTACAATATGGTCAATCTATTGTCTCAACTGAGATTCATGTGACGCGCGCACTGATGCTGGGTGCATGCACCTAGAACAGGAACATTTTGGAGAGGGAATGAGAGAATGAACGCACGCAAGAAACACTTTTTAATTAAACGTATAGCCTAATTTACAAAGACATCGTAAAACACTGAAAGTTAATATTTACACCACGGGTCTCACGTCGCTCTCAAGCTCAGTCGCTTGCTGCCCTCTTTTGAGCTTGCGAGAGGCTGAAGCATTCGTACACATTTGCACAATTGTTGCAGCCTACGAATTTAATAAAAAGTAAATAATTCTTAATTAAATAAACACTGTAAAAAGTTTAACATAAAATTTACAGCAACTTGCTGGCAGCAAATAACCAGCAAGTTGCTGTATTTCACTCTACAGTACACCTACTGTATATGAAATCACAGTACCTATGCCTGATACTGTAGCCTAAATGCAAACTACAGTAGTACTGCTGTAATGTATACAGTATTGACAGGGTATATGCAGGAATCATAGAGTTGAATTTACTACTTTTTACTACCTTTTTTACTACCTCCACAATATTTTTTTACTACCAACACGACATCAAGCAGCAGCCCCCCCCCCCCCCCCCCCCCCAATGCATACTAATGCAAAATTGAAAACTATGATTTCATTGCATTGCATTACTCAGCATGGATGCACGATGCTTGCATGATAAATACTTCCCAAAACAACAGTTAGGTAGGTAGGTAAGGATGCCATTTAGGAGTGTAAATCAAGTTTAATCACAATTTGATACAATATTCACCCCTTGCAGACACGTGACTTAAGTCACGTGACGGCTCCATGCTGGACGGCAAAAAGATGGGAGACGGACGGCAAATTACATGTCATAAAGATTATGATGAACTGAACACCATTATTGCGGCTACCAGATCCAACTAACTAACTTGTTCAGAAGCCGCGGTGGGCTAAGCAGGGGGAAATCAATTTGTCTTACATGCACTAAATAATCCAATGTCCACACACTTGCTCCCGTTTCTTCAGTTTATTGCTCTCCATCTCAATCCAGACTCCAATAGTCCTTTTAGACTCCAATAGTCTTTCGTATGCAAGGCAGAGCAATACGTTCAGATACAAGGCCTTTCAATGAGTCCATGCGATGTGCGAAGTGCGGTACACAAAAGAATAGCCTTCCCCCGTGCTCACCCCACGCCAAACTGAACTCAAGCGCAGGTGTCAGGTAGGACTAATTAAGACTTCAATTGCGCACCACACACGCCCAGCGCCACACCCATGTCCTATAATAACCAATAAACAAAAACACAAATCAAAGTAAACCAATACCCATAAAGCAAAATATAAAGAAAACATTTATGGCTCCTACATTCCGGCCCCTAATTATGCTTCAGGCCATAATTACAAACAACCAAATATGTAGGAGACAACAAAAACACTAATAGTTACTATTATTGGATCTAGAACTCCTGAGAATAATCTTTTAATGCATTTTTTTTTCAGTTATGTTACTCCCTTTATTAGTCATGCATACAGCTCATTAATCTTCTGCTTCCTGAAGAAGACATAATTTAGTGATGGGTCTCTCCAAGAATCCAGTTTTTGTTTTGACACGAACTCTGCGGACATATCCGTTTCTGTCTGGATCTGCTTCCACAACTCTTCCAGTGAGCCATGAATTGCGTGGAGCAGTGTCATCCACAATGATAACTAGGTCTCCAGGGATGAAGTTCCGTTTGATGGCCTGCCATTTCTGTCGCTCCTGAAGTAGAGGTAAATATTCTTTCAACCATCGCCTCCAGAACAGGTCGGACATGTACTGAACCTGTCTCCAACGTCGATGGGCGTACACGTCTTCCTTCTGGAATACCCCTGGTGGTAATGATGGTTTGCATTTGAGCAGCAAGAGATGGTTGGGCGTTAATGCTTCCAGGTCATTCAAATCAGTTGATGCCTTAGTAATGGGGTGACTGTTAATGATGGCTTCGACCTCACAAAAGACTGTGGAGGCCCTCTTCATCAAGGCTCTGTGTTCGCAAGACGGAGTTCAAGGCTTTCCTCACAGACCTTATCAGCCGCTCCCACACTCCACCATGATGAGACCCAGCAGGAGGATTGAATGTCCATTTCATGCCTTTCTGGAGGAGGTAGTCACTGATCTGGACATGATTCCATCTCCCTATTGCCTCTTTCAGTTCTCGCTCGGCCCCAACGAAGTTCGTTCTGTTGTCCGACCGTAGCTCCAGCACTTGGCCTCGCCTTGCCACGAAGCGTCTGAGGGCATGGACAAAGGAATCTGTGTCCAAAGATGATAGCATCTCTAAGTGTACAGCTCTTATAGCCAGGCATGTAAAGATCACTCCATATTTCTTTATCATACTTCGGCCTCGTTTGATCTCAAAGGGTCCGAAGCAGTCTACCCCTACCGTCGTGAAAGGTGGCTCATCAGGAGAAACTCGGTCATGTGGAAGATCTGCCATGTACTGATTTGCTGGTGCTGCATTCAGCCGACGACAGACAACACACTTTGACAGAGTCTTCCTTATGGCAACACAGGCGCCTGGAATCCAGTACTTCTGACGCAACTGTGACAGTGTGTGGTTTCGCCCACCATGACCTGTGACCTGGTGCACATGATTGAGGATGAGAGTGGAAAGGTGGAAGTCCTTAGCCAGTATAGCTGGATGTTTCGCCTCATCTGGCATGGCTGCTCGATCAAGCCTACCACCTACTCTCAGTACACCATTTTCCAAGATGGGGTCAAGCTTGTAGAGGTGACTACTTTTCTTCACCCTTTCCCCATTCTGCAGGCATGCCAGCTCCTCTGGAAACCTCTGGCGTTGGCAAAAGCTGATGATTGCCCTTTCAGCCTCAGCAAACTCCTCCATTGACAGAGGTCCTTTGTCCACAGCCTGCACCTTCACACTTTGCATCTTCCCCTGCAGCCTCCTTTCTAGCTGCAGCCTCCTGCACCAGACCGAGTGAGCTCTTCCAACAGCTCTTTCCTCCTTTGTCGACAGTCCAACATCCATTTCCTGAACTGAAACAGCCAGCCGACAGCCCTTTTCAGCCGGGTCCAAGACGAGAAGTGTCCAATGAAACGTATGAGCGAGTCAGCCTGTTCTTCAGCCCGGCCAGCATTCACACACACAACTGACACATCAGACACGACTGTCTTGACCTCAGGGTCTTCTGAGGAGAGCCTGCCAGAGAGTTCAACGTTTACTGGCCACTTAACTTCAGGTTCCATAAGAAAGCTTGGTCCCAGCAACCATACTTCGGACTTAAGGAACGTGTTCACCCTAGTTCCCCTAGAGGCCAGGTCTGCAGGATTGCTAGAAGTGTTCACGTACCTCCATTGAGAGGATTCAGTTGTGGAGAGAATCTCTGCTACACGATTTGCTACGAAGGTTTTGAATCGTCTTATTATTGATGTACTTAAGTACTGATGTACTGTCACTCCAGAACACAGACTCTTGCAGAGGCATTCTTAACTCCTTTCTCCACAGCTTATCCATTCTGCTTGCCACTACTGCTGCAGTAAGCTCCATGCGTGGGATGGTAACGGGTTTTAACGGTGCCACACGGGCCTTTCCCATTACAAAGGCACAGTGAGCCTGTCCATGGATGTTCTGCTGTAACAGGTACGTCACCGTTCCATATCCATCCTCACTCGCATCTGCGAAATGGTGAAGCTGGGTGGATGCCACTTCTCCGAAGCCAGGAGGCTTGAAGCACCTGACTACCTTTAAGTCATCCAGCTGTTGCAGCTCCTCCAACCTTGCAGTCCATTCTTGAGCAGTAGTGACTGGCAGAGAGTCATCCCAGCCCAGCTGACTTCTGCACAGGTTCTGCAGGATTCTTTTGGCAACAAGCACGACTGGTGACAGGAACCCCAAGGGATCGTAAATGGAGCTAACGACAGATAAGATGCCTCTCCTTGTCAGGGGCCTGTCACGTAGCGTTATCTTGAACCTAAAGGAGTCTGACTGAACGCACCATTGAACTCCCAGGGCTCGTTCCACTGGTAAGTTTTCATTGTCCAAGTCCAAATCTTTAACTTTAAGAGATCTGTCTTCTTGAGGTATTGCAGCAAGCACCTTGCGACTGTTGCTGATCCATTTTGTGAGCTGAAATCCTCCCTTCTTGCAAAGTTCGCACAGCTCCTGATAGAGGGTTAGAGCCTCTTCTTCGGTGTCAACTGATGCCAAACAGTCATCAACATAGAAGTTGCTAAGGACAGTGTCAACGGTCATCTGACTGAAGAGGTCTTGATTATCTTCAGCACACTTTCTGAGGGCAAAAGATGCACAGCTAGGTGACGATGTGGCTCCAAACAGATGGACGACCATTCTATGTTCCACCAGGTCTTGATCATGTTGTCCATCTGGCCACCACAGAAAACGTAACAGATCAGAGTCTGTTCTTGGTACTTTGACCTGATGAAACATAGCTGTGATGTCTGCCATGAGAACAATTAGCTCCTTTCGGAACCTGCTGATGACACCAATCAATGAACTAGTTAAATCTGGGCCTTGAAGAAGTTGGGCTTTTAAAGATGTGCCCTGGAAAGTTGCTGCACAATCAAATACGACTCTCAGCTTCTTCTTTTGAGGGTGGATGATGTGGGAGGTACCACACCCTTGCATCACTACGCCCCAGATCCTCTGGGGGCACTCTCTCAGCATAGCCCTTTGTCATCATGTCACTCATGAAGTCTGTATATTGAGAGTGGAACAGACCGTCCTTAGCAAACCTCCTTTTGAGGCTCAAGGCACGCTGCACTGCCACATTCCTGTTGTTGGGCATCTTTGTGTCTGCTTTTCTCAAGGGCAAGCCAATGCTGTAATGCCCATCAACCAACTTGACTGACTCCTTAACAGACTCCATGAACCGACTGTCTTCTTTGGATAAGCCTGGCTGCTCATCTTGAGCACATTCAGGGAAGTCAACCTTTGTCTGCTGCTCCCACATATCATCAAGTGTGACAATAGAAATCCTGCTCATAGTGGCTGCTCGTTCGACACAGGTGGAGTCATCAGTGCTGTCCCCCCTCAGTGGACCATTCACAGTCCATCCCAATATAGTCTTCACTGCGTAAGGGCCACTGTCTGCACCGCGGATGACCTCCCAAGGTTCCAAGGCCCTAGGAACATTCGTCCCAATGAGCAGGTCCACTTCAGAGTCGATCTCCGTTAGCTTCACATCCTTTAGATGTGTCCATTTCAGAAGATCTTCCTGCTTTGGAATGTTTCCTTGATGGACAGGCATGCATTTCTGTGTAAAGAGCTCTGGTAGTACACAGAAACAGTCCGTGTCCAGTCCAGCTATCTCCAGGTTTGTTACAATGTAGCTACTGACAACTTTCTCCTGACCCATTGTCCTGAGGAGGATGCCAGTTTTCTTTCCAGTAATATTTAGCCTATTCATGAGGCGTTCTGTGCAGAATGAAGCGGAACTCCCTGGATCTAGGAAGGCATATGTTGTGACTAATTCATTCCCTTTTCTAGACTTCACCTGGACAGGCAAGATGGCAAGTGTACAATCACGCTCTCCGGCCCCAGTAAGCCCACTAGATTGTACAGAGATTGGACCACCGCCACTGGTCCCTCCACTGTCTCCCTTGCCTCCTTGGTTCATTTTTGCTGCACCAGATTGTGACTACTTTGAGTGGATGTGTAACAATGTAGGATGCCTCAGATTGCACACCTTACAGAACAGACGTTTTGTGCAGTCTTTACCTCTGTGCCCAATGCACAAGCAGCCATAGCATACGCCATTTTCTTTCAAGAAAGTCATCTTGTCACCGTGTGCTTTTCTTTCCAACGAAAAGCATAGGTCCAAGGTATGCCCTGCTCCGCAGAACAAGCAAGTCTTTGTGACGGGTGAGGCATTATCTTTGTTATCACGCGCTGACTTCTTGTCATGGCGTTGTGTGCCTTTACTCATAGGAGCAATGGTGGTTGCAAAACTACTTCCTTTAGATTTAGCAGAGTAAGGTTGGGATTTAACATGTTTCACTTCTCTTCTTACAGCACCTGGAGGATCATGTGACATTAGATCGCCAAACAGTGGGTCACTTGCAATTTTAACTTGCTTCTCCACAAACTCAACAATGTCATGAAAGGAAGCTCTTCGTCTTAACATTTCCTGTAAATTACAAGCAACTTCCCTCCATCTCTCCTTGAGCTTGTATGGCAACTTCTTAATCACTGTTTGCATGTTACTTGGTGTATCCAGTTCCAAACTGAAGTTAATCCCCCTCATTGCATTATTGCACTGCCTTAAGAAGATGCTGTATGCCTGAAGTGCTTTTAGGTCTTCAGATTTAATAGCTGGCCAGGCAAGTATCTTTCCCATATAGGCAGAAGCTATCTTCATGGGATTACCAAACTGCTCCTGTAGCAGTAACTTGGCCTTAGCGTATCCCTCCGCCTCATGCATATGCTCACAGCCTCGCACCAGCTCTCGAGGCTGTCCTCTAGTGTATTGCTCGAGGAAGTACAGGCGATCTCTGGCACTGAGGGTCTTTTGCTCAATGTTGTGTTCGAATGACCTCATAAATGTTTGAAATTGCAATGGGTCTCCATCAAATGTTTGCATATCCCTCTTTGGGAGTAAAGAATGGTACTGCTGCTCCACTAGCATTGATGTGATTTGATTTTGTTTCTCTAGGACTGCTGCCAGATGTTTAGACTCAGGACCTTGCATTCCAGATGTAGCTTGGTGATGCTCATACTGAGGCTTTGGATGGGCTGTCAGAGTTGGTGGTTGAGCAGATGGTATGGCCTGTGATTGTTTCGCTTTGGGCCTTGCACCCTGTATGTGGTCTGCAGCCGAAGTATGACATGGTTGTTGCGCTAATGCTTTTGGGAAAAATATCTCAGCTTCCACGTTTAATGGACAAAGATTAACTTTGTTCCTTTCTCTTTCCAGGTAAGAATTCATCCCGTTTGTTTTGCTCCTGCTAACATCAGATGAGGAAGAGTCAGACAATACAAGGACTTTCAATTTGGCAGCAGATGCAGCAATATCCATTTCCAAAGCCAACCTTTCCTTTCTTTTCCTGAGTAGTTGTTCTTCCTCTTCCAATGCATGCTTATCTTGCAACAGTATTTGACGAGCCATGAGTGCAGCCATTTCTGCTTCAGCTTTAATGCGTGCTGAACAGGTGGATGAAGTGTTAGATAGTTTTGAAGTATTGGATTGTTTTGAAGTATTAGATCGGTTTGAGATATTTGAAACGCTGTCACTTGGTTTTACATCATCCAGTTGTATGGCAGAAGTTTCCATTGTATCAGGATTTCCAGCATTCGTATTGCATTCAGGTACATGAACATCAGCTGTAGCATTTCCATTGGCAGGTGCATTCTCATGCTGTGCAATCCCAGTGAGTGAGGGCTCTGCATGATCTTGAGCTACATCAGCTTGTTCGGTCACAGAGAGCCATTTTGTTACCTTTTCAATAAAGGATGCATTGTGTGCATGTACATTTGTGAACCAATTGTGTTGTTTTTCCCGCTCCTCCTGGGGGAGCGTTGGCATGACAGTGTTATGCAGCTGGGTTGCATCTTTAAAAAGTGCATGACAATTTTCAAGATGAGACTGTATGGCCTTTATATTTTGTTCATTTTGGTTTTCCATAAGGTTATTTATTGTGTTCATTAAACCTTTTAGTTTCTTGATTTTTGTTTGTCTTTCCTTTTGAATACCTTCAATTTTAAGTGCTAATGCTTTGGCAGTAGGTTTAACTTGTCTTTTTTCTAAGCCTTCATTTTGAACCAGGCTGTCTTCAAGACAGTCATTTACCCCGTCAGCACTCATTTTTCATTCAAGTAAATGACCATACATCGATTACCATAACACCATAAAATTAATTCAAACACTCATAAACAACAGCAAGTAACGTTAATCAGACTGTAAGCAACCCCATAAGCACACAACAGTTCATCACGTTAACAATTCACAGCAGCAAGAAATTTAAATGTTCATAGGGCAACACCATTAGTAATATGCAACAATGTCCATCATTCGCAGCAGCGAGCAATTGAAAAGTTCATGACACCTTGCGACGTTCGCAGCAGCAATCAGTTACAATGTTCCATAGGATGACATTCGCAAGACGCAATGAGCAACATTGTCCATAATCCACAGTAGGCCTACCAGGCACTTGAAACGTTCATAAGCGACACCACGAAATTCAAAACAGTCTTATAATCCCATACGATTCAGTCAGGGTCTTTATACCTCAATTCCAGCGACGAGGCTATGAAGACGCATTTAATCCAACAGGGAAAACTTTAATGTTGAAGACGCTGTTGAAGATAGTCATTAAAATTGGCAATACCTTTGACTCCAGCGATGGGGCTTTGAACGCTGCAGTAGTTACCCAGGTTGTAATCCAGGAAACGAATTTAATTCCAGTGATGAGGCTTTGATGAAGACGTCGTAGTAGGCCTAGTTACTCTCGGAAGTTTTCCAGGAAGCGAATGATTAATGAATCAAAGCGGGCGCCAACAGGTACGTAGAATCAGCTTCTCCAATCGTCTCGTGGCTCAGTAGATGGAGCGATGACATCAGAAACTACGTGACCAGCTTCGTCCAATTGCAGTATCAATTTTCGGAAATTCAGCAACAAAGTTCGAATATTCACTTTATGAGCGATCTTTTGTGTACTAATATTGCGGCTACCAGATCCAACTAACTAACTTGTTCAGAAGCCGCGGTGGGCTAAGCAGGGGGAAATCAATTTGTCTTACACGCACTAAATAATCCAATGTCCACACACTTGCTCCCGTTTCTTCAGTTTATTGCTCTCCATCTCAATCCAGACTCCAATAGTCCTTTTAGACTCCAATAGTCTTTCGTATGCAAGGCAGAGCAATACGTTCAGATACAAGGCCTTTCAATGCGATGTGCGAAGTGCGGTACACAAAAGATTAGCCTTCCCCCGTGCTCACCCCACGCCAAACTGAACTCAAGCGCAGGTGTCAGGTAGGACTAATTAAGACTTCAATTGCGCACCACACACGCCCAGCGCCACACCCATGTCCCATAATAACCAATAAACAAAAACACAAATCAAAGTAAACCAATACCCATAAAGCAAAATATAAAGAAAACATTTATGGCTCCTACAACCATTACTATAACATCTTTGTAGTTCAATCTATTGCTGTTTGGGGTCTGATAGTCAAAGAAGATGCCAGTGGTGTTGTTAGATGAAATGGGTCATGATCGCAAATGTAAACTTATTAAAACTGGTGGTAACAGCAAGGGGAGATAACGTTACGTTAGGCTACTGTAATTAACATTATGGTAAATGAACACCCATAAGTATTTCTGGACTAAAATATTGCAAAGCGATTTGGTTACTTTATTTGTCTTGCTTTTATCAGTTGTAACATAGTCAAAATGTTAAGAATGTCATATCAGAACATGAAATAACAACTAGCTGCCACACTTAGAAGCTAGCTATTCTAGCTAACGTTTATCGTAGCTCATAGTGCTAGGGCTAATGTAACTCGTCAGTTTGTACGTTGCCCAGCGAATAAACTTACTTTTTACATGTCTTAAGTTAAAGAATTGAAAGAAATAGGAAATTTAAAAAAAACTTGAACGGTATTATCTGTTTACATTCAGATCTTGCCAAAGACTTTGCCTAAGTGCTATCTGCCGTCCTGTTCAGAGTCTATGGTTGCTATAGCAACCGCTGCTGTGCTTCATACACTGAGGAGATAAGCATGCAATTGTGGTTGAAATACTCCCGAAACACAAAGTAAACAAACCAAAATATATCTATGCAAGAACATGGGATGTTGTTGTATTCCAAACAATAAGCCAACAGTCGTGGAAGGGCATTACTACGGTTAAATCTCACTATAATCTCCTAGCTGTGGGATATGTCCCATTACAACCCATTGATTTGATTCGTGTTCTTGCCGTCCACTAGGCTATTTTGCTGTGGCGCGAACAAAACGTGACGTCACTTGCAAGGGGTGAATAGATTATTTAAGCCAATGATTTGATTCTTTTCAATACTTCAAAATGTGTAGCAATGCGATTTGATGTGTTACTGGGGCCTGTTGTCGATAGGAAATTATAGATTTTGGTTAGTTTTCATGGATTCAAATGCCAATATTATAGGCTAAATTATAGGAGCATTGACTGTGGAATCAAGTAGGTTACAGAGTTTCTTTCCCCCCCTAAAACCTCCTGTCACTAGCTAGATGCTTTCAAATTTAACATGGTTTTAAACTCATATGATGCCGTTTTCTGTCACTGCAATAAAACTAGCCTATTTGGAATATTTTGTAGGCCTGCTGTTCCTTTTATGAAAACAATTTAACTGATCAAATTTTCCTAGGCTATTGAATGATTTAAATGTGAATGCCATAAACTTAATTCGCCATTAACTAGATTAGCGTGGTTTTTCACGCAGTTGTCATCTAAATGCAGTGTTTTGTAGGCTATTCAAAGAATTTCACGTTCATCACTCAGTTGTGGTGTAGGTCTGTCTTGAGTGATCGCTGTCCCTTTAAATGTCTGGGACTTTAAATAACGGGACTTTTAAACTGCATGCTGTTTTTGTTGATGGACAGTGCCGTCTTTGATTCAGTTTTCTATCGTTTTAATAAATGACACGCGCACTTGCGTGGTTAAAAGTAAGCAGTTGTTTTCACTCGTTTTCTTGCAATTCCGTAACATTAGATACTAGGTCTAGGTTACGTTAAAAAAATGTTGTCGGTTACTATGTCAGTGACTAGTTCGAACTTTGTTACTGACGGGCTAGGTGGAATTTTATTGCACGGTTCTGGATGATCACAGATGGCAGCGCTACCGTCAGCTGAACGAAAGCTTACATCAAGGTCAAGTCCACAGTGGTTGAAAATTCCAGCTGAAGTAGCCTAGTGCAAACTGAGAGAGTTGCCTCCTAACAGAGTGAGTGTAGCCCATATTTTCTTAGCTGCTATCAGAGTGATAGGCTAGCCTAGGCCTACATCTACCGCTCCTTTGCTACATGAACAAATATTATCAGATGAGTGACAGAAGCACCAGACCAGCAGGCCCATATGATAAACACTGCTCTGGTAGCCTGCGGTAGGGCCTAGATCAGTGGTTCTTAACTGGTCTGGCTTTGGGACCCACAATTTCCCATGTTCATGAAGTCACGACCCATATATATTTTATAGCGTTCAAGACAACAGATTTGGTGAGCTACATGCTAAGAAAGGCGAAGTGCCTGTAGGCCTATTTGTTTGGAACATGCTGTGGCATTACATTTGTGAAGTCTCCAACTCCTGACCTTAAAGTACTTGACAGGTCTGTCTTTGACAGGTGTACTTTATTATAAGGCATTTTTACTCATGTTCCAGCAATTGTGAACATCGCACACTGTGGATTCTGCACCATTTCATCTCAATTTAAGTCTATTTGAAATGGGCGATTTCTTCTTTTTTTTAACCACAAGCTCCGCGACCCACCCAGAATGGTTCCGCGACCCACTTTTGGGTCCCGACCCACCAGTTAAGAACCACTGGCCTAGATGACGTGAAAAACGCGAGAGTCGCCGAAAAGCATCCCTGCATTCCCAGCCCCTATAGGCTGTCAACCACGGAACTCTACACAGTTTACTTCTACGTCATTGCTATTGACTCCGACTCACTCAGGTCCTGTTAGCACGTATATATTTTTTGATGAAGTTAAAACATGTAGACACAAATATTAAGCAAAAAATGTAAAGTCATTATATATTAAGTTGGTGATGAAAAATTTACTACCAAGTCAAATTGCATTTATTACCTTTTACTACCTTTCAAGGGCCTTCATTTTGGTAGATTCTATTTACTACCTTTTACTACCGCGCGGACACCCTGATTGAATTGTCTACCGTATTTTTAATCACAGTACTTATGGATCATACTGTAACTAAGTACAGTAGTAATACCAGTGCTGTAATATTATATACAGTAATTTTGGGAAATTCATATCCTGCTTTATCTACAGCCAGGATAAATTTGGCTAGGCCTAGGTATGGTTTAGGCTACACAAACTTGCATAAATAACCATTGACAACTCATCAGTTTGAAAAGCAAGTACATTTATTCCATTTTTTTTTTTTTTCGTTTAGAAATTCACGTGTGCTGCATCCTAACTTTAGACCAACGGTTGCAGTCAGCCTGATCCACCACCAGTAGCAGAGTGAAGCAGCACCTAGCAGAAATAGAAGAAAAAAAGATAAACAGTGTTAGATAACAATTTTCAACTGAAACTGAAGGCTACTTACAAGTGAAACTTTAGAATAATCATGTATATATATACTGTATGTTTTTTGAGTTTACTGTCAAAATGCCAGGCTGAAGATGGTGTTAGCATAACTCAGTTTCGCAAGGTATATTTAACGTTAGCCAGCTGGGTGAGCTCATTGATGATGTTTGCTTGCAGCAACAGCCATTCGCGCTGTTCGTCCGAACAACGGTTAATGATAGTCAGATGTGACTTAAAGTTACCTTATATCAATATTGCTAAAGTTAGCCTATTAAACTCACAAAACCGTATGATTACGAGGAGTTAACGTTACATAAGTTAGCTGGTAGCAGCTAAACCTCCACGTTAACGTTAACCAGCAGCACATCATCTTCAGCCTAACATTGTGACAGTAACATACTAGGCCTAGCACTACTAGCGAATGTTTTATATAAATTATATGAATATAATAAACTGTAACTTACTGAGAACTAAGGTAGGCCTAATAACGTCAACGTAACATAAAACATTAACGTTAATGCCACCGTCACAGAAACAGCAACTATGATAGCTAGCCTAACGTTACTTACTTAGTTGATCCAACAAGCATGGATGAGTTTGTAACAGTACAACGTACATAGACTGTACACATGCTCGAATTTAATGTAGTACAATTTCACAATGAAACATTAACGTTACATAAATAAATGCTTGCTTACCATTAAGGTGGAGCTGCGAACTTGTCAGAGTGCTGAACACCGTTGGTCTGACTCTGACTGAACTGCTCAAAAATTATCTCCCGCCGGACAGTTCAAACGTCGTCGCGCGGTGCACGTTTCAATCACCACGTCAACATTTCCCAGTAAACCATAAATCCATGACTTTTCAATATCTTTTCAAAATGATGATTTGGATGGAAAATCAACATAATTTCAATGTCACCTTGCTATCTGGGAGCTTAACGTTGTATTTATGTGCAAAAAGAAATCAGAAAACCCCAACTGATTTTCCGCCATGTTTTTTCAAAATGTTCAAAAAGATGACAAGTGAGGGAGGAGTCAGATTTATTACTGTGTTATGATTCGCAGCAATTTTTTATTACTGTAGTTTGACCATTTTTGACCATAATTCAGGCCATCCTTAAAAATATTTTTGTTTGCAGTAACAGCCAAAAAAAAATAAAAATGGGTCGGTAGGTAGGTCAATATTTTTTTTTTCAAGATTCAAAGTAAAAAAAAAAGTTCAATTTTGGTCATGGTGATTACGTAGGAATGAATTTACACAAATGTGCATATCGTGACGTAACTGACTGGATCTTCAACCCGTGCCTTCAGGCGCACCATTGCAAACCTCATTCTGATGCAGGTTATATAGACCAGCCTTTCTCAAACTTCTTTGACCTGAGGCCCGGTCATGGCAGACTTTTGGGTCATAGGGCTCATCTACATGTACCCAGAAAGAAGGCTACAATAGCTCTTGGCCACGTTATATTGAAATTTGACTATACAATACTCAATGCTATACAGTATATTATACAGTCTCTGCTCTGTTTCTAAGGAAGTTCCAAAAAACAACGTCGTTCTATTATGTTTCGTTAAATAAATAAATAGCCTTCCAACAGGTTGAAGCGGAGCTTTGATACCAACGTTATCGATTAGTTTCAGTTTCTCTCGCGCAGACGCACATTGAATGAATGCTCATACCACCACTTAATTGTAGGGCTCCATGTTTAATGACATCGATAGCAGAAACGTTTGTTTTCTTTTTTCGTCGATCCGCGGTTTCTTGATCAACTGCGCAGCAAATTATCAGATGAAGCATCGGGCCTAATTTCACTCCACGACTCCGCGAACCAGCAGTCTCCATGTTGCGGACCCATATTTCGAGAAATGCTGAATAGACCACAACCAATTTCAATACTCCGACACGGTCACCGCTAGACTAGGGGGAGAAGGGATGAGAAAAGATCTGGCCACAGTTCTTCCAGAACTTCGTGCCAAGTAAAAGCGTTATCAGTTTGTGTGAATGAAACGAAGCGTAGGCCATAGTGTGACATGCGTAAAACCAGTGGTGTAGAGATGACGCCAAGTGAGCCACGCAAAGTGAACCACGTTTGCATGTAAGCAATTTATATTCACAATACTTGGGCCTACTAAAAGAAATATTATTTTATTGCATTTGTATTGGTTGTTTAGAGTAAAAAAAACAATCGGTCGGTATTAACGCAAGTTTACAACCGGCAAGTCGGTCGGACTAAAAGGGGGAAAAAAATAAATATTTGGGTCGGTTCTAAATTGACAGGGTCGGTCGGGTTACGGCAAACGAAAATATTTTTAAGGATGGCCTCATAGCGAAACCACAGCAACATACTGTATTCACAAATACAGTACACATTTTTCTCAAAAACAGCAGTGATGCTGTGAAAATCACAGAATCTTGTTACAGTACGCCTGTTTGAGTCGTGATTCACTCGGATCTTTCACCCGTATCTTTAAATTAACCCATGAGTCGCGAGTCTCTAGTATCATTAACTCGGATCAGTTGAGTCCTACTACAATTCAATCTAAAACGATAAACAGCGCCACACACAAACCTCTTGCAACATTAGCTAGCCTACTAGCCATCATAGCTGCCAAAAATGTAACAATTTTGTAAGTAGGATAACCACAACTCCACAAATCAACTCAAGCGACTGAGTGAGCAGGCAGTCTGAGATAACTGGTTAACTTCCCGCAGAGCCGGGTTAGTCGGATCAGCCGGCCGGTTAGGCTACATTGAGTACGAGTCGGCTACGGCTACGTTGTCATGAGTGGCTGTAGACGAGCGAGTAGCTCCTCCTCAAAGTGAAAAGCAATTCCACAACAAAAGCCATTCTTCACCTCTTAAATAACATTCAATGTTCTGCATGTAGCCTAGGCATACTTTAGATTTGGTGTATAGATGTAGCATATTAAAATGCAATAAGGTCGCGCAGACAGTCCGAAACATTGCACGCTCTTAATGGAGCTGCTTTGTATACCCGGGTTAGTCGGATCGCTGGGCCGGGCGGTTACGTTATGAGTGCGAGTCAGCCGAATCAGCCGGCTACGTTGTCATGAGTGGATCAGTAGACGAGCGAGTAACTCCTCGTCAAGGTGAAAAGCAAATCCACAATAAAAGCCATTCTTTCACTTCTGAAATAACATACAATGTTCTACACGTAGGCATAGCCTAGGCCTACTTTTAAATGCAATTAGGTCGCGAAGACAGTCCGAAACATTGCAAGCTCTGTATGGAGCTGCTCAGGCTAGCCGGGTCAGTTGGATCAGCAGGGCGGGCCGGTTACGTTGTTATGAGTGCGAGTCAGCCGAATCAGCCGGCTACGTTGTCATGAGTGGATCTTTAGAGGAGCGAGTAACTCCTCGTCAAGGTTAAAAGAAAATCCACAACAAAAGCCATGCGTTCACTTCTGAAATAACATATATTCTGCACGCATAGCCTACTTTAAAATGCAATTAGGTCGCGAAGACAGTCTGAAACATTGCAAGCTCTGTATGGAGAGTAGGCTAGCCAGTCGGATCAGCCAAGCGGGCCGGTTACGTTGTTGTTATGAGTGCGAGTCAGCCGAATCAGCCGGCTACGTTGTCATGAGTGGATCTTTAGAGGAACGAGTAACTCCTCGTCAAGGTTAAAAGAAAATCCACAACAAAAGCCATGCTTTCACTTCTGAAATAACATATATTCTGCACGCATAGCCTACTTTAAAATGCAATTAGGTCGCGAAGACAGTTGCAATGTCCGAAACATTGCAAGCTCTGTATGGAGTTGCTTGAGTAGGCTAGCCTACCTGGGTCATTTGGATCAGCCGCGGGCGGACCGGTTACATTATGTTGTTATGAGTGCGAGTCAGTCGAATCAGCCGGCTACATTGTCATGAGTGGATCTGTAGACGAGCAAGTAGCCTAGTTTCTACTCGTGTCAAGGTGATAATAATAATAGGCCTAATGAGAATAGTAGTAGTAGTAGTAGTAATAACTAGATGTACCGCATAGCGGTACAAAATATGACCGCCGCTCAGTCCTGTACATCCGTTCCGCGAAAATAAATCACACTTCAATTTGTCTCCATATTTTACTCCATCCCCCACTCTTGAAACTTTTGTGTATGCTTGTTTGGCATGCCTGAGTGTGTGTGTGCGGCTGCACAGAAAGTACCCTACTGGTGCTGAAAAGGTGAATAGATTGTAGAATAGCCAAAGAAGATGTAGAATTGTTATAAAACCTTTAAAATCTCTAAACAATCACAAGTAGGGCAGTTCATCACAGTTCATCCATTGCAACTGGATTGATGAAAGGTCACTTACACCTGTAGGCTACATTGTATTTGGGAAAAGCAAAAGGTATCAGCATAATGTTATTTATTTATTTATTTATTTATTTTTTATGTATTTTTAAACAAAAACATCTCTGTCAGTTCCATGCCGTTTTCAACAGCTATCAAAAACAAAGGTCATTTTTGGATGGATGGATTTTTTGTGAATGTTTCTTCTTCTTACATAAGATTTTAGTCATCTTTAGTTCATGTAATACTTTATTGTCAATGCACAAATTAAGTAACAGTAGTCTGAAACGTTATTGTTAATGCACAAATTAAGTAACAGTAGCCTAGTCTGAAACGAAATGCTATTTTACATCTAACCAGTGGTGCAAATAACTGACATGTCCAAATGGGCCTTGATGAAATGCGTCGCTAGACTGTTCATACACATTTTAACGGGCCAAAGTTGAAGAGCTTTTGTCCGTTATTGTTAGTGCAAATATAGGCTGATTCATGTTCCCTTGCATTGTTTAACTGAGGTCCATGGCTAGTCTGGCTTTCATCAGACCAAGCTCAATCTTTTAAGAAATCAAAAAATAAATAGCGGGCAGATCAGGCTGGGTTCACCCAGCCTAGTCCATAGGCACCCGATATTGTTTAATTTTCCGATTGAGATATACACGCTCTGGCTATTCTAAATGCAAAAATGCATCAGGGAGTTATGACAAAACGGTAACTAACAAACTAGATCCTAATAGAAAGCTGTTAGCTTCCCTAAACTACAGGTAGGATTATAAGGTAGGCCTATTTACAACATAAATTGTCAATAGGCTATGCTGGCGACACAAATAAAATCTCCTTTGGAAACCAATGGCTTACGCCTTACAGTATCAAGCGGACTAAAACTGTCATATCGTGGCGAAAAGTTGTAATAACATTCACGCAGCTCCATGAGTCAAGGAAAGCGCGAATGAAGTAGCCACTTCTAAATGGGACCCACTACACAGTAGCTTAAGGTGTTTTGCTAAAGCAGCCATAATGAAATGAAGGTGTCATTGTTTGGATACTTCACACACACGTGCTTTTTAATTTCACAGACTACAACTACCAAGCTGTAATCAAAGCACATCGATTCCCCTCTCACACCCTGCACGCACTTAAAACAAAATAAACAGGCGTCTCAGTCTCACGCATGTATAGGCAAAACTGTATCAGACCGGTGTAACGTTGGTAAATCTTCCATTGCACAGAATGATTTTGTAGCACGTGCAATAAATGACAGTCGAAAGATACAAACAGTGCTGCTATACATTTGCTTGGTATAACCGCATTTATAGTTTTCTACAAATGCAATAAATCAAATGCCTCCATCACTCAACCAAGTTGAATGTAGATAGTGTAATGGATGTTGATAGACAGAAAGTTGAATGGATGTTGATAGGCAGATTGTTTAATGGATGTTGATGTATAGTTTAATGGGTGGATGAGTGAATGGTTTGAAGAATGGATAGAAAGTTGGATGGAATGTGCCTTATATCCTTGTAGAATGGAGAGACACAGAGAGAGTTGGCCTAGTTAAGCAGAAAGCAGTTGATACAGATGCAATCAGTTTAACTGGCTCTTTGATGGCTCCTAGTGAGCAGCTGGAAGTTGATACAGGTGCAAATCAAGTTAATTAGTCCATTGTGATGTCATAGTGCTAATGCAAAGTATATGGGGAAAAATAAGCTTGTTTTTTATTAATATCTCAAAAAGTATAAAGTTTACAAAAGTGAAAAATACATTCCCCACGTGTCCTTTTCAAGACCTACGTTACAAAGTTTGAACAAAGTTTCTACGTTAAACGGTTAAAGCTGAATTAGACACAGAAATTTGGTGGGAAGAAGAAGAAGAAGTCTTTGGATAACAGAACAGTGCATTTTCATGCACTGTAAAAAGTTGTTGTTGCCTAGGAAGAACAGTACAGTGCATTTTCATGCACTGTAATTACCTCGTGTAGGTGGCCGGTGATTGGGAGGGGCGTGGGGGTCTTGGTCCTGGTGCAGGGGCAGCAGCAGGGAGACAGCCAGGGGGGAAGCGGAACTGTGGTGGCCCCGCCTCGGTGGAGGGCCTCCCCTCCACCTCGTACTCCGATCCAATAATGTCCGTAAATATGTCATTATATGGGAGGACCAGGTGTCCAGTTTGGTCTTTCAGATAAATACTATCTGGGACAAGCTGTTATGAAAAATGTAGAGAGGGCGCCAGGGCCGTGTTATTAAGCAGATAAAAGAGGAGACACAGGGCTATCCATTGGTACCAAGTATGTCAATCTTTCTGGCTTATGAAAACAGACGAAGTGACTGCAAATTAATAACGTCATGTACAAAAACCAACGCTGCACACCCATTACTCTCGTTTGAATTACTCGCTGACCTGCGATCGTATAGATATGTCACACATGTCAAATGAAAGAGGAGACACAGAGCTATCATAATACCAAGTACATCCTTCTGGGTTATAAAACAGACAAAGTGACAGCAAAATAATAACTTCATATAGCTCGACTTACCTCACGTTTTAGTGGCAAAGCATGTTTATAATCCAACGCTATTGTCGTATTGTGTGTTTCTCTATGGCCAAGAATGTTCATAATCCGGTTTTGAGATCCTAGCAAATTTCTGCATGGCATCCAATTCAAGGCTCACATTGCATCCCAATTTGTTCGACAAAGAAACACCTTTTTTGCCTTTACTTTGTTCATGGCAAAGCAAAAGTTGTAGAGAATCATAGGTGCAGACACCATAGGCACACAGGCTAACAGGTAAACTCGGGTCAGGTCAGATCAGTTCTGTCACAGATATGGAGTAGTGTTAATTTTGTCACCTATTTTTAATTTAGTCTTAGTCTTAGTCTTGTGACGAAATGTCCTTTTTAGTCTTTGTCATATTTAGTCATTCAAATATCATTTTTGTTAGTCAAGTTTTAGTCGACTAAAAGTCTCGTCATTTTAGTCTAGTTTTAGTCAAAAGAAAACTAAAGGTATCTTAGTCTTAGTCAGTTTTAGTCGACACATTTTAGTCTTTTTTTTTATAACAAATTATTTCTGATTACCATTTGAGTCAGTGTTTCACACATCTCAATTTTCCAACAATATTGTGTGTCCACAGGGCTACTCGTCTGTTATAATTACTCATTCTGATTTTTTGTCAGTCAGTATGTTTACATGCACAGGTAAGTCGAGCTACAGTTATAGCTCGGCTGGGATTTGACCATAGACAGTAAAAGATTTGACTGGACCACTGTCATATTCGTAGACCAGTGTTTCTCAAAGTGTGGTCCGGGAATCACTGGTGGTCCGCAAGCTATCCCAAGTGGTCCGCGAGCAGACGTGGTAAAATATAATATAGATGAGTTGTTTGCAATATTGAACCAACTTGTATGTAAAAACAGTTCTGCAACACTGTCTATGTAAGATATGCCAGTTTAAATCATACAGTATAAATCCACACAATATAAGCAAAGTGCAAAGACAATAAGCAAGGTGGTTCAGTGAGTAGGCCTATAGTGTAGACTAATTATAGGCTAGGCTGTTGAAGTAGGTGTAATCTTTTTTTTTTTTTGCTAGGGTTAGTTAAGTGGTCCTGAAACTGAAAAAGTTTGAGAAACACTGTCGTAGACCAAAGTATTAATGTTTTACTCGCTAGATGGCGATATGCGCCCAAACACAACACATTCCCCAAACAGACTCTCCATCTTAGCCATAGCTAACTTGCTAGCGAACTTTCCATATTAGCTTACTTGCTAGCAAACTTTGCATCATCATTCTAACTAGTTAAATAGTTGACATTACATGATGAAAATTTTTCGTATGGACATTCTGGGGGATGTTAATTTGTATGAGAGAAGCTTCAACTTCATGGTATGTAGCATTGTGGCATAAAGCTTAGGTTGCTAACTCTGGCAGAAATCTCCATTGTTCTTGTTCCATGTAGTTTCGTGTTGCAGCCACAGGGTTGCAGCAACAGCACGTAGACTAGCCTACAGGAAAGCTGTTGCGTATGAACTCATTCGGAATATTTTGAAAACGTAACAGCTAGATATTCTGTCTTCTCATCATTTTGTAGATGAAAATGAAGAGAGATTTTATCTTAGTTTTTATTTCATGCAAAACATTTTAGTCTCGTCTTTTTTCGTCAAAAATAATGCATCTTAAGATAGTCTTAGTCAGTGTTTCAGGACATTACTGCCGTCTCGTCATTGTCTTGTCTTAGTCATGAAAAAAAAAGGTGGTTGACGAACATATTTCCTCTCGTCTCGTCTGACGAAATTAACACTAATATGGAGTGCAGAAAGGTAATTTTTAATCACTAAATAAAAATGGCATTTATTTCTGTAAGGCGCACACCACATATGTCGCACATATGTATTCAACCCAACCTGTCACATGCCAACCGCCATCACCTGTCAATCACTGTCAAAACTCAAACAATGGAGTCGTGGTTGAAGTGTAGCGGTAATTCTTGTGCGCTGGTTAGGGGGTACTTGGCTGAAAATATATTATATAGAAATATAGAAAGCAGCTTGTCATTTAGTATGGTATGGGCAAAAGACAGGGCCACAGCATTGGGTATTAAAAAGGCCGGGTTAAAGAATACTTGAGAGACCAGAACACTGAGAACGACTGGCAGAGGGATGATGTACTCTTGACAGTTCCTGGGTTTCTCTCAACCAAAACATTAACGTGTGTACCCAGCTGGAATATAGCGGATGTGATGGTCACAGGAGAAGGGACTGATGTAAGGCTGGGATGGAGTTGATGGCCAACTAACAGGTATTGAGGCCTGTGTGACAGGCCCAGCATTGGCAGAGTGGCAGAGGGTGGGCACAGCTTGGCACCCACCTCTGAGGGTTGGTCTTTGAGGCGATGCTTATAGTGGGTTGACCTGGCCTAGGGGGCTAGACTGCTAATGGTGGACAGAGGGGGTGGTGTGGAGGGTGGGCCAGTGACAGCAGCAGGGGCTATCTGCCTAGCAAGTAGGGTGCATCAGTTGGAAGAGCCAGCGATGACAGCAGCAGGGGCTATCTGACTGGCAGGTGAACAGGGTTGAGGAGCCAGTGACGGCCGTCGGGGTCGGTGCTACCTGACCAGCAGGCAGGATGGGCCAAGTGGAGAGGTCAGAGGGATTGGAGGAGGGCAGAGGTGTGGTGGTGGTGGTGGATTACCTGGGCAGCAGTGAGGGATGGGGAGCATGGCAGGGTAAGAGCTGCCCTTCCTTTCAACTCCTATGTGCCTGTGTGACCGGTGGAATGCACTCTGCGTTGTGATTTGCTGCTTTGAGTGACTGACGTGACACGGGATGACGATTAATTCGCGGGCTTTTATTCTGCAAAACAATAGGGACAATGTACAGTGAAGCAGGCAGTAGGTTCTCCTTCCCCCCAAAAAAAGCACAGGTAATCCACACAAAACATACTGAATACAAAATACAAGATATAAAACAGAATTAACATCAAACACTACATTTAAAAGGTCAACACAGCTGGTCGCTAGGATTTAACCAACTTGGGGTTGCCATCTTCAGCTCGGTTTTAAGTACTGAAATAAGATAAGAGCAACAGTACAATAGCAGCATTACTTTGAGAGTTTCAGGATATCAGCTGATATACCACAAACATGTCATTACACAGAGAACATTATAAAGGGTTAACCCATATGCCCTTTTAGCTTTCATGATACAGTATACCATACAGCAGAGGTATTCAACAGGGGGTCAGGAGTGATAGTGTCACGTGACAACACTTGGATGTGGATGTCCTACACAGGGGCGTCATGCAAGCCAAAATTCTTGGGGGGCACAATCAGGATTTTTTTTTTTGGGGGGGGGTGCTGAGGTCTGACTTGGTGATGCTTAGAAATTAAATTATTTAATATTAATTGATGTGATGAAGGACTTTGAAAGAATTTTGACAGGTTTCAGTGCTGAGTAAGGTTAACACTAAATATGTGAATATTTTACTAGGCCTAGGCTATATATTTCTCATTACCATTATGGCAAGTAGTAGCTACCTCATTTGTAAGTTGCTACCTGCAAATCATGAGCAATTTTGACCTGATACAGACTGCTATTGTTTCCTTGCCCTCTACATCACGGTCATAGCGATCCTATTTATATAAAATAACTGTAGACCTCCTTTTGAACGGCCTGTCCCTTTTCACTACATGGATTAGCTGCCAGATACGTGAAAAGAACAAGTGGAGAAACATCAACGCGATGCCTTGGCCTGTACCTGGTTGGATTTTGTAGTTACTGCAAAATTAACACCCTCGTTTCTATGAAACTGGAAACAATTGAACCAGGAGACTTTGTCACGTACAAGACAAAACAGAGCAGATGTCTGTTAGCCAAATATTTGTAATTTGTAGTAGGCCTAGCCTAGCCTACGTTACACTGACACAACGTAGGCCGTAGGCTAACGTAGCTTCTGAATTCACGGCCAACATCAAATCCATAGTTCTAACTTTTTAGCACCAAATCAAAATGTCCAGGTCAACCACAAATAATTCCACTACTTCTTATTGCTTAGCCTACTTACCACTTCAACACCATTGATTGTAACCAAAAACTGTAACTGTAACAGTTCAACTGTTCAAACTGTAGCCTAAAGTTAACTGTAACAGTTCAACAGAAGCAAAACATTGCAAGCTCAATGTGCGTGTGAGTTGCTATTAGGAAAAGGGCTGCTGATCGGTCTTCAACTATTTTGGTAGCCTACGATTTATTACACATCCAGAAGAATACATCTGAGTCGTTACAGGCTCTGGCTTATTATGGAGCATAATAGGAACAAAGTTATGATAAAAAAAAATTATCAGGGAGGAAAAATCCGAGGGGGCACGTGCCCCCTTAATTTCAATGGGCATGACGCCACTGGTCCTACAGGCTGCAGCCAGACCCTACTCCCTCGACTGGACACTGCATTCTGCCGGTGTGTGTTACTTGTGTCATTGTAATTGTAATGCACCTATTACTCTTCAGAAATAACCCCTGAACCACCCTAAAGAAGCTTTGTCCCCTTAATGTCCATGTTTAGTAGTGACTTAACATTATGAAACAATATGACGTGTGGAATAGATTACCATGGTATAGACAGGACTGCCTTGATAAATGGGCTGCCGAGGCCACCTACTGACCTTTCTTGGTATTGCTAGATGAGCGCTTATATGAATGCCACTGCCATCTGCTGAGCTTCTCGGGTACTGCTGGAACATCTTTCGCCGCCGTGCTGAAAACAGTGAAAATAAATCAGTTTTCACTATAATACGCACACATATAAACATGTAAGGCCCGTCTTTTACCCAAAACATTTTGCATTTCTAAAGAATGCCTTTTGCAGTTGCAAGGCCAAGATTTCAGAACAAAGCTGCAGAGGTCTGCCACATACTACCCCCACAAAGGAAATTCCCAACCCCCCAGAGTGCCAGGCCAAGCTAATTATCATACAGTATTGGCTACTAGTGATGGGACAACCGACTCTTTTACGCAGTTCGGTTCAACCGGACGGTCGTTGGTTGGCCTACCGAGTTAATAGATTCGGTCACCGGTTTGCGCACCGTAACGTGTATTTATAGGCTATGTGATGAACTTCCCCATCGATATGTGAATGGCCATGAACACAATCATCTACGATGCACTAAAAACAAGGCTTGGTTAATAACTAACTTGCCGAGAACCTAGACCGTTTGATAACATAGACTCACCCTCGGCTACGGTCTCGTTCAGCCTGGCACAGTCTTCGTGACTAGGCTACTATGAAGCCAGCAACATTCACTTCTCTTAACTTTATAACTTATAAGATAATATGATGTGTAGGCTAGTGTGAGATGTAGGCCTACTTCCCCATCGATAATGTATGAATTGCCATGAACAAATCATCTACGATCAGGGATGGGCACAAATACATCAAAATGTATTTCCAAATAAAATACCAAATACCCACCTTAAAAATGTATCAAAATAAGCAACAAAATACAGCAGCCAAAAAATGTATCAAAATAAAATACTGTATTTTTGTATTTTCAAAATACTACAAAATACTTCTTTCTAAAAGCCTTTTTTCGTCTATCCCTTCACTTGTACACTACCTGGAAAAACATCTGAAAGCAAGAGACTCCTCCCATAATCAGTCAACAGATTAGATATGCTGACCCCTCATGTTAGACATTCCAATATAAACCTCTGCCAGGGTCGGCGCCAGAGAACAACGGGTGGGGGGGCACCTCACCTCACTTTTATTAGTTATTTTACCAAAATTGCCATGTAATAAAGAGCATCCTTCTAGCCTTTTGGATAACTGAAACAATATAATGGGGGAAAATAGTGCAAGAACATAGCGGTCATAGCCTATAGCAGACATGTGGACTCGAGTCACATGACTTGGACTCGAGTCAGACTCGAGTCATGATTTTAATGACTTCAGACTTGACTTGATAAAATTCGGCATGACTTGCGACTCGACTTGGACTTGAATACTATCCACTCGAGACTTGACTCGGACTTTGCCTCTTTGACTTGTGACGACTTGACATGTCTCGAGTCAAAAACTACATTTCCTGATCATGGACCAGTCACCCCAGAGATGCTTTCCCTCCGCGACTAAAAAAAAAAATAAATAGCGGAGACAAGCGGCCAGTCCAGAGCACAGTTCAGTGCTGCCGCTACCCCCACATGCGTTACGCACTGTGTGTAGGGCACCAAGAGACAGAGAAACGACCAACATTTAGCCAATAACTAGTAGCTTTACTGCAAACTGATTTGCACTCTTGTTAGAGAACGTTTACAATGTCAAAATGCACCAACAGCATGTTACATAAAGATGATACTT
Source organism: Alosa sapidissima (assembly GCF_018492685.1). NCBI lineage: Eukaryota > Metazoa > Chordata > Actinopteri > Clupeiformes > Clupeidae > Alosa > Alosa sapidissima. Next base: position 37,937,391 of record NC_055963.1, on the reverse strand, counting down.
TTCGAGTCCTCTCCATTAAGATCCAACTTGAACTTATGCTAGCCTACTGCATTTAATTGAGAACCCCATCTAAGCACGCACGAGAGGGAGAGAAAACAGTGGCAGGTTCCAGCTGGCTTGTCATTGTTGATGGTGATTGATATTTTCTTTTAAATATAAGAAACGTATAAAAGGAAATCATGAAGGCAACAAATACGAGATTAGGGGAAATTGCGGATTTATCCGGTTCTCACTACTGTTATAAACTATGAGATCCAGGTCACTATGACATAGGCTGCACTCACTGTGATTTGGAAAGTGGACAATAATATGAAGAGTTGTCTTTGCCTTTGTGTAATGGAAATGGTGAGTCTTGAAGTAGGCCTATTCAATAATTTGTTTACATGAAGCACATTGCCACGCATACGCATTCCACTCAGCTAGCTAGGTGGCTACTGGCTACCAGGCTCATAAATCACATTTAATTGCAAACAGAAAATGTCAAGCAAGCATCATGTCATACATGCATCTATTTCCAAAGGAATGAAAGCTGTTTGTGCCAACTTAATATCATGCTTATCATTGTTAATATTGTGCTATACATGTGGCACAAACAATGTTTGAGTTTGTGGACTAGCCATAGGAATGGAGCTGGTAAAAAAAAGATCATTATGAGAATGTGTGGACAGTGGCACACAATGGGCTTAAAGTGACAGTGCACCATTTACAAATGAGATAAACAGCATCAAATGTGTAGTATTTCTTAAGAAATGAATACTTTAAAACAAAATTACTGTGTCATTATTATCATTTAAATAATATAAAAGTGTTGACCTTGGCTTCCCTTATGAGTCGCCACTGGCAGACAGCCTAATAAATTGTTTGCAGGCAAATCTGTGGCCTAGCGCAGTGAAATGCCATCAGTCAAATTATTACTCATACTTACAGTGTGCTCCACAATTTGGAAAAACAATATATATATTTGTCATGTAGCTATCCGTTTTGTACAGATTACTCAGGTATGCACATGTGTATATTGTATGCGCATGCATATATCGTAAAAGATTTCAAGACAGAAACATTGAACATATTTTAATATGTATTTATAAAAAAAAATCTGTGGATTAGATGGAAGTGTTAAAATTATGATCGATAGTCTAATAATGCCATTATTAAGTGAAGAGTACCTGATGACTTGTTCAGGACTTGAAAAAGATTGGGACTTGGACTTGGACTCGACTTGGCTTTGATGAGACTTGGACTCGACTTGCCCTTCTCTGTATTTACTTGGGACTTGACTTGGACTTGAGTGCTAAGACTTGGGACTTACTTGTGACTTGCCAAACAGTGACTTGGTCCCACCTCTGGCCTATAGTGTTTAATAGACTATAGCACACAGTGTTTAATAGAATAGTTGCATAGGCTACAATACAAATAGGCTATAACAGACTCACCACTAGCAGGCCTAGGCTACAGCTGAGTGCAAAATCTCATCACTGTGTCTTTCCATTAATTTTGAAATGTTCTTGTAGGATCCTGCTCAAAAGCAAATTGCACATAGGGCCTTCTGATAATATTGCAACATTGAACGTAGGCTATGTGATCGATCGCTCAAAATGTTCTTTAAAGTACAGAACTAATTCTAACACATGTATGAAGTGGCTAGGCAGAGGCACCAAATGTGATGGAAAGTTTAAGAGCGAACAGGGCACTCGGCATGGCTTTTAGTATTCTGTGCTGCTCTGACAGTCCACTTTTATTGACTGTTAGTCTACTGTTTTTAAGTTTGGAGATTTACTGTTTTGCAGCAACAGGCTATGCCGACTCCACAACTGTTGCACTTCCCAGCCAGTTGGTGTGATAGATTGCCCACTATGAATCAGTGACACTAACTTAAAGACAAACAATCCAAATAGATGACTTATTTAGAAATGTATCTAATTTTGTATACACTTAAAACTGGTGTGTGCACAACCTATATCAATGTAAATACAAAAAAAAGTAAAAATAAAAAATCAGGTTGTCACATTAATACCATCCAATCAGTTAAGCCAATTAGAAGCCAATTATTATGACATTATCAATCATTTCTTATTTAAAATGTGCAAAATTGGAAATGTCCTTGTTTGAGGTATCTTTAGTTACCATAGCACTGAAATATTTCACGGGTCAGAGAACATAGCAAAATAGCAAACTCAAGTGTTGCAATATAAACTTGTGAACTCAAGTCCTTAAGTGAGCAAAAGAGTGTGTGTAACCTTAGCTAGTCGTGTCTCCTCAGTTGATGCCTTTAAACACAACTAACTTCTCAAACAGTGTTGCATTCAGATGACGCCTATGGGGCCTGTTAATCATTCCAGCAAAGGAAAATAAACGCTCTACTGGAGCGGGCTTGACCATGCAAGGGTGCCACAAAGAGACAGAGATTTCGTGCTTTACAGTATAGATAGTTAGATAGATGTCATCACAGTGTTTCACAGAAAGTATTTTACAGTATTTTGAAAATACAAAAATACACAACACTGAAGTATTTTGATACAAAATACGAAGGCATTTTCATCATCTCAATAAAATACAAATTACAAAATAGTATTTTGTATTTGAAATACGTATTTTAAATACATGTTTTAGAAATACTGCCCATCCCTGTCTACGATGCACTAACAAGGCTGGTTATAATGAATCAAACTTGCCGAGAACCAAGACACGATAAAGGGTACAGCGGTTGCACGGTTACATTCGGTCTCATTCAGTCTCTTCGTGACAGCCTACAGTCATTCATTTCTAAGCATTTATTTAACGTAACTACCAATATAACATTAGGCCTATGTGTATTTGTAGGTATGTGATATAATACTTTCCCATCAATAAAATTTCCATGAACATAATCATCTAGTTTATGCACTAGAAAAGCTTATGTGATCGGTTGATTACTGGAACTTGCCGAGAACCTAGCGAACGGTTTGACTCGTTTGGAAGCCACGGTTATGAGGCCCAGAGCCATACAGGCTCATGATAGTTTGACTACCACTCCAGTAGAGGCGCTAATACGCGATAAGATGAAAGAGTAGCGACGAGAACACTCGAGCACTGCCAATCAAGCCAGTGTTGCTCTGTATGTGAAAACAAATGATGTTAGGAACACTGAGTCGGTTTATTGACGTTTGGCACTCGATTCTCCCGGCTCAGGCCCCCTGTCTCCCAATTTCCTTGTTTCAATTTTCATTTTCAAGTTGAGAATGGCACAAGGTGACGATTCCGTGCGTTCGCGTATTTGGACAATGATATACTTCCTTGTTCAACTTTCATTTTCAAAGTTGAGAATAGCACAAAGTGACGAGTCTGTGCGCTCAGTTTCATTTCGTGTAGGGTGATATCAGCTAAATTGGGCCACTTTTTGGTAAATCAGTTGGGAAAATAATATAATACTATATATGCCTTTTCCAAGTGTTTTTATGATTATGATATGACTAATGACTGTTTTTGATCATTTTGTGTTGAAATTATGTCATAAAATATAATTATTTAGGCCCTACAGTTCTTGAAACATCAACTGTGCCAACTTTTTTTGCATAAGCAGTTTCAGGTAAAATGGCCCAGCATCTAAGGTAAAATGGGCCAGCTGTTTCAGGTAAGCATTCGGCCAGTCAAAATGCAAAGGGAATGGTAATTTATCATCAATTTTAATTTCAAAACACAATATTCATATGTGCAATTAAAAAACAGCACAGATCAGCACAGATCAGTGACAGATCTGTGTGTGTGTGTGTGTGTGTGTGAACAACACATTTTGAACGAAATGCGAAAATTACAAAATTCATACAAACTGGTAACTGATATATTAAAAATTAAAACATTGATATCATTATTCTCCTCTCTGCTTGTTTCCTCTCTCATCCTTCCTCCTCTCATTTCCTCTCTCTTTCCTTCTCCCTCTCTCCTCTCCTCTCACTTCATTCGCATTTGCCATACTCACTGTAAATAAAATATCAACCACCATTATTACGGGGGGGGGTCATGGTGAGTGTGTGTGTGTGTGTGTGTGTACGTGTGTTTGTGTCCGTGCATGTGTGCGCGTTGGTTAGAGTGCGAGTGTGTGGGTGAATGCGTATGTGCATGGGTGTGTGTACACACACACACACACACACACACACACACAAACACACCCTCACACACATGTGTTTGTGAGTGACACAGAGGATGGCCCATGTGAAACCATGTGGCCCATTTTACCTCAGTGGGTTAAGGTAAATTGGGCCGCTAAGAAAAACATCACTTTTACAAAAAATAAGTTCATATACCAAACTAACAGCATTATTTCTGGTGGATGCCATCAAGACAGATATTATGCACAGTTTTTTTTATGTGCATGTTTGTTTTTTATAGATTTATCATCCTTATAATAGTTTAGTTAGATTTGATATGCCATGCTACTTACCGTGCAGCTTTCTGGTGCAGTCTTGATTTGAACTATTGCCCCGCCCACCATAGCAACCATAAACCAATCAAATCACTTGTTGTCAAGCACAGTTATGACAACAGTCTGAAATCCTTTGCAGTCATTGGCTCTAAATTCCAGAGGGGCTGGGACCCCCAAACCTTAAATGGCCCATTTTAGCTGATGGCCCATTTTACCTGATATCACCCTATTTGAACAATGATACAACGAAACACCCTGAAAATGGGTTTTTCCATTGTTGAATATGAATCATGCACATGAATTATACTTCGGTCACTGACCTCTGGCCTTACCAGAGCCTTACTGTTTATGAATAAAAAATGATATGGAATAGAAACATCTGGAATCTATTTCTTTCAGCTTAACGTTGGCTACAAAGAGCATTCATAGCCTAGAGAAAACTAAACATTTTCTTTATCTGAAATGATGTTTCAGATAAAGTGATGTTTTTTTGAACAATAGCGTATGGGATATGCTCGACTTATACAGACTTTCCGTTGAGAGGAGCTGGTAGGGGGACAGTTGTGTACGTGTACTTAACAGACTTCCGTAATAAACTCTGAGTTCGCTAACTAGGTTGTTGGTGCTTCGTTTTATGTGTAGGGACCCTGAGCAAGCTACTGACAAGGTTTGGTGCTGTTTTGAACAATATTACTGGTTAAAAAATGCTATTTGGGAAGCGTTTGGCTCACCGCCCTTAGCTAATCCACTGTTTAGTGATTTGGGGCTATAGCATACAAACCAAGCTCAGTGGTGGTTGACCAACGAAAAATACTGTCTCCACAGCTTATTTGATGTGTTTAAGTACAAAAAAACACCCTGGGGTCAGTTTTTGCTGGAATTACACTTTAACTGTGATGTCTTGGAGAGGGCTATCGCAGGCATGATGTATGTAAAAACGTCTACATATAAAGGGCATGATGAATATTAATTATGAATGAATTATATTTAGATTTGATACATGCACTTGATCTCTCTCCTATCGTGAGCTGATATATCTCCCAAATTAAATCCTACTCAGTGCCTGCTTAGTAGGCTAACATTTTTCTCTGCTGGAGTTTTAAACATGGTTCAAAGAACTACATTGACTGCAGTAGTACCGCAATAAATACTGTATTAGTACAGCAGTATACTGTAACTGCAGTAGTAATGTAGTATTACTACAGTAGTATTGCAGTATTATTACAGTTGTACTGCAATTCTACAGTATCAAGGTTAAGATACTTTGTTTTTTCGTGTCCAAATTATCGTGTTATCTTGCAGATGTACTGCATTATTCAAAACTGCACTATTACTAAATGATTACTGCAGTAAAACTGCAGTTTTGATACTGCAGTACAATGCAGTTTTGTTTTTCAAGGGAATGAAAACATAAACACAAACAAATGTGACTTCCTGAAAACATAATAGTAACAATAACAGTAATAACAATATCACATCAAAGATGAAAAATAATATTGTTTTATGAACAAAACCATTCACATAGGCTACAAACTTTAACTCTGTAAGATAGGCGTATTCAATTAGGCTAGCCTAATTTATTTTAAGGTGAACAGGTGAGTTAAACACATCTTGAAAGTCCTATATAGTAGCCTCCAAAATAGCAGGAGGCTGGTGGACCACTGTCAGCCCACTGGGGGCAGATCTGGCGGTCCGCTGGCATTTTGCTCATTGGTTCTCTGGCAGTCTGCTGGCCGGTTGCCGAGAAATGCCCCAATATTTTGCCACTATTTAGTCTAAAATCTTTTTCATTTATTCAGTTATACTTAATCCATATTAATGACAAGTTACATTTAAAGAGATGGTGGACCACAAGTGGCATGCCACCGGTCCACTATCTGCCAATCTGATTTTGCTATCTGTGCTGTTACTAGATCTTTTTTGTAAGGATAGATAGGCACAAGAGGGGTGTAAGGCAGGACGACAAGTTGTATGGGCAATGTCCATGTGCATTTTTTTTATGTATGCAATTTAGGCTAATAGCCGTCCAAAAAATGTTTTCATTTCATTCATAGTCTTGGTTGCTAACCAAGTAACTAGGCTCCTATACATGGAGTTCTCAGAATGGTTAAAAATCTGTGGTTGATTACGAATAGAGGGTGCCAAGACTTTTCTCTATATCTACTAGGAGCCTATGCCTAGCCTACATTTGAGAGAAATTAACTTTTTTTTTCATGTTGGCTATCCATGGGTTTCATCAGGTCCCTTTCCACAGGTGTATTAATCAAGCACCATGCAGTCTGCATAATGTACAGTAGGTGCTTGATTTTATACACCTGTGGAAAGGGACCAGATGAAACCCATACATTTCTAACTAGCCTCTAGGCTAGCCTACTGAAAGAAAACTGATATGCTAAGCCTGAAGTTTAAGATGAAGCTATGAGAAAGATATTTTAGTTAGACTATTTTAAAATTCCTCCATGGCATAGAAGATAGCCTATGTTTGATCGATTTTATGTTGAATTATCGTCTCTGGAAAATCATTGGTGGCGGTAATGCGCTACATGGTGGTCTGTCAACTCTAAAACCATAGAAGAAGACGTCTTAACAAATGCACCCGCAGATTCATCACTGATGACAAAATGAAGACCCATGGATACATTTAACAGACGTAAATTAGACATAGTTGACAGTGGCTATTGTTAGTTTTCACTGCATGAAATGTATCATTTTATTATTATTACTTTTAATTAGCTGATTTTGAACCGCAGGTTATGTGGAAAGTGCCAATGTCGGATACATGGTTCAAGCCTTTTGTTGATCGTGGTTTGGGTGATGCCGAACCACTCGAGATCATAAAACAATAGGGATATCAAAACAACCTTGTTATTCAACGGTAGTAGCCTAACATCTGGTAGTGGTGTGCTGATCGCTGAATACTAGTAAGTTTTACAATCCAGTCGGTAACCTAAGTTTGCACATTTTAATTCCAAGTCAAATTATCGAAATCGGAATGTCTTAAAGAGGTTGATGGCTTCGTTAACGTTTCGTTTTCCCTTGTATCAATTCCAACACAACTTCATAACGTTACAGTTGTCACCTGAATTGCTGTAAAGCTTTGAAATAACGGCCTGTGTCTTAGTAGGCTAACACTTCACGATAGTAATTTTATTGATGTGGGGTTAGTGGAAACGTTAACCTATATTGAATCGAGGTGTAAGGAACTTAACGTTAACGTTAAACGTACATGATGTTAGAGCAAAGTTGATCAAGGTTTAACGTTACACTATAAGGCATTCTGACGTTTGAAAAGTTACGTTTTATCTGCGGTTGACTTTCATTTAACGTAATATCACTTTCGAATGTTTAATCTCGGGTAACATTAACGTTACAGGGTAACTTAGCCTACTACAGTTCACTGTGAACCATAGGCTACAATGTAGCTGTACCAGTATTATAACGTCACTGTTGTATCAATTGCAGCTAAATATGCGCCTTGTTAGTGTTACGTTGAAACGTGTTAAATTAATGCTAGAATGGAGGACGCACTGTGGAGATTATCTGTTGGTAGGCCAACGTTATGTCAGAAGAACTTTGGTATTAACTAGCCACTAACGTTGAACGTTGGTACCTCAGTAAACTCATTGTTTCCTTTCGTTATTACGGAAGGAAACGGCATTGCGGTAGTGTTTTAGGTAATTATCCAGTCTGGCTTCGGTTGGCTTAATCTTTCAGTGGGAAAATATGTTTTGCTAATGTTGTTGCATCGGCTATAACAGAGTTCTGGACTAACTTTTTACACTGGTTGCACGGGTGCGGTGCTCCTAACGTTTTTTTTAGGATGCACCCACATTTTTCCCACGTTTTGGTGTGCCATACATTTAACGTATTTTGGTTACTGAGTTTGTTTTAGAAAACGGGGCGCCATTTCACACATTCCTTAAGCTTATATTTTCTTTGTCTGTAGCCCAATCCCCGCGAAGACATTGACATGTTTGTTTGATTGATTCCCCTGGGGATCAATAAAGTATCTATCTATCTATAGATTGAGCAGAGCAAGAGTTGGAAAGTGACAGGAACTGACTAAAAATAATTAGGCCAACACCTCAGCAGAGGAGTTTTGAATAGAATAATTCTGTTCCGCAACAATGTAAGGTTTTAAAATTCCATGCTTAAAGTGTTTTTATTCGTGCATACGTTTCGACGACCATGCGTCTTCTTCAGAGGGACTGAAGATCCTACCATCATTTGCCTTGATCTGTGCACACTTCAGAGGTTACCTATTTCGGAACACATTAAGAGCATAGTTGCTTCTACCAAGGAGGTTATGTTTTAAGTTTGGTTGGTTAATTTTGGTGATTTTCTTTAAAGGTACACTATGCAGGTTTAGGTATTTTTTGCAACTGTAGAGATCCTTCTACAGTCGGCTCCCTCAAATAGACCCCGCCACCGATAACAGATTCACAGATTCACCATGGCAAGTAGAGCGGCTTCATTGCTTCTTCTACGGTGTAAAGTAGGTAGCGATACCCTTTTCACAACAGCAACACCTCTGTTTAGGAGAATTTTGCAACTAGTGTCGCGACCACCACGCATGAGTATAAATGGTTACGGCGCTCCTGTGACGTCACATTGTCGCACGACAGGTCGGGAATGGCGAGTATGTAAAAGACAATTTAAAAGAAAGGGAACACCGTCATAGTGATAAAGCAAAGCAATCTTCCCTGATGACAACAGTGGTCGTCTGGTGAGGGACCAAAATGTGTTAAATTAGTTAATATGGATGCTTTAATTTTAAGGTTAAATATGTCCTGCAGTGGTAGAGGAATTTGGATTTTTTTTTTCTCTGTGGCCCTAATATTCCGTCATTTTATATATAGAATAGTCTATGGGAAACTGGGTAGATGACAAATAGCAGAATTCAGACTGTCCATGTGTCACACACTTATAAAAAATGGCAATTGTTAAGAATTGATATGGAAATGTTGTAGGTCTGGTAGGTTCAAGTTCTGTCATATTAAATTTATTGGATTTTTATTTCACTTTTGACTTAAAATAATCATCCAAACATAAAAAATGTCATATGGTGTGACTGTCCACCATGTGTGCGAACTTCCTAAAAAGAGTGTATATCCATAAAAAGTATAATTACTTTAAAGTTTTACCATGCATATAAAATAATTGGATGTTTTTTACAACCACAGAAAGTTTTGATGTTTATGCATGCTGTCCAACTAAGTTATAATCAAATATGTTTTGTCCATAAAATGGTTGTCATATGGCGTGACACTATATAGTATATTTTGACCGGGCATTCATTTGGACATTATTATTGGGAAGAGGACCCTGCTTAATCAGGAAGTAACAATAGAATGTCAGGAGTAATTGGCATGGTCAAGAAGCGAGTTCTGCTTTTTGGATTTTTATATAAAAAGCTTTGAATTGGACATCATCAATCGTGGCCAAATTTTACTGTCTTATGGTGTGACATCATTTGCCTAAAAAGTAGCTATTTTCCACAAATATTCTTCATGAATTCTTAAAAAGCACTGCTGCCATGTGGTCAGTTGCATGCTAAATAATAGTTAGCTGTATTTAACTGTCTAGAAAATTAGCTTAACTGTCAAAATGTCATATAGTGTGACGCTGCATCATATGGTGTGACAGCTTTTTTCAAGTCACACTATATGACATTTCTGTCACACCCTATGACCAAATTGCATTTTTACATAAAAGTTCTTGTAAAAACATTATTTAAATTCAGATATTATATGTTTTTTGTTAAATCTGTGATAATTGGGAAAAAAAATGTATCTGTACAATTCATATTTCTCATACTTTTTTCTTTTATGTTACCATGCCATGTAAGTTTAAAAAATAAATACTAAACTTTCATCTATTTTGCTGTTACACGCATACACCATTCATACAGTGACTTCAAAATTCATTGTTAATGATTTTATTGTCATTAAAAACCCTGTTTTGCTCTGACACATGGTGGAGTGGTGCAGTTCATCATATGGCGTGACACCATGTCATTTGGTGTGACATTAAATAATGTCACAAAAAAGACTTTATAATTGAAAAATCATTAAAACATCAATAGCACACAAAGGAAATGGTATCTGCAAGAACCTCAAGAATTTTGAGTGAGTTCTTACAAGAAATATTAGAATTAAGCTAAAATATCTGGTTACACTTAGGAGCATTCTCCACCTTGACAAAATAACTTGTTAAATTTTAGGTTTTTCTTCTAAATATTCACAAGGAAATGTTGCATATCAAAGCAAACGTGATTAAAATGTACAGTGACATAAATTAAAGTAGAAAAAAGTATCTAATTTTCATTTTATTTCAAATTATTTTCACGTCACACCATATGACAATTTTAGGCACTAACATGACAAATTGACATAAATATATATTTCACTTTTTTTTTTTGAAAAAAAAAAAAAAATATTAGTCAAGTTTAGAGATACAGCAACACATATAAACACTTTTTAGGGATGATATTTGAAGTTTTTTTAAATTCCTTTTTTCAGGCTTATTTGTCATCCACCCAACTGTAAATTATCTAATGATTGCAACATCTAAAAATCATCATTTATCCAAAATGATTGAAATTAATGATCACAAATGTTTAACTAGAAATGCCAAGGAAGGAATTACCAGTGCATGAAAATGCTAAAGTTGTGATGTAAAATATCATGTATAGTTAAAACAGATAATACAGAGATGGTTACTACGGTGATGCTAGGATAGACATGGTAGTTGCATAGCTTAATAAAAGTTGATAGTTTAAAAGTAGACTGTTTAAAAGCTTAATGTAGATAGTTTAAAAGTTGTTGATAGACAGCTAGTTTAATAGATAGTTTAAAAGTAGACCGTTTAAAAGTTGAAGGTAAATAGTTTAAAAGTTGTTGACAGACTGGAAGTTTAATTAATGTGTATAGGTAGATATTTGACGATAATTTGACGAAAGTTGGAATGGCTCTATAGTTTGCTAGCAGTTATGCTAAGATTTTTAACTATGCTAACCATGTTACTTAGCTAATATTTTATAGCAGTGCTAGCAATGCTAACCATGCTGCTTAGCTAACTTAGCTAACTTAGCTAATGTTTTCTAGCAGTTTAATGAATGTTGATATTCAAATAGTTTAATGGCTGTGTATAAGTAGATATTTGACGATAACTGAAAGTTGGAATTGCTCTAATGTTTGCTAGCAGTTATGCTAAGATTTTTAACTATGCTAACCATGCTACTTAGCTAATATTTTATAGCAGTGCTAGCAATGCTAACTATGCTAACCATGTTACTTAGTTAACTCAGCTAAAATGTTCTAGCAGTTTTGCTAAACATGCTAACTATGCTAGCAATGCTAACTATGTTAACCATGTGACTTAGCTAACCTAGCTAATCATTTTTAGTAGTTATGTTAACTAGCATGCTAACAATGCTAACATGCTAACTATACTAGCCATGTGACTTAGCTAACCTAGCTAATCATTTTAGTAGTTATGCTAACTATGCTAACAAACATGCTAACTATGCTAACCATGTGATTTAGCTAACCTAGCTAATAATTTTTAGTTGTTATGATAACTATGCTAACTAGCATGCTAACAATGCTAACATGTTAACTATGCTAACCATGTTACTTAGCTAACCTAGCTAATCATTTTTAGTTGTTTTGCTAAAAATGTTAACGATGCTAACATGCTAACTAGCTACAGTGGGTAGGAGTCATAGTTGATGACAAGTAACAGTTACAATGGCTGAAGAGTTAAAAAGTTCAGTAGTTTAAAGGGTTAAATTGTTTAACAGTGAAATGTTGTAGTGAGGACTTTTATTTTGAAACAGTTTTTGGCAGAGGAAGCAGTTGAACATGATGTGTAGTCTTAATAGGGCCAGTTTGTATGCTTAAAGCCTGAGACTGGCAGTTGATCCAGGTGGCCTGAACACCTGCCATAGGATTCTAATTGCTTAACGGCCGTATTATGATGTCACAATCGGCAATGTTAAGTCTATGGGGATTTTTAAAAAGTTTTTCTTTAATAGTTTAAAAAGTATAAAAGTTTCAAAGTTGAAAAGACATAGCAGCTTCGTCCGTTTGAATACCTACGTTACAAAGTTTGAATGAAGTTTCTAAGTTAAACTGTTCAAGAGAAATAGTGTACGGAAAAAGTGGTAAGCGGAATAATAATAATAAGTTGTTGCCTAGGAAGAACAGTACAGTGCATTTTCATGCACTGTAATAATAATAATAAGAAGTTGCCTAGGAAGAACAGTACAGTGCATTTTCATGCACTGTAAATAATGACAGTGGGTCTAGTTATATGTGATAACAATGTGTAGTGGGCAGTGGAAAAACTAAGCTTATTTCTTTCCGTTTGTGGTGACTACTGACTGAGATAAGGGATGAGATTAAATAGATCCTGGAACATAGCCTTGTCTGGAGCAGGCTAGCTCCACAGAATAAATCTCCATGGTAACTTATACCATAACATATCCTACTGCCCCCTATCCCACTTTTGTGCAACCGGATCACAGATAAATTGAGCCAGGATAACCAAGATATCCCAGCTTAATCCCTTATCCTATTTTTGTGCAACGGGCCCCAGTTGCACGTTTTGATTTTGGGTCATTCCAAGTCAGTTCAACCAAGGCCCACACACTTAGGTCTCAAAAAATTCTGTAAAAAATTACCAGGTGTACCTATGTTACCCAGGAGACGCACTGTAAAATTACTCTTATGTAAGATCAATACTTTCCCAGATACAGGCAGTTTTATAGGGGGAGGGGGTGTCGATTTTGCTCGGCCTCTTTTTTTTTTGTCAAAGTTCACAAGCCCACAGCGCAAGAACTAAACCATGTAGGAGGCTCAAATTGTGCATGCTGGTACATAAATAGGAATAGTATGTAGCAAAATCGTCACGTTTGGTCTGTATAATCCTGCATGGTCATAGCTGTCCCTCAAAGTTGATACAAATTTTATTGGAGTTTTTGGCTGGGCTCTGTTTAAGCCTTCAGAAGACATATTTTTACTCAACATAGTCTCTTGATTTATTTTTCTTACTGAGATAAGTAGAAACACTCTAAAAAAAAACAATGAACAGAAAATAAATCCCTTCAGGGTCTGAACAGCAGACCTCACAAGTCTGAAAAATCATTTTGGTTATCATTTTCAGAGCACCCAAACACCTTGTGGGAATATACAAAGATTTTTTAAATAGGTTTTTCTTTATTCTCCATGATCCCTTCTTTTTGAAAACACCAATTTGACTTGTCTTATGCAAATCTTTCTTTTTTATTTTCCACCCTGAACATGGGCAAAATGCCCCATTGACATCAATATGTTTTATTTTTACCAGGAGAAAATATAGATTTGAGAAAACCCCATGGACTCATGACCCCATTGGAGGACATTCAAGAAATGTGGTGACTTTTGACCTCTAGGGGACGCTGCAATGATCTAAAATGCATTTTGGCTTGTAGCTGTTGACATGTAAAACTTAGGGATGTCTGTTAATACTCTGGTTGGTCCTTAGGCCGACACATGCCAACCTGTGACGTTAACATAATTGATCAGGGGACGTATTCACAAAGAATTTAGGAGCAACTCCTAAAAATAATGGGCATGTCACTCCTAACTTTAGGACTCACTTTTTTTCACTAAAAGTAATTCACGAAGCATTTTAGACCTAAAAGTAGCACCTAAGTCTGGGACAGCTTAAAATAAGTCGAGAGGACTCCTAACTCATTAAGACCTAAGCTTATTCACAAACCGCTTTTTGTGGCATTTCACGCGCAATGTTTTGAAATGTGTATGCGGCTACAGGAGCTTCCAAACGCGAGGGAACAATTTTGCATTGTAGGCATAAAAGGGATGCAATAACGCCACCAACAACAACCAAGACTACTCATTGTCAACATGTAAATTAAATGTAACGTTTCATTGTGAATCAAATTAAAATGTTCTCCTCTTTGCAAAAGTAGGCATATGGTGACAGATTAATTTAATAATGTTGCAAAGATACTGCATCAATCTGTATGTTTTATTAGGCTACTAGGCTATTTGTTTTGCTTTACTCTTTATTCATTTAGGCTAGGCCTTTTTATTCAGTTATTCATCATCTTCGGTCCTTCGCACTTCTTGTGTAGCGCACACATTCTCAGACCTGTCACCTGTCACTCATCATCGTAAGGGAGCTGTTTGGAATCATTCCCGCGTTACAATCATCAGCCAATCAAGGTGGTCACTTCAGTCAAGCTCGTGCATGAGTAATGACGTCATCCATAGCAACGAAGACTCACTCTTAGTCTAGGAGTTGTCATTTTTCCTTACTAAGGTCTGAAAGGCTTTGTGAATAACTTTTAAGAGAGAACTCCTAGCTAAAATCTTCTTTTAGTGCGATTTAGGAGTACTCCTAGTGGCAAGATAAAAGGCCCCAGGCCTCCATCTTGGATTTTGTCCGAAGCGCAAAACATTTTTCACAGGTCACAGATTTTGTCCGTTTGTTAGGAAACTTGACACAAATGATCTTCAGATGAGCCTTATACATGTTTTGCTTTTTAAAGCCATATTCCGAAAATTTGAAAATGAAAACATGGTCCAACTGTAACATTGTACACTGTAAAATATTTGACATAAATCTCATCGATTAATTTGCAAAATATTGTATGGGAATTTTTTTTTTTACCATCTGTCTTTTTTCCCTCAGATGTAAACTGGAATAATCAGCCTTTTGCCAATGTGTCAATATGGGCCTGGATTTTGATGTGAAGACTTTCTGCCACAACTTAAGGGCCACCAAGCCTCCGTATGAGTGTCCAGTAGAGAGTTGCCGCAAGGTATACAAGAGCTACAGTGGCATTGAATACCACCTTTACCACTATGACCATGAAAACCCTGTACTGCTGCAAGGCAACATGCCTCAGAAGCGTCGAAAGGGGCGTCCACCTCGTGTATCCCAGATTGGATGTGTTGATGATGGAGTGGGAGTAGACCATGGATTGCCCATGGGCATTACAGTTAGGCGGACTCCATGTAGTCCACTGAACCAATCTGAACACTCACACTCTCCTGGCAGGGAGACCATGACTTATGCACAAGCCCAACGCATGGTGGAACTGGAGATTCAGGGGCGTATACATCGCATCAGTATTTTTGAAAATCTAGATGTGGTGTCTGAAGACGAGAACATTGCAGATGAACAGTCAAGTGAGGGAGGAGGTGGCATGTATAATGGAGGTGGGTGTGGGGCTAGTGCAGTTGGCACTGGTGAAATGGCTGGAGGAAGCAGTGATGTGACAACCTGTGGCAGTGGTGCAAAATCTGTTGGTGCTACACCCAAGCCTGGCAAACATAAAAGCAAGGATAAAAAAAAGGAGAGTGGCGGCTCGTACCATCATAGTTCTTCGACTGGACCAGCAGTTAAACTTCCTGAGGTGGTCTATCGAGAGCTGGATCAGGAGAGGCCTGATGCCCCGCCACGCCCATCCTCATACTACAGGTTTGTCTTGTTATGGTCACTGAAGATTTCACCACTTTGAAAAAAAATAATTTATTCACACATAATAGCCTACAAAAATTATCTCATGCTGTGATCCCTCGTGCTCTCATCCTAAGTTGCAGAGTTTCAGAACAATCAACCATAAATTCATGACTTCAGTACCATCCAGTGAACTATATCAATGCTCAATCAATTGACCTATCACAAGTCCCGCCCATCTAACGCGGATGAGCCAATGGTAGTCCAGTAGCTCCGCACATACAAAGTCCGACAGCTTCACCTTACGGCTCCATAGAAATGCATTGGGAGCCGTGATTTTTTTCCGGTTATATGGGATTGTATAGTGATGTAAGTTGAAAAAGGACGGCCAAACGACGTGTTGGATTAACGCAACACCGATACACAGAATAATGGCTTTCAATCTTGATTATGCTTTTTTGTAATTATGTTAAATTAGATTAATCTTAACTCACCTCCTAGCTCTCCCTTATTTTAAGCAAAGGGTTACTCCTTAGCAAACCACAATTAACAGTGCTGCACCACATCTATGGATTAAGCCAAACCGTTAACTCAATGTAAACTTGTAAGTTAAACAAGGTTGTTTATTGTTCTCAGCACTGCCAGCATTGTGTATAATATGATTGTTACTTAGAGGAGACTCTTAGATAACTAACGTCAGCATAGTTAGCTAACCGCTGCTAACGTGCTAGCATCGCCTCGTCAGAAAAGCATGGGACTGGGAATTCAGTGGAAATGCATGGATTCCAGTTTCTTCCAGTAGCAGCAACTGGAATCCATGCATTTCCACTGAATTATTTTTGGAATCTGATCCCTTATCATAGCTGTTCATTTTTACTCGTTGCTCGACTTATCGTGACTAAATTCAAGATGGCTGCAAACGCTAAACTTCGTGAAGATACTGTCTGTATAAATCGTCTTGTAAGTAAACTACCAGTGCTTTTTCAAAGTTCTCAATGTCTCGTTTTAAATGTCAGGGCCCTCGGAAGTCTACCAATGAAGTGTGGAGATACATTGAGCCTCGTAAATGGGTGTAAAACAGTGATTTATTTGCATGGCTAGCCCGATGCCGAAGCACCACTATTGAAAAAGATGTTGGTAGCATCGGCTAACTAGCGCCAGATTTTGGAGTGCAGGGGACAAGCCGAGATGGGCTATGAGACATACGTTCACACTCGGTATGATGTTTCGATACACTTCAGGTCAATATCACACCGGAATTCTCCTTTAATCCAAAAAGATCCGAACTACACAGTACAGCTTCTAAATGCTCCCTTCATGCAGGCAGTAAAACTTGTGAGGCATTCATATAACTTGTGAGGTAGCATATAATGTTGGATCAACTTCTGAAGACAACAATATAGCCTAATGCTAATGCATAGCCTAATGTTTTTGTTTTTAAATAATCTGCCAACTCCAAAACAAATTTAATCGGACCAATCGTGAATCTCTGTGAGGAATCTTGTGAGCAACAACTGTATGTTTAGGTCGCTGTTTCTCCTCCTGTGTGAAATTAGTTAATTTATAATTTTGTCATTTTTTGACCCTCTCTGCATTCAAATCGCTATCTCAATGGATTTCTGTGACACTGCACTCATTTCGTGGCACCATAGTGTAACAACCACCATAGTCACCAACATGATTACCCTAGCAAACAGCATAGCAACCGCTTTATTTGGCATAGCAACCACCATATGTACCCTAGCAACACCCTAGCAACCATTGCATTACCCTAGTAATATTAATAGGGCTTATTCGCAAACACCGCCGCGGCCATATTGTTGATATTACATTCCAGTTCTAGGCTATTCTATGTGACAAATCGCCTGCAGCGCGCAGATGCTGAGCAGAGCACAGTAGCTAATGGTTTCATCTCGTCAATATTAAGAGTAGATAAACTTAATCGTTGTGGACCCATATCTAATAGACTCAATAGCATTAAGTAAAGATCCGTCATTTTTGTCAGCTGTAACTTACCCTGATATTGTCAAAGTCGGCGAACTTTTATTTTTTTATCCACCAACGACATCGTCTAACATTGCCATGATCGCAGAGAATAAAGCTGCATCTCATTGGACTGCAATTGTATCTTGCATTTGCCTGTTGCTCACAACCTGCAGCCAAGGACTTTGCTAAAGTAGTTTAAAGTGGGTTAGCCAGTGATCGTTCTTGTCTGATAACTTCTACAGTAGGATCTATGATGCAACTATATGGTCTGGAGGAAGAAACGGCTAACATATTTCTCTACATTTCCAAAATCCAAGTGAACAAAACACTATACAAATTAGAATTATCTACTGATATCTTTCTCTGCTGAGTTTGTTCCTACTATTTGCCACTTGCCGTGCCTAAGACGAGCTGAGAAGGGCGCACCATCAAAATATTAGTCTATAGGCTACTGTAAAACGTTGGCTAACATTGGTTACCTAGCAATGCCATCAATACAAATGCAATATGTCCAAAGGTAATTTACGGTAGGCGACTAAATCAGGCTACTGCTGATGTCTCCGCATATTGCATAGGGGCAGCTGTCTGCACTGTCTAAAACATATTTAACTTAAGCCCACAGAGGACAATATTAGAGCCTGACCGATTTATCGGCGGGCCGATATTAGGCATTTTCCAATCTATCGGTATCGGCATTTATAATGGCTGATAAATAAATAATTTAAAAATAAAATAAAAACGGACGAAACACCCTTCAACCATGTCATGAGTGTTGGCGTTGTATAGTTTGTCCACCAGAGGGCACTCTACACCGTCCCTGCTGGCAACACTCGTGTATAACACGCCACACATCCTGCAACCTGCTGATCCAGTCCAGCCAGAGTCGGGCAGACAGAACCAGTTATCCGCGAGTGAGATCATCAGTTAAGTGTGTTCATGATGATTTGGTCACGAGACATACATTGCTTGAATAACAATTAAAAGAACATCCCCATCAGTTCTCTTAACTCAAATAAGCATGACAACATTTGTGAAAACAATGTCAAGTTTTGCTGCTGTTAAATAAGCGCGAGAGTGAAGCGGAATTGGCTAGTAATTACTTTACGTTGTTACAGTGTAGTTGACTGTCTGTCCTTTTAACTTTTGACAATGTGACTGAAGATGTATTTCTTTAATAGCGTGACAGTTATAGCAGTGAGACGTATCATCTCTCCCCGGCCTGTTATTTTGAAAGCGTATGTTTTACAATTTGCAGTATGACGTTATCCATTGCTAAATTATGGCTCATCATAGACTAGCTAACCACAAAGCTAGCTAATTCCATGAATATCAGTGGAAGACCGCTAACGTTAACATTAATGAGCTTGGAAACCACAACAAACTTATTCTGCCTAAATAAAGTAATGATTACTGTATTTATAACTAGTATATCTGTAGTTACAGTCCCTGCATTGTAAAATGTAAGTTAGACTTGCGAGGAGTGAACATTTAGACATATAGAAAAAGTATCAAACGTAGCTTGTGCAAAACGTAGCTTGTGCATAAAAGTTAGCTTTTCTTTTACACGTGTGTGAAATCCAATGACGCCAAATGTGCGTTTCAGACTGTCGTTCAGCCGCAACATTAACGAGTTATATAATGGATTTAGATCACGAAATAGTAGGCAGGCAGCAACTGATGATTGAAAATGGTTTGATGTAGCTTGATGGAAATAATTTTAAAAGTGCAGGTAAAGGGTATAAGGTAGCTTATAAGGCAATAGGGACTAATTATTACACACACACACTCAAACATTTAGGAGTGACCTTTATCTTGTTTAATGATAATATAAATGATGATGATAGTAATAATGTCATCATTATTTTTTGTAATTATTAAGTCTTAGTTCAAAGTTATATTTATGAAGCTTACCAAGTCTTTTAATGCATTAATGCATTGCATTATCATATTATTATAGTCAATACTCATAAATAACTACAAATAAATAATGTTAGGGAAATCTGTTAATGTTTTATTGCGCGTTTCTGAAAAAAAAAAAAGTGTGTATATATATATATATATATATATATATATATATATATATATATATATCGGAATATCGGATTTTTAAATCAACAAATATTTGTATCGGTATCGGCCTTCAAAATCCTTTATCGGTCGGGCTCTAGACAATATAACATAGTATTAATAATACAAATATAATAATGCCGATGGATGTGAGTTGGCTGTAAGTTTAGCCTAGGCTATTTATCCTATCTAGCCACAAGTCTCTCCTGCGCTGACTCAACTCCTCAGTCTCATTCTCTTCTTGTTTTCTGACCATAGCTGTCAACATTGAGCACTGAAAATAAGGGAGATTTTCCGGGTTACAGGTTTCAGGGAAATTTCAACATTCGTCTTTCTGTTGCTATCCCTCTGCTGAGAGCAAGAATTCGTACTACAAAACTGCTGCACTAATTAAACAAGGTGTGAGGCTAGGTCTAATGAGACTTTGCTTAAAAGACTGGCGTCAAATCGTGCTCTCTCCCACACTGTTCACTCTCCTTGCCCCGCTCTGATCACACTCTGAAGTCGCCTTCAGACAAGCAAAACGATGCTTTAAAAACATATTTTCGCTGGAAGGGCAGGGGGTAGCAACAGGACAACAGTACAGAGAGTCCGATGGGGCTAATGTTATGAAAGTAATAAAATATGGGATATTTTACGGGAAAATATTAAAACAGGAAGACGGCTGGAAAAAAGTTGACAGGTATGTTTCTGACAGTGGGAGACTCTAGGGCTCTTTGCTGTTGTTAGAACTGCCTGTATTTGCTTGCCTCTATTGCTGTTGCTATTGCACAACATAGGCCTACCATCACGTTACATTTTGTACAAATAAATAAATAGCCTACAGCGATAATACCAGCGCTGTCGCGCTTGTCAAGTGACAGCTGCATTAAACCCTTGCAATTGAAACGCAGTTAAAAGGCTGCTGATGTGTGGATGCAATTCATAATGTTTTCTACGCAAAACGTTAAAATAAAGGTTCGTACTTCTCTTTGGGACAAGCACTTTTGAGTCTTGGAAAACACTTTTCTATTTACATCAGGATTTTGCAAACATTCAGTGTCAGAGTCAAATGAGCCCTGCATGAGTAACGAAATTGACAAGCAGCTGTAAGCATGCAAAATTCGACATCCAAACAGTATTCTAACGTTAGCTTTGAGATACTGCTTGATTGCTTAACTTAACTTAGTTTAGTCTCCTCAATGTTGTGATAAGACCTTAGCAGAGTTAACTTTAATGCAGCAGTTTTGAACAAATTTGCGCAGCATTGTCACGATGCTAAGCGGATTTAATAGCAATTTTGTCCGCCGTCTTCTATGCAATGCTTCTATGTGGCAACAACAATCCTTCAACAATCCTGAATGTTTTGTTAAACATGTTTGTTAATGTTTAAGTATAAGTATATATGCTCTTTTGATCCCGTGAGGGAAAATGGTCTCTGCATTTATCCCAGTCCGTGAATTAGTGAAACACACTCAGCACACAGTGAGCAGTGAGGTGAAGCACACACTAATTCCCGGCGCAGTGAGCTGCCTGCAACAACAGCGGCGCTCGGGGAGCAGTGAGGGGTTAGGTGCCTTTATCTTATTCAACAAATACAAGCAATATATAATTCTATAGTATGACCAACAAAAAAATTAAACATAAACTGTTCTTCCCTGGAGCCCAGGCCTATGTTATAATGGCATTAGGTCATTGAATAAGATTGATGAATTAAATATTTTTTTATTTAACTATTTTAATCACATTAGTAGGCCAATATTTGTTAAACTTCCAGCCTTGTAAACATTTAATGATTCTTATACGTTTCTATTTTGTTTCTATTTCATGTAGATATCAGGGTTGTGATTCTTCTGTTTTTAAACGGAATTCCGTTTTTTTTCGACTTAAAAAATGAGACCTACACAATTCGTATAGATCAGATGAGTTTTTTTTAGGGGGGGGGGGGGGTCTGTGGGTGAGAGGTAGACTATATTTCTGTATAAGTTAGGCCATTGTTATAACAGGCCGCTGACAATGACGACGGTTTTTGTGCTTCACATCTTTCCGAATATCACGCCACTGCAAGTAGCTTAGTGGGCCTATTCCGTTTATTTAATTGAAAGTGAAAATAGTCGGGACGCGTTGATCAGCTGCGTTCTGAAGAATGCTTGATTCAAGTTCAGTGTGAGTGTGTGTGGCAAACTAGTTTCTCAGCAGAAGCCATGAAACAGTACAGGTCAACAAATTGATTTATAGACATTGTGTAGGCCTATTAAGTTTTTTTTCTCTCGTTTTGGCTTTGCATCGGGTTCGCTGTCAGGATTTTCCGATAATGAATCTCGTGATGCTGCGCGTGTAAGCTGTGCTTGAAGTTAACTGTGACAGACTAGCCTAACCTTACAGGTTTTCATAGTTTTAACCACAACGCCTGTCTACCTTAGGCCTACTACATTGTTTAGTTTACCTTGTCATTTACGCGTTTGTCCAGCCGTTCACCTCGGTGAACCTTGCGCCCCTTGTCTAAAACATATTTCAAGATGCCATCTCACCATGAGAACACGTAACGTTATGGTGAAGGTGCTAAGAGATCAAAGCTTTGGCATACTTAGTAAACGTCTTACTAGCCTACTGTAGCATTGTGCTGATAGATAAAAAGTCGCCAATTTAAAGGCACAGTCCGCATTTTAACCTTAGCTCTCCATTTAGTGTGTGCGCTTTTAAAACTAGTGTTGTAGCCGGTTAGCCTACACAATCCTGGTGCAGTAGCTTAAAACGGAGCCTACCATTTATTTTAGGAGGAGAGGTGTAGGACCTACAGTGTTACTTTGGGAGGAGAGGAATCGATGTAATTTGATTCTCTTTGGAACTGAAATATCAACAACTCTTCAATCAGCAACAATATCAGTAGGCCTATCACATGATTCACTATTTTGTACGTACATGTAGGCCCAGAGGACTGTTAGGGGGCTATATATTATCATCAAGTAGGCCTATAGTAAATAATGTACTCAATGTTGGTTTAAGTTAACATAACATGTAACATAAGTTAAGATAACATGTTATAAATGGAAAAAATCCATGGTTCTGTGTCACTGTTGGCAAAATGATCATGATGGCCTATATATTTTAGCCATATTTGGTTTAATCTTGTGTAGGCCTAGGCTACTTAGCTCTATTATAAATTAGTTTTCTTTAGGCCTTATAGGCTGTATTGTAATATGCTATAATGTTTGAATTATATGTATCTCTATGTATTAATACTTCCCGTAAAAGTCATCAGATGTCATCATTTAAAAGGTTATTTTTCAAAAATTCTGGTGGGGCATGCCCCCGGACCCCCCTAGTATTTGCCCAAATATGCTTTCTTTAAAGGAGAATTCCGGTGTGATATTGACCTAAAGTGTGTTGAAACATGATACCGAGTGTGAACGTATGTCTCATAGCTCACCTCGGCTTGTCCCCTGCACTCAGAAATCTGGCGCTAGTTAGCCAATGCTACCAACACAGTGTTTCGTTGTGGTGCCTCGGGCATCGGCCTAGCCATGTAAATAAATCACTTTTTGCTATTTCTGGCAAAAAATTGAAATTGGTATTGTGAACCAATGCGTTATAAACATATAAATAAATATATAAATAAATATTATCCTTTCATTTTTTATTTTTTAATAAATGATTGGCAAAAAACACATACATATATTAACCTTTTTTTACAAATTGATGTCATGCTTATTCTGAAATAAATACCATTGACATTTTTACTACAACTATCATAGTCAGAGAGATACCTCCTCAAAGTCATGTTGACACTTATAATCTATAATGCAAGTCAATGGGTGGATTATGGTCTATGGATACGGACTGTACAGGAAATCACTTCCATACAAACGCCTATGGTCATTTCAGTTTACTTCCTAAAGTGTAAAAAGTTAAAGGTTAAAGTGTAACTCCGGAGTAAAAACAACTAAACCTAGAGTCTATTTACAGTAGTTAACAACTTCAAACTTTTAATTGAAAGCAAAATGACGTTAATTGCTGGAGTTTTGAGCAATACTGTCTATTTGCATTATCACTGAATGGGCTTACAGTGATAGTGGGCTTAACAGGGCAAGGTGGCACATTGCGGGACAAGGTGCCGCAAGGTGCCACATTTCTATTTTATACCACTAACAATGCTCAAAATATAATTACACTTCTGTGGTAGTGTGGTGAGGGTTTCTACAGACAAACCGAAGTATTGTAAACTTTGAAAGTGTACAGAGAGATTATAACAAGACCTGTATCTGTAGGAAGAAAATTCCATGCCTTACGTTTAGCCAGATCTGCACAGCGTTGATTTGATCAAACATACTGATTTGACAATACCAGTCCAGGTGCTCTAGGTCTATGTGTGAACAAAATATAATTTGTGTCTGACACCCCCCTATTTAAACGCTTAACTACATTTGAAATCTGGTGCTAATAACATGGGCATTTTCCAGAGGTCATTTATGAAAAAAACAAAACAGCTTCTGAGGTTATAAACTCTGATTGCTTATAGTCCTGACCTAAATTACTGCTTATATGTTATCAAATGTCCTGTCTCACCTCTCTTTCTCAGGTACATAGATAAATCTTTGGAAGAGCTGGATGAAGAGGTAGAATATGACATTGACGAGGAGGATTATATCTGGCTGGATATCATGAATGACAAACGTCGTAGTGATGGGGTGACACCTATCCCTCAGGAAGTCTTTGAATATTTGATGGACAGGCTGGAAAAAGAGTCCTACTTTGAAAGTCATAATAAGGTGAGAAACATGGTAAACATGAATGGACCATTGAAGATCTTTTTTAACTAAAGCGAGTAGTGCTGCCGCGATTAGTCGACGTAATCAACCATGAATATTAGTTGACGGATTTTCTTTTAGTGGACGTGTCGTTTTACTATTGACCGCCTATTTATTTTTGGTCTCCCGTCTCAAACAGCTCACTGTAATTTGCCTCCAGAGCATTCAGAGCTAGTCTGTATTGTTTATTAACTCTTGAGAAGTAAGCTTACTATGACTGTCTTTGGATGTTAAACAGGCTACTTAAACTTTAGCAGTAATGTTTTAAACCCCGCCTTGCACGGAAGTGTAAACGTAAGCAGCATAGCTGCGTGCCTGCCTGCTTTCAGCGAGATTCATTATTAGGCAGAGCTAAGCGATGGGAGCTAAGTAGGCTAGTCCAGACTCTGACCAATGTGGTATACTATAGCCTACTGGAAATGCAGATACTTATGCTTAGATTGTTAATACATAATGTTTTTGAAGTTTACTTAAAGAGCTTCTAACTAAAGTAGGCTGATATTGATGTGAAGGTTAAGGTGAAAGCCCTTTTAAGTTATTTATATTGTTAACATTTGTAATTTTTTATTTGGTAACATTTAAGTTATTTTTATTGTTTATGGCACAGGTGACATTTTATGTTATGGGCCTTCAGTTGAGTTCAAAATAAAATGGACACAACGAAATAACAAACACTTGATTGTTTTTAAATTAGTCGTTTAGATTAGTCCACTAATCGAAAAATTATTCGAAAGATTAGTCGTTAGTGGCAGCACCAAAAGTGAGTGAAGCGTTGTCTCACAGCTTTGCACCACGTGGAACACTCTGACTGGGAAGGGCTAGTTAGGGTGTAATGCACTAACAATGGCACAATTAAAATGGGGTAGGGGTAGGACGGTGGCTATACACGTATTGTTAAGATAAGAAAAATGAATTAGGGAATTAGGGCTAGTATTACATGCTGTGCAGTGTAATGTGTGCCTATGCTTTTCTACTGGCTGATGCCCTGATTGAAATGAGGCCCATTTCTCTTGCAAGCCAAGTTAAGTAAACCTCACTCTTGAAACCTTAAGAGATGATGCTAAGAAATGCTGGCACCCATGAGTTTTATATTGTTAGCATGCTTGCCTTCCAATCTGATGGTGCTACACTACAGGTTGCTGGTTTGGAACAGGGCAGGTAGAGTGGGGTGCTTCAGGTTACACTCACAGCCCTAAATAAACATTTCTATTGAACTGTTATTTTTTTTACATTTACTATTTCATTGTAGAGTTTGCATATTTCTGCTGTTGATTTATTACATACTATACATATATATATATATATATTTATTACATACTCTATATATATATATATATATATATATATATATATATATATATATATATATATATATATATCTTATTATGTTGAGCAAGCCCTAGTATTTGATTTTTCATATGCTGGTCTGTACTTTTTAAACTGCCCTTGTCATTTCAGTGCATATTGTCTTGATGATGAGGGTGACATTGCAATGTTTATGTCTCTTGTCTCTTGTCATTTCTGTTCATCTTGAAGGGAGATCCCAGTTCACTGATTGACGAGGACGCTGTTTGCTGTATCTGCAATGATGGAGAAT
The DNA here is from genome assembly GCF_018492685.1 of Alosa sapidissima. Taxonomy (NCBI): domain Eukaryota; kingdom Metazoa; phylum Chordata; class Actinopteri; order Clupeiformes; family Clupeidae; genus Alosa; species Alosa sapidissima. The sequence goes on along the minus strand of NC_055963.1, from coordinate 37,911,083 downwards.
GCCAGAACAGTAATGTCATACTGTTCTGTGACATGTGCAACCTGGCAGTACATCAGGAGTGCTATGGTGTGCCTTACATTCCTGAAGGCCAATGGCTGTGTCGTCGTTGTCTGCAGTCACCCTCCCGAGCTGTGGATTGTGCACTCTGCCCAAACAAGGGAGGTGCCTTCAAGCAGACAGATGATTCTCGATGGGCTCACGTTGTCTGTGCACTATGGATCCCAGAGGTGTGTCTGTGTGTGTTTTTGTGCATCTCTGTAGATTCCAGTGTCAGTCACTAAGGAAAATCGGTTTTTAATTTCTAGGAATTCCTCTGATTTAAAATGTCAGTGTTCCCAACTGACAATGCCATGTGTTTTGATTTCATTGAGTTAAATTCCCATTAATAATAGACTATAGGCCACATGTATCAGTCATTTGTCGTAGTAATGTTTGAATGTCATGCATATAGCCTACGTTAACTCATTGAGTGCCAAAAACGTAATATTACGTTTTTCCTTCCCATGCGTTGAGTGCCAAAAAACGTAATATTAATTTTTTAAATTACGAAACTAGACACTCTAACACACCTTATATGTGATTTTGGGAACTCTGTGATTAATGGAAATTAAATATATGACGATCGAAAATTCATGAAAACGCACAATCTGGACATTTTATCATAACTCGGTTGCCGCTTTGGGTCGAATGAGTGACGCATGCACGTCAGGTCAAAACCAGGCCATTTTCGTGGGTCTATCACTAGGTGGCAGTCTCGCCAGGTCTCGCTGATCACTTCCCGGAAAGTTTACACAAGTAAGTAACAGGCAACACTTCATATTTCATGAAAGACGTTATATTAACCTTATGATGCCTTTTTGCATGTGAAAAAATAGACATTAGTGGAGGTTAAGCATAACAATTGTGCATAAAATGACAAAAGCCTGAGACTTTCAGGGTTTGTTCTTGATGACGTACACTTTGATTTAACATGTGGAGGCATTCTCAGTTTGTGAAGCTCATTCATGTGAAGCTCATTTATAACATTAATATCATTCTTAGAGGTCAACATCATGGAGTAAGTCAAGCTCGCTAGAAAAACTCCTAATAATGGCAACATGATAAAAAACATCAACAAAAACCATTTCAAAAGTTAATTTGTACTACAGAACTGATTCTAAGATCACCATAGTACAGTGAAATGTATTGTAAAGGTCTTGACCTTTGGGGATGACAAAAACGAACACTACCCTCCAGAATTATTGGCACCCGTGGTTGACTAAAGTTGTAAAAGTTAAAGTTGACTAAAAACAGGTATAAGAAATCATCCTTTGATTATTTATTGTAATCTCACAATGAAGACCATGAGGAAAAATCCAACCTTCAAGGGAAGCACATTTATTCTGAGAAAAAGGAATATCTAAAAAATAATACATATTTTTTAACAAAAACACATTGCCCACAATTATCGGCACCCCTAGAAAATGTAAAATTACACTGCAAAAATTGAATTCTAACCAAGTGTTAATCTTATATTAAGATTAAAAAATCTATTTGGTATTGTTTTTAGTATGAAAAGACTTACCTAGCGCCCTCTCAAAAGAACATTTTGACTTAATTTAAGAAGACTTTGACTTATTTTAAGGAGTCTTATCAAGACAAATTTGCTCAACGCACTGGCAGACAAATTTGCTTGTTTTTAGGACAAACATGCTTAACGCACTGGCAGACAAATTTGCTTGTTTTCAGGATGAGATGTCTTAAAATAAGTCAATCTTTTTTTAAATTAAGTCAAATGTTTTCACAAGAAAGCGCTAGGTAAGTCTCTTTATACTGAAAACAATACCAACTAGTTTTTTTTATCTTGATATAAGATTAATAACACTTGGTTAGATTTTGTTAGATAAGCAGTTTTTGCAGGGTACAAAAGGTTCTAATCAACTGGAAATGTGACAAAATTTCTTTGAGAATTGAGAGAATTGTCTTTCAAACTGCCTAGGCATGCAATAGGCCAGCGCTACGACCATATCCGTATCCGGTCGGCAAAACGGCAAATACATCCTTCTTCGAAAGGAATGACTTAAGTGCATTGTGTTGCTCAACTTTCAAAGAAAAGCACAAGTCCAGCTCCTCCAAAGTTGACGCCAACGCCGACTCAAACAACCGCTCTTCGTTCGCCATAGCCACCTTCCTTGTTGTTCACCGTCGCAGGACTGTCGTTATCCTGTTAAGCCCGCCTTAAGAGACTCTAGCAAAATAGAGCGCTGTGATTGGATGACGTCCACGGCGTCAGCCAATAGAAATCCCTATGGTTTGATACTAGATGTACAAGCTGAGCAAATTAATTTGCCGCCGCTAGGGTGCGTCTAGATTTCTAGGCTAGGTAGTTTTTGTAACCGGGTTCCGAAGTGCAATGTTTTAAAACCGCCAGTTAACTTTTGCTGTGTAGACGGCAAAGCCGTCAATTTTATGACTACATAGCCCCACCCCTCAACTCAGCCACTGCACTCAACCTGACACGCTGCTTGTCAGAACAAACCAAACCATTTGTTTATCATATAAAAATGTTTTTTCTTTCCCCTGTCATGTTTTATATGCACAATGTATCAACCTTGGCTAAGTTGAGGGTTGACTATTTTGGCTAAGTTAGAAGCACACCATTAGCTTAACAGGGCGATTCTACCGAATTCGTGCAAATTGCTGTCCCAGACCCTAAAAATGAATTTAAAAAGCATTTATACAGAAAAATGTTACATATTTATGAAGATCTTTTTATTATCTATTAAGAACTAGAACAATATTTGAGGTAGCATCAAGCTTTATATATATATATAATCATCATGTTTAGGGTACTTTCAATTGAGAGGTGGCTGTCCCAAACCCTAAGGCCTAAATTTCACCTTATGAAAAACATTTTGTAATTTTTTCCACGCATGTTTTTATAAAGATCTTTTGAATACCTATGATAAAAGCAATCGAAAAAATATATTTATTGCATATTTTTTTCAAAAATCATAAATCATTATGTAAAATATGTTGTCCCGCATTTTTATGTCACACTGTAAGGTTTAGCCCATAGGATGATAATGATTTTAGCCACACAGCTCCATTTTGGACCAGGAAGTGTGTGTGCATCCCTCTCTCCCCCCAATCCAATCATTTTTGAGTAAATGCATTCAAAAGTCTCAAAATCAGCTGGTGACATTTAAGAACGTCACTACCGAGCACATATTTATTTCAATTAATCAAGTTGTTTTGGTTGTTTTTTTTTGAAAATGTAGTTTTTATTTGTGTATAAATGTTCAGAACTGTGCTATCTAACCATGTGCTGACTAGCATCTTTGAGAGAGGCTCAAAAATATACCTTTTCGTCACTACCGAAACAGTCACAACCGAAACATAAATTGAAGTTTCGGTTGTGACGAGATTGTTTCGGTAGTGACTAAATGGAACGCTAGGTCCTATAGTTTGGTAAATCAGTGATATTTCCAATTGCACATTTATATATATATAAAATACATTTTAGCATATTTAAGACTAGGCCTACAACCTGAAATAAAAGTTTAATTTCAATGATTAAGCTAGTGCTATTCATGGGTTTCATCAGGTTCCTTTCCACAGGTGTATTAGTCAAGCACCATGCAGTCTGCATTCATAATCTACAGTAGGTGTAGGTGCTTGATTGTATACATCTGTGGAAAGGGACCTGATGATACCCATGAATAAAGAAACAAATTGCCAACATGTCTTAACATAAAGGAAAAAGTGGAGCAGAAAAACTGATAAAATTAAGGGCCTGTCCCAATACCTCCCCTACCCCTAGATTTTTGCCCTAACCCTCGTTTTTGCACGTGTAGGGCTAGGGTGTCCCATTACTTTAGGGAGCAAGGGGAAGTGCCATTTCCCCCTTAAAATCAACCCTCAAAATATAGCCAGGACTGATGCAAGCTTAAAACGAAGTGGGAGATGAAATTACCCAGGATACCGTGCGAGCTCAGCGAGCCGGCCAAATCTTTCATATATTTGAACACTAGAAAGTATTCAAAAATATCTCACGAAGCTAACGATGTTCATGATATCTGCTGAGTGCTTTGAGAGAGTCTGCCCATCAAATAATGTTATATATCGATCTGGGTAGTTTCGTCAATATTTAGGATGTGTGTTCTGGCGTTCACATGAACATGAATATCTTTGTTGATTAACCAGACGTAGATAAACCAGCACAGCCCACACAACAATGACCGCTGGAAGGGGCATGTTCCTGAATGAAAATAGTAGCAGGCTACTACCGGTAGACACGTCGGCGCTGCGTGTGACGTAGATGAGCACGTTCGCTACGCTAATTTGCATATAGTGGTGTCCTAATTCATAGGGAAAGATCTTCACCCCCACTTCCCTTGTCGAGGGGGCTTTAATGTTGAGGGCAATCAAAACCTAGTGGAAGTTTTAAGGGGGGAGAAATAGGACGGGCCCATAGACAAATATTGAGGGATGACTCAGTGATGTACCAAGAATATTTAAGAAAGGAAAGTGAAAGAAATCATTGTTCAACTGCATCTTTTTGCAGAAGTATTAGTTAGGAAGACTGAGGGCCCTATCTTACACTCAGGCACGACACAATTGTTTTCGTAGTTTTAAGTCAGCACATTTTATCATTATTCCGCCAGACACCCATACTGTGTGATCCTTGCACACCCACGGGTGCATCGATTAAAAAAAGAGGTGTGGTCAGGCATATGATCACAAATAGCTATTTTGACGCCACAAAAAATGATAAAACCACTGACCAAGGAACGTGGTCTAAAGTTAAATGGGCATTATTTCAGTTATTTTGAGGGTGCACTGTCAGGAATCTAACAGCCTGGTGGTAAGACCTAAGCCAGTGTTTCTTAAACTGGGCCTCCAATGCCATTCCTACAACATTTTCCAAAATGATACCAAATTTCATTGGCTGGAGAGAAGGGGGTCTCGGGACTTGGCCAGTATGTTTTGGGGGTCGGCAGATAAAACGTTTAAGAACCACTGACCTAAGCAACGAGTCCCTGGCAACGCAATTCAAAGACTGTGCTGGTGTGCTTGGATGAATGTCCTTAGCATTTTTAACATTCATTGGAATGTTATTGGGGTGTTAGGAAGCAAAGGACACGAGCGTAGACAGTACACAGACACAAACATACTCCATACACCTGGGGATGCTGGTTTGCCTGTATAATCTGTGTTGCGTTGGACCACGTGGCTCAGCCTGTCCCTCGTTTTGTTTTCGTTGTTGTTGAACCTTGTCTTACATTTAAAAAACAAAAACTGAACTGCGGATTTGCTTAACTATTTGGGGTGTTTGACCGAGTGAGTCAGAGTTTAGGCTGGCTATGACGAGGCAAACCAGCGTCGCCTGGTTTCAAGCATTCCAACAATAGTTCCATACATACGTTCACATTTTGTTTTGCACACTTTCACATTTGTGTGAGTACCTAGTAGGGGTAAGTGTTGATTTTTGATTTAAGTTTTTTATTTTCAAAAAGAGTAAGAGAGTCTGCCTTCAGCAGATCCCTTCTGCAGAAATGTGTTTGCTCATCCATATGGTGGTACTGTGCCATGGTACATGCAGTACTTGCTTTTAGGGAATGGAAGATGGCACTCTTATTGTTTTTCTTCTGATTGGTTATGGCATACCTTCCAACATTTAGCTTTTAAAAACTGGGTTTTGGGTTGCCAGGTTTTATGACAACAGGATTGAAATTGAAAGTAAGTCATTGTGTTGGCTATGTGTGGTGCATATTATACCAAATTTGGCAACCTGGGAAATGTCAGACTAACAGAAAAAAATGAATGGATCCGTGAATTTAAAATTAAGTTTGATGGTCATGCATTTTTTCCGGGAGAAAAAACAAAACGGGTGGCCGCCGGGAGATGACCTTGAAATATGTTGTTGGCAGGTATGGGTTATACCTAACAAACATTCATGCTTAAAGGGATACTCCAGCATAAAAACAATCAAAACAAAATAGCCTTACACTTAACTGATAAGTCTAAGGCTATTACACTTAACTGAAGTGATAAATCGAAGTATTGCAAACTTAAACCCTAGGTCATTTTTACTTTGAAGTAGCCCTTCAATTAAGGGGCGAGGGACATATCCTTTTGAACCATGCACCTGGCGTCTGATCACTTATTCTGCTGTCAAACTAGGAAAAGTGAACAGATCATGCGTCTTAGATTGTCAAAAAAGGGCCCTGAAGGTAACAAATTGAGCACTAAAATGAGATCTGGAGGTTATACAGTGGGTCCCAGTTAAAAATTGACACTTCATTCACGATCATGGTGAATGGTGAAATGTAAGTACAACTGCAGCCGCTTGGGGGCAGCATAGTCCGCTGTGGAGTTCCACGGTCGAACCAGACGGCGCATTCGACAGCAAGGGCTGTGATTGGTCGAGTTTTCAGTGCGTTTCTCTGTGTTTTTAGCAGCCCCTGCAACATGCTAGTCCACTGTAGCCTAAGCCTTGTACATAATGTTAAACATAGTTTTGGATTCAGTGGCAAGATTTCTTGATTGTACAGTGTCTGTCTCTCAGTAATGTTTTAAAATGAGAGCTTCGTCAGCTGGCAGTAGGCTACTTTGTCGGTAGTCATGAGAAGTTCGCTTGCTAACAGAACATAAATATGCTGCCCAGAAACCTTGTGAATAGTTCTGATTTTTTTTACTACACTAACGAGGTTGAAATATAGACTTTGCCTACAGCATCTCCTTAACAGTAATGTTAACAAAATGACAGCATTCATATGACAAAGAAAAACGAATTCGGTCACTCAAGACTGTGCCACAGCAACCAGTGTAGGCTACAGTCCTACCCAATAGGCCTACTCGAAGCAGATAGCGTTGTCTGACGGTCGAGTGGGTTAATGCACGTATTTCCAGAACAGGTCTGCAACTTTCAGGTAGTTCTGAGTTCGAATCTAGGCAGGAGCAGAGCCATATAAAGGCCTAGGCCTATTGTTATAATTTTTTGCAAGGTGTTGCTCCTGGCAATACTTGTTTATAATACGTTTGGTGATTAATTGATAGCTGTTTTTGGGACACGTTAAACGTTCTTTATAATGAGCGCATCCGGGGAGTAAAACGACTGTTACGCGCTGTTACAACTGTAGGCTACATTGATTGCAATACAAAAATATGCGCGTGTTAGTTTTGTGATGTTTTGCACTTTTGCCTCATGTGTTTTCAGGTTTGAGGGCTTTTTTGGCAAGATTGACCTTGGTTAGACTCTGCATATGTTATTTCTCCGTATGGAAAATAAAGTCAATTTTCGACACACGTCTGTTATTAGTTAAATAACAAGTGTTGCTTGTTAAAACATGTGACTAGTGAAACTCAAATGATTTTAGAAATATTTAGCCAAAGCCAAAAAGAGAAGGAGAGACGCCGGTGCAGCTCAGACGTCTTCTTAATTTTCTTTATTCTTTAGTAAAAGGTGCAGAACATTATTAAACTTTGACTAACGTTTCGATGTTCGTTAGTCAAAAACATCGACACATCGAAATGTTAGTCAAAGTTTAATAATGTTCTGCAGCTTTTACTGAAGAATAAAGAAAATTAAGAAGACATCTGAGCTGCACCGGCGTCTCTCCTCTCTAAAATATCTGTCCTGGCCTGGTTGCAACGGATTGTGGCCAAACGACAGAAGCGCGGAGAACCCTCCTTTGTCTTCCAAAAAGTGTTACTTTGTGCCCCGCGCTCCCCCACTGCTTGTGAAAGAAGGGGATGGGGGAGGGGGGCTTAACGTGAAAAAGCTTAATGTCACAAAACGGAAACGAGTCGTTTTAGGCTACAGGCCTTCATAATGGTAGGCTACAGGAAGTGGGGGGAGGGTATGGGATGACCAGAGCCGTCATCTATCGTCTTTCCAGGCACACAGCTCGTTATAAAGCCTATCGACTGCCTTAACAGATAGGCTTTGCTCTTGGGTTTGGCCTTACAGCGAACTCAATGCTCTTGTTGCTTGCAGTTTGTTAAATAAAGCGATGCAGATTACATTATTTATTTCTGATTAATTGCGTCTTTTGATGTATGTTGCAACATTTGCTTGTTAGGCTGGGCTACTGTCAATGTCCTGTACAGGTCAATGTTCAACAATTGCTGGTGTAGGCCTAGGCTATTAATCAATTAGGGACTGTTCGTTATTTATTTAATTAAGGGGCTACCGGAGGAGTTTTGGGAGCGTTAGTCAAAAAAGACGTGACCCTCCCTCGCCAGCAAGACTTTTTTCTATGACCCTCCAAAGTGATTGAGAAAAAACGCATGATCCTCCCCAGTCCCAACAATGTATTGATGCCTTAGGCTACTGGGTCAATTTGGGAGCTTGCATGCTACGACTCCTTCCTTGAAATGCCTTGAAAAGGCTGTCGTTTGCACAATTTCACAAATAATCACCGGGACCGAAACAAACCTGTCAACTTTTCCCGGGTTTATCGCGTATTTTAACTTTTTCCTCGCTGTCTTAGGAGGAGCTGCAGGGCCGTCGCAAGGGGATGCGAGGCCCTGTGCGAACTTGACAGATGCAAGGCCCTTTTCACTTACGTGCATGAAATCATGCGATAGCTTACTTTACACATAGCCAAGGCTACCGTCGGTGTATTTTAATAGTAGCCTAGTCTAATAAGCTACACCAGCTTGCCTTTAAGAGGGGAAATTCAATTGTATAGCCTATAACATTAGCTGAGTCACATATTTGGCCATATGGTGTTTATCATAGGCTACATCACGAAACCAAATAGTGTAACAAAGGCGAACACTTTAACAGGGGGAATTCATTGGGCATGAATCATTGTGCTGAACGGTATTTGTCAATGAGCAGAAACACACACGACATTCAAACTACTGATAAGATGTACTGGTCTGTATCTATAGGCTAACATTGGACAAATAAATGACACTGACTCGCCATATCCTGACTCAGGAAAAAAAACATTTTCTTGCTTTGCCGCAAACTCAGCAATGAAATCATAGGCCAGTTTGCAGGTAGCCTAACGTCTTTTTCATAGAAGGGAGAGCCCAGTCTCTCCTGTGACATGGAGGTGCGCAAATAGTTTTTAATAGCCTGTTCAACTTCGAAAAGCTTCGTTCACCCGATGCCAGTCACTGATCGCAATTTCAAAGTTCGGAAAGCTTCATCTTTTTAAGTTTTAAGTGCAGTGGCCCATATCTGCCCCCTTTGGAATTATATCTCGAGCCTATTATAAGGTCCAGTGCGTTATGTCCTGGGATTCGGATGTGCTCAAAAAGAAAAGAAAAAACACTTTTTTATAGATGGTTATGAGGCGCAATGTGAGAGAGAAATTTGATGATCATTGATCGTTGTTTTGGGACGTTAAGCCTTTTCCATAGGCGTCAGTGAAGGAGATTGAAGAATGACCATTTTTTTTTATACGAAAATATTTCTTAACTACAAAAACTCAGTGTCTAAAAACTCAGTGTCATTCAGACTCAACCCTCTTGTTGTTTTATTATCTTTTTCGTTGTCGTTTGAACGTTGGCAAGCAGGCATGTTGCGGTTGCAATTTAAGTGAAATTTCTACAGTAGGCCTACAACATGCTGTTAGGCTGGGCTACTGTCAATGTACTTGTACAGGTAAATGTTCAACAATTGCTGGTGTACAGGTTATATAATCAATTAGCTAAATCATTTGTCCAGCTGTTTAAACATTTTTTCGTGCTACATTCAAACGCAAAAGGTGCTTTGATATATTTTTCGTTTGAACGTCGGCAAGCAGTCATGCTTTGGTTGCAATGAATGAGGATAATTGCTTTTTTTTTGCATTATTTTGAATATGACTCGCTCCAGTCTCAACAGCACGTACTTTTCCCACACGCTTAGTTCTAACACACATAGGCCAATCCCCTCTCGCTTTCTCTCTCTCCATCCCTGCACACGGTGCTTTCTTAAAGGAGCTGCACCATTTTACAACAATTGCATCTACATTTTCATATTAGAATGTTTTGTCAAGTGTAAGCTTAAACTACCGTGATCAATTGAAGTTCCCGTGCCCCCGCTGCGTCATGGAAGCAGTAAGTCAGTCGCATCAAAAATAGTAGTGGCACCCAAGTGACACCTTGTGGTTGTTTGTGTCAACTGCAGTTTGTGCCATTTCTGCTGAGAAAATGGGGATCGTGATTCATGAAGGAACCCGTCCAAACTTAACGGGGACCCACTGTATGTGTTCTTTGAGCAATTGTTAACATGTTAGATACTTTTTAAATGTGACCATTTTTGAACACTTAATAAATCTTTCTTTAAGGATAATAAAACCAAGCATACATGTTCTATCTTGCATCCCAAACTATCCATCAGCTGTTCAGTTGCATTATGTGGAACATTTGAGACTTATTTGTCATTTTTTATCAACACAAAATACTGACAGTTTGATGTAGTAGTCACAACCGAAACACAGGATGTTTTGTTAAAAAAGTATATCTAATCATCTGACAAGATAACATGGTGGTGTTTGATTAAATATATATTTTTAGTAATACATCCTTAAATTTGAAAACGTTATGATCAACTTTATGCGTCTTACAAAGAAATATTTTTTTTTAAATGCAATTAAATGACACTTATTTTGTGTTAAAAAATATTATTGTTATCAGTTGAATCATAGAAATGCTTTAAGAAAATTCAAAAAAATATATTTAGAAGGTATATGTAAAGAAATTCCTAATAGGTTATCACAAAACTTCTTATTTTGTTAATTGTTATTGTGTTTCGGTAGTGACAAATTTTGGGAGAAGGAAAACATTCCAAAACTGTATAAAAAGACAATATGAAATTAAAATGTCCAATTATTAGAAATGTGTACCTTTAGATGTTATATAATGAGTGTGAATTAAAAGTTTTGGGGAAAAAAGACACTTTTTTCCAAATGTTTCATGTTAATATTTTTTCCAGTGTGACATGCTCAGACCTAATGCAAAACATAAGCTTTTCAAATTCCACATAGCAGTCACATACCTTGAAAATTAACTTTATTAGTTTAACAGTTGAAAACCGAATTGTCTGTAGTCTCCTTATTTCATGCGACTGATTCAACAAACTGTTTAACAATGTTTTGTCTTCTACGCAAATTAAATGTGAAGCCTCTGCACAGCCGTCACGGTGCCATCGACTGGTACTAACACACCTCTGTGTGTGCACGCAAGTTTTTTTTCAAGAAAAAATACACCCGTTGGTTTCGTGTAGACGTACCCTTAGAGAGCATGCCAGGTAAAAGCCTTTCCTGTAATTTAATTACAAATGTAAATGCCAGTTACTGGATGCTACAGTGACATTGTCTGGAATCATGGTTCATTAGATGACATGAACATTGGGCTCTTTGCCAAGAAATACTCTAGGTGGGTTTGGCATACATAGAAGAGTGACAATACTGAAAAGCACCCCATGCCTAATGTGAATTATAGTGGGGAGTCTGGGATATTGTGGGGCTGATTTTATTCTAAAGACCCTGAGAACCTTTTTTAAGGTGCATGGTATCATGAGTCAATCTTTTCCAAGACACTAAAAGTGGGTCATGATTGGATCATTAATCAGGTCAATAAACCAAAACATATGTCCAGATAAAAAAATGGTTTATTGAACACAAAATCAAGCTTCTGCCATTGCCATGTCACTTACCTGATCTAAACTCCACAGCAAAACAGTGGGGTGAGTCAAAGAGGAGAATGCACAAGTGAAGACCTAGGAATCTGGGCCAGTATTCACAGAGCATTTTATCTTACCACTAGGAGTACTCCTAAATCGCACTAAAAGATTTTAGATATGAGTTTTCTCTTAAAGTTATTCACAATGCCTCTCAGACCTACTCTTAGTAAAGAAAAACTCCTAAACTAAGAGTGAGTGTTCGTTGCTATGGTTGACGTCATTACTAGGGCTGTAATGATATGCGATTCGAAATCGCGACACTCATATCCACGAAACCGCGACACACCCTTTCTAGTGTTTCACACAGTGCTTTTCAGCTTACACGGCCGCATAAGCAACACACATCTCCCGCTTTATTTACCGGTAGCCTACGTTGTCCGAAAATAAATAAATAAATAATAATTTCATACCTCTCGGCTTTTATTGTAGACTATGTGTTCAACTTTACCAAACAGTTTAGAAGTAAATAGTGTTAATTTCAATTTCAAGTAAATAGTGTTAATGTCAGACGAGACGAGAGGAAATATGTTCGTCAACAACCTTTTTTTTCATGACTAAGACGAGACGACGACGAGACAACACTAATGTCCTGAAACACTGACTAAGACTATCTTAAGATGCATTATTGTTGACGAAAAAAGACGAAACTAAAATGTTTTGGCGAGATTTCTGCCAGAGTTAAGCTAACTACCTAAGCTTTATGCCACAATGCTACATACCCAGAAGTTAAAGCTTCTCTCATACAAATTAACATCCCCCAGAATGTCCATACGAAAATGTTCAGCATGTAATGTCAACTATGTAACTAGTTACACTGATGATGCAAAGTTTGCTAGCAAGTAAGCTAATATGGAAAGTTCGCTAGCAAGTTAGCTATGGCTAGATGGAGAGTTTGTTTGGGGAATGTGTTGCGTTTGGGCGCATATCACCATCTAGCGTGGCGGAGTAAAACATTAATACTTGGGTCTACGACAGTGTTTCTCAAACTTTTTCAGACGAAGGACCACTTAACTAACCCTAACTAAAAAAAAAAATTTAAAAAAAAGATTAGACCTACTTCAACAGTATATTAGTCTACACAATAGGCCTACTCACTGAACCACCTTGCTTATTATCTTTGCACTTTGCTTATTGTGTCAGAGGATTCATACGATTTAAACTGGCATATCTTACATAGACAGTGTTGCAGAACTGTTTGGATTTACATACAAGTTGGTTCAATATTGCAAACAACTCATCTATCTTATATTTTACCACATCTGCTTGCGGACCACTTGGGATAGCTTGCGGACCACCAGTAGTCCCCCGGACCACCCGGATCACGAAACACTGGTCTATGAATATCATGACAGTGGTCCAGTCAAATCTTTTACTGTCTATGGTCAAATCCCAGCCGAGCTATAACTGTAGCTTGACTTACCTGTGCATGTAAACATGCTGTAGTGACTGACAAAAAATCAGAGTAATTATAACAGACGAGTAGCTCTGTGGACACACAATATTGTTGGAAAATTGAAATGTGTGAAACACTATTTGACTCAAATGGTAATCAGAAATAATTTGTTATAAAAAAAAGACTAAAATGTTTTGACTAAAACTGACTAAGATACCTTTAGTTTTCTTTTGACTAAAACTAGACTAAAATGACGAGACTTTTAGTCGACTAAAATTTGACTAACAAAAATTATATTTGAATGACTAAATATGACAGACTAAAAAGGACATTTCGTCACAAGACTAAGACTAAATTAAAAATAGGTGACAAAATTAAAACTAGAAGTAAACCCCCTCTCCTTGCCCTGCTCTCTCTCGTTCTCCCTCCCTCTCCTGCTCAATGAACACGCGCGGCTCCGCCAACACAACCCAAATAAAACATTCACTATCATGAAAGCAAGAACGCATAGAAGACGACTAGCTAAATTACTATTAAATCCGCTTAGCATCATTAGCATGCTGCACATATTTGTTTAAAACTCTTGCATTCAAGTTGACTGATCATCTCAATACCAACGTTTCCTAAAAGAGCCTGTCCCAAGGAGAACAAGTAGCCTATTACCTTAAAACTTAAACACACATGGGGAAACTGAACCGACCAATCAGTAGACTATGATAAGCTAGCCAACTGTACTTTGTTTACAATATGTCCAGGCTTCAACCAGACAGCTGAATTAAAGAGGTAGATTTGTAATAAAAATAGTAGGCCTAGGCCATAGGCTAATCTGCATAAAGTGTGCTGTCATAAATATCAGACATTCAGTAAAATCGTTTTATATCAGGATATAAAATAGTACAGATATATTATACTATATATTATATTGTAATCCTCTGGTGTTCTACGGTAGGCTGTTAAAATGTTATTTAATAAAATGTCTAAAATAAATAAAATAAATAAAAATTGAGGTTCGTATCGAACCGTGGGTCAAAAATCGTGATAAAGTCCAGTTTTTGTAGTTTTTGGTTAGTAACGGTTATTTTTTACGCAATTCGGCGATGACGTCATACGAGGTAGACGTGGTGGAAGCTATTTTTTACAGTCTATGGGTGGAAGCAGAGATAAGAAGGAATCCGACCTGCGGTCATATCCCTGTCCCACCCCATCTCTCTCTCCCACTTACTTACTGTCTCACTATTCACTGTCCTATACAAATAAAGGCAAAAAGCCCAAAATAATATACTTAAAAAAAACTGGAGCTAGTCTATGAATAGCAGTGGGTAGGCCTACAATAACAACTTTTTTTACTGTCGAGTGAAAGTCAACGTTTTCTTTATATCTAGTGACCGTGATTATGTCGTTGGCTCAGATAAGTACCCTAAACTTAGTTTAGAAGATCTAGAAATAGAAGGCATATTATGCTAGCTATGTAGTTTGACCCACCTGTGAACCCCAAGTGTTTATTTCTAAGCTTTCAGGCTACCTCTTTCTCCGGTGAAAATGTTGTATCAACATTGTATAAAACAAAGCAACAGCACACAAAGACAAAACAAAACATGCAGCATGCAGGAAACCACCACCAAATGAGATGAAGGGGACAGAAAGAAAGATACACAGACCTAGATATGTAAAAAAAGAAACTTGAATGAAACACACATGACCAATACAGTATAACACTCAAATGTGATGACATCACAAACCAACAGACTAAAGCCAGCCTGGTACACCTGTGTCCCAGCATCAGAAGTGGAGGTGGGCAAGGGCTGATCCCCAGTATCACACTGTCCATGGTCTCCTGCTGTGAGGCGTCTGTCAACATCTTTTGAAAACAAATATAAAAAAGGTCAGCGAAGAGGGTACACAAGAGAAAAAAAGATTACAGTACAGTGGACCCTGATATGCAATACTCGATGTATTCAAAAAAATACATGAAAGACATTCAGAACATATTTGATGATGTTGAAGGTTACTGTTAAATAACATCAATACTAGTGGTCATAGGCGCCGGAAGCACAGTGGCCAATGGCACAGTGGCCAATGGCCCCCTCACTTTTGACTCAAAATATCTTTTAATACAAAATCATCCACGAAAAAAAAAAACTCCGGAAAAAACGGAGAGAGGTGTGAACCATTATAGCGGTAGTAGCCCGCATCTAATATAGCCTAAAGCTATTTGTGCAGCGTCACTGTTGAAATACCTTAAACTTTCTGTCCATGCATGGGTCAAAACGATGAGCAAAACACCAGCAGAGCGCCCAGGCAACACCTCCAGGGAGCAGACAGCCAAAACCGATGAGCAAAACACCAGCAGAGTGCCCAGGCAACACCCCCAGGGAGCAGACAGCGCTCAATTCTGAGACGTTCATTCTCAATCAATGCAACATTTGTGGAGGGATGGATTTGAAATGTAGCCAAATCCAGTAACATTTATTCTGGTCTGGTATGATTGATTGTATTGTAAAGTTCCTGAGTTAAGCGTGATGTCCTCCTGTGCAACGGAGACTCCAACAGCTCCAGCTGTCACCTCGGGATGGCTTCAAATTTTCAATATATCTGCGGCCTAGGTCTACTGTTCGTTTATTTTCCAGGGGCAGTGGTTGCCATTAGCCTATATTAATTGTGAGCAATTATTGAAGTTATGAATCTGTTAGATAACCACATTTAGCCTAGCGACATGAGATTCAATTAATATTATGCGCAACGTGATATACCCGAAACATACAGCCTAAGCTACCAAGCTTTCGCAAGGTTTATGACATCACTTAAAATTACCAGCAATGTTCAAATAGACCAGGTTAACCTATTTATTTTTATTTTCTGTGTCCCCGTTTCCCAAACCACATTTGCTGATGCGAACTTATGACAAAAAGGAGGCTGCATTTCGTGTGGACATCTTAATGCAGTTTAAGGCTGAATTATGTTTCTTACTTGTGAGTCTACGTGGGTCAGCGGCAGTCATTCTCGCGTTCTCCTTTACAGCAATAAGACGCAATTCCGCCAACTCTAGCCTCGCCCTTTACTCATTGTCTTCATCTTTTTTTCCCTTTTCAAAAAGTTCATACTCAAGTCATTCACGTTCTGTCTCCCTGTACTTGAGACTCCTCTGCAATTCCAGCTGAGGGGCAGTGGTTGTCATTAGCGTATAGTAAAATGTGAACGATTATCAATGATATGATGATACTGCTATGATGATAGCCTACTGCTTTTATTGCACAACTGAGAATTGGGCTATTAATCGGTTACAAGGTGCTGTCATCTATCCGAAACATCTACTAAGCCGTCTCTGGGTTTGTTGGGTGGGTATTGCAATGTTCAAATAAAGCATGTTAACCTATTTCATTTAATTCACTTCTGTGCGCCTTGTGTGATATCACTCAAGTCTCAAGTTGCTATAGCCATATCACTCGAGTCACTCAAGTTGCTTTAGTGATATCACTCAAGTCACTCAAGTTGCTTTAGTTAATTAGTAAGTTACTACCAGAAGCTCACAAATGCCGTCATGTAAGGTACTTTCTAAATATTCAACATAATCGGAAGCAGCTGCAATTGTAACAGGACATTTTGAAAGAGACCTGCTGCGTCTACTTTGATAAGCAGCGTCATGAACCGCATTCCAATACGGTATGTTTTGTTTAATTTCAAATAGCATAGACTTTGTCTGTCCACTTTTGAAATTATATGCGGGGCTGAACCCCTGGCAAATGCGTATGTGGTCTATATCTGAAATTATTAGCGTCTATAGCCATTGGGCCTGCAGGTGGCTACTCGTTGTTTATTGCATTACTTATTTACTCTCTCTGAGGATTAACAACTTACATTAGGCTACTTTTACGTTACTGCGTTGAAATGTTTCTATGGACATTATATATATCATCCCCTTTTATTTATTATTTAATTAATTACTATTAATTAGGTAGCATCAAGTCCAAACCAAGTTGCGCTGTAGGCCTACCAGGCATTTCTTACAGATAGCTAATCTCCCTTCAAAAGTTAATGAACACGGCTCTTCCTAGTTCACTTCCAAAAATTGTGCAAGTTCGAATTGCTTTGTGGAAGTGTTGTTGCCCAGCTCGCACACACTCCTTCATAAAAGTTAAATGGTGACATGCACACAACTTGCAAAACATTGAACTGCTTTGAGTGAAGTGCGCTTGCGAGTTGCGTTCCTTCTGTCATTAATAGTCTACTAGATGCTCTTCACACTGAAAACAGTGGCAGTCCTAGCTTGTAACACCCTAATATTTTTTTGGAATCAATTTGTGGTGTGATTGACATCAGATGATCAGACTAGTCATTAGCTAGTTAGTTGTGCACTGTTTTCCGCTCAGTAGTAAGGTAATAGCCTTCTCCGATGAGTTTTGTTTTTTTGCCAATATTCTTGTCGCCCTCCCTGAATTCTGAATATCTTTGCTCGCACACTGTAGGATCTGTAATGTGATTAGCCCAGAGAAAGAATCTCTCGTGTGTAAGTTCACTCCAAGTTGGCCTAGTACCCCATAAACTGCATAGGCTATTTATATTTATCTGTAAAATGACCGCATGTGTTTGTTCAACTTTATGAAGCAGAATTACGCAGGCTATTACGAACGCACACATTTTGTTTGCGCAAGAAACAAATACAGCGCAAAATACAGCGCAGGCGTTTTTTTTTTTTTTTTTTTGGGTGGGTGGGGGGGTTATCTGGCCCCTGCACTTTGAAACTTGTTCCGGCGCCCCTGCTAGTGGTAATAAATGTCTAAAGTGCATGTGGTGTGTGCATTTACTGTATTGGGAGGTAGCTAAACTCTGAAGTGAGAAGTGGATAAATTCTGTTTCTGAAATGTCAGAGGTGGGTAAACTGTGTTTACTTGCGTTAGCCTCCACTACAGCCCTGGTGACACGGTCATGGCCAAATTATTGTGAAAGAGAACCATAGCAGTCTAACATAAAACGCAAACACACTGTTTAGTTGTGAAAGCTGCTTGATGATCACCACCACTGATCCCAACGCTAGCCATGATGCTTTCATGACGATATGGACATTTACTTCAGGGCAATTTTGTTTTGGCTCATATTCGTGAATCACGAAATATCCTCTAATGTCAGACTGATCATGATTGTAGTGGAGGCTGTGTCAAAGGGAACACGGTATGCAAAATACACACAGAACTAGCTAACGTGCAGCTTTTGAACATTAGCATGATGCTTACCGTGGCAATATCTCGCTTGCGGCAGACGGTGTCTCTGGACCTCGGGACAGGGCAGGCAGAGAGGTTTGCATGCACAGACGGCAAAGCGGTAGGAATTAACTTCGCCATCCTCTCACTCTTTAAACCAAGTGAGACCATCTTGGCATCCCCTGAGTGGTAATCCTCCTCCTTGAAATGCGCGCTGCATATTCTCGAGAAGGCGGTGACAGAGCTAGCTGAAAAATCTGCTCATCAAAAATTGCACCTAGCTTCGGAAGATCCCTTTGTCCTTGGGGAAGCAATGGACCCTAAGTCCAGTTTTGCTGGAGTTCTTGCACCCGGCACAAACACAGTAGTAAACCATTTTATCTATTTATTTAGAGATCTACTCTCTCCCTCTCTCCATCAGCTATCTATGTTATGTTATGCTATGCTATCTCTCACTACTATCTAGATCTACCTCTATATATCTATATCTACCTCTATATATCTATCTATCTAGGCTATCTCTATCTTTATATTTACTTATATACCTGACACTGTTACTCTCTCACTAGCTGCTACTCTCACTAATCGTCGTCTCTCTCAATGGTATCAAGGCAGCCTTTCCTCTGTCGTCCCGAAACGAGTACCTCATGTGACGTCATGGAATGCATTGTGGGAGAAATAAGAATCATCGCAAACCTGTTGCTAACTGCTAAAATATCACCTACTTTTCCTTATTATATTTCTTTTTTGTGATGCTATACAACATTAAATACAATGGATAATTGTTTAAATGTTTATTACCAACTAGAAAATTGCCAGAAAAGACAAAAAAAAAAAACCTGCACCACAGGCTTTAAGTACAACTCAAGAAAAGAAAAGCACGTTGTGTCCGCTACACAACCTCAGCAACCCAAAAATAGATCAGCCTTACCGGTTTCCAACGCGGCAACGATCGCATTAGGTCCTTTGTCGTCCGTTAAAACGGTGTGGCTTTTAGCTATTTACACAATTAGCTTTATGTTCCAGTCGGCCGATATCTCAGGTCTCGCCTAGACTCCCCGAGCATTTTGCACCCTTCTTTCCTCTTCTCGTACCCCATTTAAAGTCATTCAAAAGTTCCCGCATCCTCTGATAGGTGCGTCAGCTGACGCGTTAGACAATCAGCTGACTGGTTTGACAGCCAACTGATAGGTACGTCAGCTGCATTAGACAATCAGCTGACGGGTATGACAGCCAGCTGATAAGTGCGTCATCTGACGGGTTAGACAATCAGTTGACGGGTTTGGCAGACCCCCACCCCATATAAACCAAAGAAAACAGACAGGAAAACGAACAATGTGGAAAACACTTATCACCTGGTTACTAATTATTGTCTGACCAGGTTTATTAGTGAATCCTATATAAATTATGTGGCGGTGCTACAAGACAAAGCAAATAGCCTAGTAGCATAATTAAATACACTACGGATTGATGCAGTATCTTTGCAACATGTTTTAAATTAATCTGTATGAAGACACATAGCCTACATTTGTAAAAAGGAGAAACAAATTAATTTGATTTACAATGAAATAGGGATGTCACGAGAAGCGATTTTGGTGGTAAGATAATTGTCTGAAGAATAATTACGATTTTACTTTACGATTATTATGATTAGTAAACATGTGCATTTAACAAAATATTCACGATTGTTGAAGGATTGTTGTTGCTACATAGAAGCACTGCATAGAACAGGCTAAATTGCTATTAAATCCGCTTAGCATTGTGACCATGCTGCGCAAATTTGTTCAAAACGGCTGCATTAAAGTTAACTCTGCTAAGATCTTATCACAACATAGTACATTGAAGAGACTAAACTAAGTTAAGTTATGCAATCAAGCAGTATCTCAAATCTAACGTTAGAACACTGTTTGGATGTCAAGTTTAGCATGCTTACTTACAGCTGCTTGTCAATTTCGTTACTCATGCAGGGCTCATTTTATTGACTCTGATGTTTGCAAAATCACGATGTAAACAGAAAAGTATTTACCAAGACTCAAAAAGTGCTTGTCCCAAGGAGAAGTACGAACCGTTATTTGAACTAGGTAACTACGTTATGAATTGCATCCACGCATCAGCAGCCTTTTAACTGCGTTATTAGGATTCCCTCACAAACCCGTAATGTGGAGATAATCGAATCGAAATCGAATCAGACTGAAAAAATGAATCGTTAGATTAATCGATGCATCGAAAAAATAATCGCTAGATTAATCGTTTAAAAAATAATCGTTTATAATAATCATTTTGTTCTTAAATGTACATACATACAGTGCCACTGAAGTAGGCTATCCTGGTTGTAACCTGTTCAGTTTGGCCTATAGAAGGAAAAAAAAAATCGGTGCGAATGGGTACAAAAAGTTGGTATTAAATTTAAATTCAAAGTCGTGTTAAAGAGGTCTTAAAAAGTCTTGAATTTAAGTTGGAGGATCCTGGAGGTACCCTGAATAAAGTGTATGCATTGTTATGAATCCTCTGAAGTTATGACTTTTGTAGAGGTTACATAAACATTTTCATCTGTCTGTTATAGGTATGCTTTGCCAACACAGTCTTTCTGGAGCCCATAGACAGCATCGAGCATATCCCACCTGCACGCTGGAAGCTTACCTGCTACATTTGCAAACAGCGTGGTTCTGGTGCATGCATTCAATGCCACAAAGCCAACTGTTACACTGCCTTTCACGTGACATGTGCCCAGCAGGCAGGTCTTTACATGAAGATGGAGCCAGTGCGGGAGACGGGAGCTAATGGAACCTCTTTCAGTGTCCGAAAGACAGCATATTGTGATATTCATACACCGCCTGGTACAGCCAGGCCAGTAGGAGGAAATTTGGGTACTGGGAGCCTTGGATCATCCAACAGCGAAGGAGGAGAGGGGGATGAAGATGATGAACTCATTGTAACTGGAGAGGAGGAAGGTAAAGGTGGGTGGAGCTCTGAGCGGGCAAAGAGAGCAAAGGCCAAGTCGAGACTGAAGATGAAAAGAGCAAGGAAAATTCTGGCGGAGAAGCGAGCAGCTGCACCGGTGGTGTCAGTTCCATGCATCCCTCCACACAGGTGCTTATCCTTACACTGTAAACCATCTCACACACAATCTCGTGAGCATTAGTGCCTATTGTCAAATTGATGGCAGGTGCCATTTGTTTACATTACGCTACACTCTATGTAATATTTTATGTAATATGCTGTATTATTTCTTCTTTTTTTCTTTTGGATTTCTGGGAAATTCAAAGAGAGTAGCTCTCATTTTCAATGATGCTGAGATTGAAATCACTTAAATGTTAATATAAAATATAGATTTATCAAAACAATATAAAACATAAAAATGCATAATACATTGTTGATGAATGAAGAATTAGAGATTACAGTTTTGAATTGTCCATAGGAAAGAACAAAATTGATGTTTACAGTTTGTTGAAGATTATTCCAGTTGGGGCATTTAAGCAAAAGGTTGGCTTTCCCATGTGGGACTTAGAGCCTCAGATAGTCATTGTTTTTTTTGTATGATTTATTTGTGGGATTTTGAGTATAACAGATTTGCTTGACTGCAATTTTGGTCCCTGGTCATTTGATCAGATCAGAGGGACTAAAATTTCAGTCAAGCATCATTGAAATGTGAGATGGTAAGTTTCCAGCTTTTGCTCTATAGATAAATATCCATTTTTATCACAACTCTCTGGTAAAGGTGACTACTTTTAAACCACTTTTAAACCATAGCCATCACCAGTGATCAATCTGGTTGCACAATGATAGACCAATGTTTTGGGCAGAACTGTGCATGTGCAAGGCTTCACGACACCAACCTCGCTCCAGCTGTGAGATCATAACACATGATTGGTACCATGTCAACTTTTGGCGGAGGAAGGGGCGGAATATGTGTAGACGACAGCCGTGTTTGCGTTACAAACTAAACCCATACATTTCTTTGGGAGATTCTTTAACTTCTGTGTCTCATTAGAAAGTCTCTGCTTAAAGTGAAGAAGGTATCAGCATATCTTACATTATTACATCTCCATAGTCCCAACACTGACATGGGAACTGTTTGATTTCCCCTACTGTACATAGCAAAGCAAGTTTTGTTTTTCTAAAATAATTTGTCACAGTTTGCTTACGAGGTTATTTTGGTTCGTAAATTCAATCTGACACTGAAAATAGAATAACAGTTAAAAAGAATTCAGATTGTGCTCGGAATGGCAATTTATGTACGCACCCATAACCTACACAGGAATTCACGCGTTGGCAGCAGTAGCCTAATGTTAGCGATGTCTCTGTCAAAAAAGAAACGCAGTTTCAGTTCCAGCCAGAATGGACTGACAATAAACATTGTTCCTGATGTCATAAAGGCCAATGTTAAGTCAATGGGGAAATTTTAATAGTTTTTAATTAGTAGTTTAAAAAGTATAAAAGTTACAAAGATGAAAAATACAAAGCCCACATGTCCTAATTAAGACCTACGTAACATAGTTTGAATGAAGTTTCTACATTAAACGGTTGAAGCTGCATTATCTGCATTAGAAGAAGAACTAGAAAAGCATTTCCTGAAGGAAATACAGTGCATGAAAATGCAAAAAATACTATGTAACATATCATACAGAGTGAAAACAAATAATGCAGATATAGTTGCAATAGTGTTGCTAGGGTACATATGTTGATTGTTATGCCAAATTGAGTGGTTGCTATGGTGGTTGCTTGGGTAATCCTGTTGGTTGCTATGGTGGTTGCTAGGTTGACATTGTGGTGGTTGCTAGGGTATTTGACATGGTTGCTAGGCTGTTGCTAGGGTACTTGGGGTGGTTGCTAGGCTGTTGCTAGGGTAGTTATGGTGGTTGCTATGCTGTTGCTAGGGTACTTGATGTGGTTGCTAGTATGTTGCTAGGTTAGTTGTGATGGTTGCTATGCTGGTTGCTAGGTTAAACTCATTGGTTGCCATGTTGATTGCTAGGTTGTAACTGTGTAAGTGGTTGCTAGGCTGTTGCTAGGGTATTTGACATGGTTGCTAGGCTGTTGCTAGGGTACTTGAGGTGGTTGCTAGGCTGTTGCTAGGTTAGTTGTGGTGGTTGCTATGCTGGTTGCTAGGTTAAACCCATTGATTGCTAGGTTGTAACTGTGGAAGTGGTTGCTAGGCTGTTGCTAGGGTATTTTACATGGTTGCTAGGCTGTTGCTAGGTTAGTTGTGGTGGTTGCTATGCTGGTTGCTAGGTTAAACTCATTGGTTGCTATATTGGTTGCTAGGTTGTAACTGTGTAAATGGTTGCTAGGCTGTTGCCTGGGTATTTGACATGGTTGCTAGGCTGTTGCTAGGGTATATGAGGTGGTTGCTAGGCTGTTGCTAGGTTAGTTGTGGTGGTTGCTATGCTGGTTGCTAGGTTAAACTCACATCCAAATATGCATTTCATCAAATAAAAATTCATAAAGGATGCAATGACATCCCATTCCTGAAATGTATGTCCTTTTAAAATGTTCTATCTCAGATGATGAAGATGTGCAACTTAAAATACATTAACTGGTACACACACACTAAATTCAAATATCTCATTTAATTTTGACAGGTTGAGTAAAATTACCGGTAATTTGACTGTGCCCAGGAAGAGTCAGTTCATGCAACGGTTGCACAGTTACTGGACCCTGAAGAGGCAGAGTCGAAATGGAGTGCCACTCTTGCGTAGGCTTCAGACACACTTTCAGTCTCAGCGCACCAATGAACAAGTGCTTCCTGCAATTGTAAGTGGTTCTGTTTATTTGCTTGTTTGTACACATTGTACACAAGTTTGATTATCATTAATCAGCTAGTAGGAGGACAGTGTTTCCTCTAGATTTGTTTTTAGCAGTGGGGGCAGACTAAATATCAGAAGGTACAAATTACAATATCAATACATTGACAATTAATTAACAAAAACTAGAATATCTTTCTTAAAGCTACATTGTGTAATTTTTTGGGTCGATTCTTAGCAAAACCCCATTTTTTCTTTAAAAAAATATGTGCTCATTCATGTGTAATTCCTTCCACCAACAAATCAAAGTATTCTCGTAAGCGTAGAATCTGGCATTCAGAATACATACGAGTTGTCTGTATGGTGGCAGCCATGTTTCGGCCTCCATCTTTAGAGCACATTAGTTAAGGAGGGACATACCTGAAATTCTAGCTCTGCCTTTAGCGTTTGTCGGTCAGTTACCGAATGACCGAGTTGTGCTCATGGCTGCAGGGAAACCCCTAATGTTGAATCACCTGATGATCTCTGACTCTTCGTACGGAAATAGAAGAAGTGTCTTGTACAGTATGTCGAATAATGTTATTATTCCTCCTGCATGAAATAGTGTATGACATTTCACCACTAGATGGGAGAATTTCCCCCAAGAATTAACCCATGATAGAACATATAACCCATTGATGGAACCTATAGCTGAATTTGGACCTAGGTAATAATAATAACACCGTGGAGGCATTAATTTTGCCGTGGCGGGCCGCCATCCCAACAAGAACGTAGAGGAAACACTGTTAGGACGATAACGAGAAAGAAAAGGGCAATCTTCAATCACCGGGATCTTCTAGCAAGTGCATCTTTGGGCAAGTGGGGCCGATGCGGAAATACGTATACCTATATTGTGCACCATACCCCGACAGTAGCCTATAGTACGTCAACCTCCTCACCTAAACTACCCAGACTATTTACTCATGAACAAGACCTACCAGGGCCATGTCCATGTGTGAGGGTCCTGTTTGAACACTCCGTGTGAGATCCAGGCCCAATTATCAGGGGATTGTCCGGACGTCATGTCTGAAAGCAGCTCAAGTGTGTTTATGTGGTCTGGATCCAGTCCATTTTATTGGCTTGTTAACATGTTTTCATGCGTCCACAGAGACTAGATAGTGAAGACAAACATGCAGCTCTGAAGGAACAGCTCAAGGCTTGGCAGAGATTAAGACATGACCTGGAGAGAGCCAGACTACTTGTAGAACTGATTCGCAAGCGAGAGAAGCTAAAGAGAGAAACGGTAAGAAGCATGCATTAACAAGTTATTCTTATTTTTAAGTTACGTTTGTGCTGTGCCTGCTGTAGCTCTCATTTGGACCTTTTCCATGTTGTTACATTGTCATTAATATTAATATCTAACCAATTCAATGCTCAATCATCGTTTTCATGTTCAAACTTCATGTTTGGTCTCCGTGGAAATGGGAAAAGGCATGAGATTGAATTTAAAGACACAGAGCTATGTGACTGCTTGTACAAACACTGGATTTATATGTTTCTTCACAATTTCTAAGTTGACCATACACAGTGGTGTCATGTAAGGACCCTGTTCATGTTGCTAAGCACTTGTAATGACATTTTGAGTCTGTTAATAAGCGTCGGCTCCCCCGGCACCGACCGCGTCACAGTGCCCCCCCTCATCCCCCCTAGTGTTAACTTCGTCAGACGAGAGGAAATATGTTCGGCAACGACCTTTTTTTTTATGACTAAGACGAGACTGCACTAATGTCCTGAAACACTGACTAAGACTATCTTAAGATGCATTATTGTTGACGAAAAAAGACGAGACTAAAATATTTTGCATGACATAAAAACTAAGATAAAATCTATCTTCATTTTCGTCTACAAAATGAGAATACAGAATATCTAGCTCTTACGTTTTCAAAATAGTCCGAACGAGTTCATGTGCAGCAGCTTTTGCAACACGAAACTTCATAGAACAAGAACACTGGAGATTTCTGCCAGCTAACTAAGCTTTATGCCACAATGCTACATACCCAGAAGTTGAAGCTTTTCTCATACATATACAAATTAACATCCCCCAGAATATCCATACGAAAATGTTCAGCAAGTAATGTCAACTATTTAACTAGTTACACTGATGATGGAGAGTTAGGGGAATGTGTTGCGTGTGGGCGCACATCGCCATCTAGTGTGGCGGAGTAAAACATTAATACTTGGGTCTACGACAGTGTTTCTCAAACTTTTTCAGACAAAGGACCACTTAACTAACCAATAAAAAAGAAACGCACGGACCATCTAGCTAAAAAAAAAGATTAGACCTACTTCAACAGTAGGCTATATTAGCCTACACAATAGGCCTACTCACTGAACCTGTCACGGTTGCAAGGGCTTGAGCCAAACGCAGGGCAAAGTATGGCAAGGCAAGGGAATCTTTGAACTGCAATAATCTTTATTCTAAACACAACCCACATAGACTAATAAACGACTAAGACTGAGGGGAGACAGAGGGTTTAAATACACAGGGGTAACAGGGCACAGGTGGACAATGAACAAGGTAAAACAAGAGACAGGTGGAAACCATAATTAAACTAACAGACTAACGAGATCAGGTGAGGGGCAGAGACACAGGCACAGGGAACAGAAACACATGGCAAAACAAACAAAGAAACACATGGAACAGGACACAGGAAGTAAACAAGAGGAGCAGACATAAAGGAAAACACTAAACAGGGAAAACAAAACACGACAGGACCCTTACAGAACCACCTTGCTTATTGTCTTTGCTCTTTGCTTATTGTGTCAGAGGATTCATACTGTATGATTTAAACTGGCATATCTTACATAGACAGTGTTGCAGAACTGTTTGGATTTACATACAAGTTGGTTCAATATTGCAAACAACTCATCTATATTATGTTTTACCACGTCTGCTCGCGGACCACTTGGGATAGCTTGCGGACTACCAGTGGTCCCCGAACCACACTTTGAGAAACACTGGTCTATGAAGAATCATGACCATGATCCAGTCAAATCTTTTACAATCTATGGTCAAATCCCACCCGAGCTATAACTGTAGCTCGACTTACCTGTGCATGTGAACATACTGACTGCCAAAAAATCAGAATGAGCAATTATAACAGACGAGTTGCCCTGTGGACACACAATATTGTTGGAAAATTGAGATGTGTGAAACACTATTTGACTAAAATGGTAATCAGAAATAATTTGTTATAAAAAAAGACTAAAATGTTTTGACTAAAATGAAGACTAAGATACCTTTAGTTTTCTTTTGACTAAATCTAGACTAAAATGACAAGACTTTTAGTTGACTAAAACTTGACTAGCAAAACTGATATTTGAATGACTAAATATGACAAAGACTAAAAGGACATTTCGTCACAAGACTAAGACTAAATTAAAAATAGGTGAAAAAATGAACACTAATCCCCCCCGTACTGTACATCAATTCTGTGCACCGTAGCATAAAGCGCCAAAGTGATACTATACATCGTTTGAAAGCTGAGACTATGTATTCACCTTATTCAGCCCTGCCCATTTTTTTAAATTCCACGTTGTCTTTAAACTTCCGGTCGGCTAGCTACGTCTAGTTAGCTTCATTGGGATAACACGGCAGAAGAGGATAGACAGGCTAACTTGGGAGGAAAACGACAAATGCCATTAGGAGGTCAGATTGCAATATTGTACTTCGCTATCCAAGGCTATTCACCCCTACGGAGTGGGTAGACGATGTGGCAGTGGCCGCTGTATCGTATGGAGAAACTCGCAAATCCTTATCTGTTTGGTAACTATGGTAACTAGTTTAGAAAGTTATTACAGAACAGCCGCTCCAAAGTTTTCCTAACTTCAGATAGGAAAGGTGTATAACAGAAATGTCTTAAGTCACCAAAATCCTAAATAAACGTTCCTAACTTTAGGATGACCCATAACATATGATGCCAGGCATCTCGATAGAGCTCTGTTATCTCAATGTATGTACTGCTCAATCGGAAGTTCCGTGACAATGTGGGCAAAGCTAGCGCCCCCCATGTTTGCGCACGGAATAAGGTGAATAATCCAGCTCATAAAAAAAACAAAGAATTAGAAAGTTTGCAAACTTATTTTTCCGGTGGATCCCGTGTGCTGGAAGCTGTTTGCCTTGACAAAAGTTAGGTTGACGCACACTGGCGTGTTTATGAGACTCTTTTGGTTAATTAGAGCCCACCTATATGTCTAAGAGACCTATTGTTCTCCAGATATAAGCAACCACAGGGAATCGGGCAAACAAGCTGTCGATCAGGCATCCCAGCTTTGATTGACAATAACTCGAGTCTACAGCAAGCCTCGAAGATGAGACCCTATATTCTTGTAGCCAAGGAGTAGACATTTCAGTGACATACAATTTCACCATAACAACCCTAGAAAACACCCCTCAAAACTCATGCGAACATCTCAAAGCAAAATCTTTGATAGAAAATCCAAAAATACCTTTGTTTTACCTAAAATGCATACTGGCAATAAAACTCTCAATAAAAATTTCACATGATTCTGCTACTGTGCCTGAAAGTTTTCAAAAAAATTACTCTGAGCTAAATGCATACAGTGGGTCCCAGTTAAGTTTGGAGGGGTTCCTTCATGAATCACGCACCCCATTTTCTCAGCAGAAATGGCACAAAATGCAGTTGACACAAACAACCACAAGGTGTCACTTGGGAGTTCTGCCACTACTACTTTTGATGCGACTTGACTTACTGCCTCCATGACGCAGTTTCCAAGTCAGTCCAAGTCAGTAGAACAATCAGAGACAGTTGAGCCATTACCAAACATATATGATAATACAATAGCGTGAGTTTATATATCTTATCAGGGGCGTTGCCAGATAAATAGAATAGCCTACTGCCATGCAGTTTATAGAGTAGGCCAACTTGGAGTGAACTTACACACGGGAGATTCTTTCTCTAGTCGTAGCTGAGCAGAGTTGGGTGTAAGTGTCATTAATCACGTTACAGTTCCTACAGTGTGCGAGCAAAGATATTCAGAATTCTGGGAGGGCGACATGAATATTGGCAAAAAAAATAGAATTCATCGGAGTAGGCTGTTTGTTACCTTACTAGTGAGTGGGAAACAGTGCACAACTAACTAGCTAATGACTAGTCTGATGTCAATCACACCACAAATTGATTCCAAAAAATATGTTAGGCTATAGGCTACAACCTAGGACTGCGGCTGCAGTTGTACTTATATTTCACCCAGCTGTGTGAATCACCTTGATCGTGAATGAAGTGTCAATTTTTAACCGGGACCCACTGTAGGTATTCCCACACAAATAAAAAATGTAAAATATTTTACTTTATAGTCATCTACTTTGAGTTACAGCTTCACAAGACCTGGTTCCAGGCCTCAATTGTGTTTCAAGGCTACTTAGGTGACCTAGAGGGCCCACATGTGGGTAGTTCCAGAGATGTATGTTACTGGCTGAAAGAAAAAGCAACATTCAAGCATCTGTAACTCTTTGCCAGTACATCACACAGTCTCTGAGAGAATTCTACAGGGTCTCAGCTTTCAAAAAAAGAGGTCAAGCATTTGATGATGGGCCAAAGTATGTGGGAGCAGTGCCCTCCTAAGTAGATGATGTGCAATTTTGGACGAAAAAATTAAAATAGGAGACCAACTCAAAAGTAATGTGTAGTTATTTTCCAAAAGGACTAAGCTTAATGAGAAAAGTAATCTCACTACAATTTAAAGTAACTTGTAATTAATTACTTTCTTTGAGTCTGCTGCTAACTACAGTTAAAGGAGAATTCCGGTGTGATATTGACCTAAAGTGTATTGAAACATGATACCGAGTGTGAACGTATGTCTCATAGCCCATCTCGACTTGTCCCCTGCACTCCAAAATCTGGCGCTAGTTAGCCGATGCTACCAACAGCTTTTTCAGTAGTGGTGCTTCGGCATCGGGCTAGTCATGCAAATAAATCACTGTTTTACACCCATTTACGAGGCTCAATGTATCTCCACACTTCATTGGTAGACTTCCGAGGGCCCTGACATTTAAAACGAGACATTGAGAACTTTGAAAAAGCACTGGTAGTTTACTTACAAGACGATTTATACAGACAGTATCTTCACGAAGTTTAATGTTTGCAGCCATCTTGAATTTAGTCACGATAAGTCGAGCAACGAGTAAGAATGAACAGGTATGATAAGGGATCAGATTCCAAAAATAATTCAGTGGAAATGCATGGATTCCAGTTTCTTCCAGTAGCAGCAACTGGAATCCATGCATTTCCACTGAATTATTTTTGGAATCTGATCCCTTGTGCATGTATGTGTGTGTGCATGTGTAGTGTGCTATTCAACTACTTTACCAATAACCTAGCCCATCTGTTACAATAATGCATACAGACTGGTTCTTTCCTTCAAAATACTGTAGGGGACTAGTGAATAGGGCTGTCATTTTTGTGAAAAAATCCCGTTCGATTTTTGAGACATAAGTGTATTTGTCATTGAATCGTAAAATCGATTTTCTATGTCTAAAGATGTTTCCATTTTTAACGCCAAATATAGGCCAATCCACGGACAACTAACAGGCATTAGGATGAACGTAAAGAGGGCGCTTGAAGACGCACAAGCCAGCAATATTTCTGATGATTTATTGGCGTGAAGTTTTGTGCGCAATGACAAACAGGAGTGCAGCATTCTCGAAAAACAATAAGCAGAGTGGACTGCCATACCTTCAGTAAAAAACATTACTGCAGGCTTCAACGTGGCTGTTTACGATTAAAAATCTCAAACAAATTTCGCCTATGTAGGAACTCACGACTGCACAGTTTGCATACCGCTTTGTTCTTCTCCATAGTTTGATCTACCCAAAACCCAAAGTGCTTCCATATGGAACTCCTCAAGTTATTAGGGCTTATCACTCGTCTCTCATGTCGCACAGGTTGATCGCATTGTCCTCCATTTTTTTTGGCAAAACACCAGCAGCACAGCATCCGATTGAAACAGCTGTTTCTGGTGTGTAAAATTGGTGGGAATTTTCTTTTTAGCTTTCGCAATCCCTATTTTAGTTTTCGAAACTTGTGTTCGTTGGTCCAATCGATTGTGCAATCGATTTTCGAACGTAAAGTGACATCCCTACTAGTGAATCACCATAATTTAACAATGTTAAAAAAACATTGTTTTTCAACCAGGGGACTTTCTCAGAGTAAACGGTAACACTAAAACAAGAGGCTGTGAATGTAAATAAAGATGTTTCCAGTGATTGTTAAAAATAGCTGGGAAGGAATATGTGAAAAATCATGAAGATTGGGCACTTCTGGATAAGTTTTTGATTTTTTGCATGGTGTTAGGTATAGGCCTAAGGTTTTCAAAAATCCATGGATACAAGTTGGGGTGGCCCCCCTAGTGGCAGTTATCCATAAAATCCAAAATGGCCCCCGCCGAAAAGAGAAAAGGTTATATCTCGGCTTCCTTTAGTCTTAAATTGTTGCATAATGTATTTTCTCTACTTTGTTTGATACACGGAATCCAATTTTGTTATGTTCTTATTTTAAGTCCATTTCCATGTTAAATCTAGTATCATAGTCATATTTAGCTCATAAACTATCAATATCTCTGAAAAAGTTACATTGAAATATTACTCAGGTCCCTAGACCCATATTTCACCTCCAATGTATGCTTTTCTTTTTTGATTGGACAGGTCATTATTACTATAGTGTCAAAAATCACATGTTGTGACCAAAAGGACCATTGTTGCGGCCTTAAATAAACACAAATTCAGAACTATGCCACAGTGAAAAGTTACAGTATATTAGGCATTTCACCATATTAAGGATCAATATTATATTTTAGTCAAATAACACAAAAAAAAACAATTCATACTTAAACCATAGACTTTCTAATGAGGAGATACAGCACTAGTTTGTAACGGTAAATGCATTAGTTTGTAACGGCAATATGGCAGTTGTCTACGCAAATCACACCCCTTCCGCGGCAAAATGTTGACTTGTGAATACATTGAGCCAATCATGTGGTGTGTTGTGAAGACATCGTGCCAGTCATGTGTTGTGATCTCACCGCTGGAGCAAGATTGGTGTCGTGAAGCCTTGCGCACGCGCATTTCTGCCGAAATGGATGCCCGATGAGTGCCCAAAAAGCGTTGCAATATGGCCGCCGAGTGGAGGGACTTGCCTAAAAGGACTTTGCTTAAACATCATGTATTTATTCAAAGATTTTTGGTTTCACTCTTCATCATTATTAGTACAGCCTCCCTCACACTTGCACAATGTGGTACAGCAAAGTCCAGCTCGGTGGCACTTACAGTTGCCCATACAGGCAACCACACAGCCACAGTTGAGGAGGAGTGAGCATCCCTTGCTGGCATCTTCCAGATCTGTCCAATATGGCACCCAGACTTTGGTTCTGTCATTCCATTCCCAACCCCACTCACTGGGGTCTGGAATCTCTGGAGTTTTGGAGAGGGACTGCTTCCAGACAAAAGCTGCAGTGTTCCAGGAGTTAGGCCTCTCAGAGCTGTGGATTGGATTTGGATCAGGGAAGGCATATAAAGATATACCAATCCACCACATCTCAGAAATGCTGGGACCTCAAAAATGTCAAGCACTGCCCCTCTTCCACGCGTTCACATGATGTGATGTTGTATCAGCAATGTATGGAATTGGCAAAAAAAAAGCATGGAATGCGTGGGCAGCTTACCCAGAAGTCACCGGCACCCTCATTCTGATCACCCAAGACCCAACCAGCCTCACACTGGAATCAGTGCACATGCAAGTTCTTAAACGCTTGACCAGGGGCGGAGTGGGGCACTAAAATCCACCGGGAAAATTCTGACGGCACCAGCCCCCCAGTTAATGAGTAATTAACACGAAAACGTTGCCTGGTGTCCCTTTAAAGTAGGCCTATATAGGCTTACATATAGACAGTTCCAACGAGTTCCACCATCCATTTATCAGCCTGAGTGGCCCACTAATTAGTCATTAGGCTAGGCCTAGGCTACATATCAACAGACTAGCTTACTAGTTTCAATAACGTCAATGCTTTAGCTCCGCTAACCTTGCTCTCTGCCTTCCATCCATATGTAAAACAGCAAGCAACCACGCAAATCCGTCGACTGTCAAAACACCTGTAGTTTTCCTCGAAATTGATCGTTTGTAGGGTCATGCCATTAGACGAGGGGCCGCTCATTTATCCCCCTACATTTCTGTAAATAGACTTGACCTGCAATCGGTTCATTGGATAAACCAGAAACACATTCCCCATTCCCAGGAGGCGTTGCTCCATTCTAGCCTAGGCTTACGTTAACCCTTTAGGCGCCAGAGGTTTTCTTTCGAAACGTTCGATTTTGACATTTTCATTTCAAAAGGCTATATCTTAAAAGTGATAAGAGATAGAGACTTTCTGTAAATTAGAGAAACATTAAGGATGACCCAAAGTGTATGTAGAAATTAAATGTTTATATCTAATTAGCATATTATGACGTCATATGGTGGCGGCAATCTTGGATTATAGAATTTTCATGAAAAGTTGCATGTTTGAATGATAAAATGCATCACTTCTTTTCCCCCAAAATGTCCCTCACCTTCTGTATGCTATATTGCACAATACTGAATGCTCAGGTAAATAGTAATTAGTAAACAAACTGTATAAATCATTACTAATAAATGGCAGAAACACACCAAATGCATGTAGCGGTAGGCTGGCCTTTTGCTGTAGAGATTTTCCATTTACTACATACAGTAGGCACTCTGATTCCATGTATGGGGCACATAACTAGTTATTAGCCGTAGTGGGTAGTGGTAGTTGATATTGTTTTCATTACGGCTGTCTGTTTAATTGCGCTTAGACTGGCCTTGGTGTCGTGAGTTTTTAGAGGGGGTGGTTTTCCGCGTGATCAATTAGGACTAGCATTTAAAGTGGTTATTGTGCTGGAGCGTCAGCGCTCGTGTGCAGCCGTCCTCGTGTGAAGACTTACTCGTGTGAAGACGAATCGAGTCTACCTGCGACGAGTCCACCGAGCAAGGACACAAGCAAGGCACCTCTCAGATAAGTTTCACTCTTGTCTCACCTTGTCTTGTTAGCTGACAATCCTTCTAATAATGTGCCTTCAACATATCCCTGTATCCGGTCAGGTTAATAAGCGTACTGGTGTTGAAAGGCAACAATCAGTTCAGCAGGCTTGTCCTACTTTTTCTGTAGGGTTGTGGAATTGCCAATCTGCAGTGAATAAAGCGGACTTCATTCCTGCTCTGGCCTCACAGTTATCGCTTCAATTGCTTGCGCTTACAGAGACGTGGATTAGGCCGGAGAATACTGCCACGCAGGGCTCGAAATTAACTTTTTTCCTCAGTGTCCCGCAGCTGTCCCGAATTCTACTTTGTACTGTCCCGGACTTAACCACAAGTGTCCCAAATTTAAGTTTTACGTTTTCCCATTGTACATAATAAAAATAGCGTAATAACCTTGTTTCAGTAACTTGCGTGACATCATTGACTTACTCTGGTCCACCATGTAAGTTCTTAACACTTTATTTGAACAACATCTCATGAACATCTCATTAACATTAATTTTCTGCCACCCCCCATATCCTCTCACTCACACACAAACACACACACAACCCCTCTCACATGTACACTATGCACTCCTGTCCCTCCTACACAACTGACCTTCCTCTCACACACACACTTTACTCACTCACACACTTGGCCCTCTCTCACATACATACACAATCCCCCATACACAATACATGAAACACTTAACAAAGCAAAAACATCATATAGCGATGTCAGAACTGAACTGCTGCCCTCTGTAACCCATCAAATACAGTGTCTCTCACACACTATCTTTGAACATTGGTCGTCGGCTTCGGAGACTACTTTGCCACCACTTTGTGAGTGCCTTTTCTGAATTATAGTCTTCAACCTCTGGGCCATGTAGCGAGATGTGGAGGAGACTATTCAGCGTTGTGTTTGACAGTGATCCCCTCCAGTCAGACTTTATCCTTTTCATGCAGGAGAAGCCTCGCTCACAGCAAGAAGTTGACATTGGGAACACAAGCATTATCTCCACAATCAACTTCATGTGGGGAAACTGATCAGGCCTCCCCACAGCACCTTGCAGAAGCCTCTGCCACAACACCTGAGGCTCAAGGTGTTTGAAGTGTCGATGCACAAGTACCTTGAGTTCAAGCCACTCCTGTTTGGTTTCTTGAATGGATTTGAACTCTGTGCATGCTTCAAGGATTTTCTGAAAGTGAGTGACAAAAGTCTCAAGATCAGTCAAGCCAAAAGTAGCCAGGTCAGTGGTGTGCTCGGGCCAGTTGCAAAGGTCAAACAGGGTGGCAGCAGCTTTAAACACCCCATCATTAAGGCTCCCAAACCGTGTCGTGACATAGTCACAGAGGGCATTTATAAGTTTATGTTTTACTTTGTCGAAGTCATCATCATCCACCCGTTTCCTGTTGAGCTGCACAGTAGAGAAGGTGTTCCCAGGAAAGGGTCCCACTTCATCCAGAAGTTCCTGTAGATGTTGGCCTGGAACTGTCTGAAAAACACATGATAAAAGAAGAATATTCACTCAGTCACAATAAAAAGATAGACATATACTGTAGTACACAGAACCCCACAAGGGGAGTTTACTTTCTAAGTTCCTTTTTTGTTTACCTGCATGGCTACAAGAGCCAAGGTAGTTTTCTGTAGCCCATCTGAAACCATTTGTAGTGTCAGCCCTTCCCTCTGAAAGAGAAGGCTCAGGTCTTTCAGCTCACTGAGAATGTCCAGAAGAAGATGAATGAAAAGGACCATCTTGTACTGTTTGAGTCCTTTTACTGTGTGGCTGGCTCGCCCCTTCATGGTGTCACTTGCTTCTCGGTCATTTACATCACTCGCATGGCTCTCAAAATGTACAAGGATGGGGTCTGCAGATTTTTGCTGCCCTTTTCCTGACCCTGGACCGGTACAGGTCCTGGATGGAGGGAAGTTCGGCTCCAATGATCCTCTCTGCAGCTCTAATTGTCCGTTGCAGTCTGGCCCTGTCCCGTTTGGTGGCTGACCCAAACCAGACCGTGATAGAGGTGCAGATTGTGACGGCCCCGTCTCTCCTGTGCTCAGCTGCGAGTTACCAATTAACAATTGCAATCGTCAGTCCAGGTGGTGGCGGTTATTGTAATTAAGTCAGTGCCATGGCAGAGTTAAAAGATAGTTGGACGCAGGCAATGAGAGAGAGTGAAAGAGTGAGAACGTAGCCTACAGCAAACACTATAATCCGTTTCTTTTGAGTCTTAGAAAAGTGCAATCAACACACACAACTACGACAAAGAAAAGCAAACTAAAGCATAGTAACTGCTAAAAACACGTCTCTTTGTGAGCCTACGCTGTCAAGTCCGTGCCGGCTTTAAGTGGAGATTCCCTCACTGACGGAAGATCTGAAATTTAAACTTACCGCGGAGCTGCGACGTTCACTCCTCTGAGGACCGCTGTCTTCCTGCCTGAGTCCGGTTGCCTACGGAGCGGCCTGCGCACCTTTTCCTGGGGCTGTAGTCCACAACCAGCCACATACCGAGAGGCCTGCATATCCGAAGGTGTCATTACCGCTGGAGCAGTGTTTCCAAAGCCCCGCTACGCACACATCGCACCTACACTGATCATTTCCACAGGAACTGTTTTCGTTTCACAAACACTGACTAATGCCCACGTTTCCCCGTTACTCCGAAATACTGACCATCCTTTTTGAAAGAACAATCATCCCCGTTTCCAAAACTGAACTCAAAAAAAGTGACGTCTGACTAAGTGTTTTGTTATATTTACTGCCGATGAACTCACAAACTATGGTATTGTTTTGTTGAACTACGGAGTACTAAATGGGCCAAAACTCAAAAGGACATTTGAACATTGGGGTTTTCCTGTTATCTGTCATTGATGTGCTGTTTCAACTGTAGAGTGTATAAATTCATAGTGATTTTTGATGTTATGAGTATGTGGATCTTGTGGTGCTTCTGGTGAGGGCCAGACAATTTTATTTAATTTGATTCTTATTTCACTGTTGACTGAAGGGGCTCATGGGGTAATGCTATAACTGTGACACTTTCACTGTGTGCTCCTGTAACATTTTGTGTTTGAAAGTTGGTAGCTTATGCTGCCTGGCACCCCTTTAAAAAAAATAATAATGAACTACTTGGAAAATAAAACATAACTTTCAACCAGCTACAGAATCGTTACAAGATGACTGAATGATTGCTGAGTAGAAAGTGGTTAGCAGCTCCTTAGGCAGATTAAACTTCCTAAACTGTCTCAGGAAGTATAACCTCTGCTGGGCCTTTTTCTGGATACTCTGTGTGTGGGCAGACCATTTTAGGTCCTGTGAAATGGTTGATCCCAGGAAACTAAAGGAATCCACAGTGTCATTCTGAATAGTGGGGGTGTGTGTGTGTGTGGGGGGGGGCTTCTCCTAAAGTCCACTGTCATCTCCACAGTCTTCTTGGGGTTAAGCTCCAGGTGGTTGTGACTGCACCATTGGACCAGCTGTTCCACCTCCTGTCTGTAAGCAGACTCATCACCATCCTGGATCAAACAGAGTTCACCCATTCCAGCACAATTTTTCCACAAAAATAAGTCACGTTTGTCAAATTGTGTTCATTTCCTACTTTGTTCCTTTTTTGTGTGTGTTTGTAATTGAGTGTGTGCAGAGTGTGTGGTTGTTTTTGTGTATATGTGTTGTGACGCTCTGGCAAATGGAGACGTGCGACTTGCCGAACGTCCCTTGGTTAGGTACACACCCCCTTAATTAAGCCTTTAAGTTTTCGCGTCTCGTAAAGCGTAGTGTGCGGGAGAGGAGCGAGACGTGACCAAAAACAGTGCTGCAGACAGGTTTTTTAAATCCCTGGTTGACAGTCACTGCTTTATACTAGAGAGTTGCCAGAGGAGTTTTATTTGATGATGTACAATTTAAATTGGTGCATACGGCTTGCGAACTTACTGTCTTATGGAAATGAGCCTTGTTTGAATTGTTTGGGTATTGTGTCGTGGGAATCCTCGAATTCTCTCATATTACACTACACACTGGAGAACGCGTCTATCTGGACCCGTGGACTGTCGTTACACACACCGCACATTTCCACACTGGATAATACACATCCGATCCGCACCCTAGAGATTTTGTGAACAATGTATGTTTTTGTTTGTGATCCAATGTGAAATGAAGCCTTGTAATCCTGCTTCACTTATTATGCTCATTAATGCAATTTCATCTTCCTAATTCAAAGGGTTTAGTAAATGAGCATTTAAGCATTTCTAAGTGCTGTGTAATAATGTCTGACTTTCCCTTAAATCTGAGCTGAGAAAGACAGACCATTACAGTGTGCTTCTGTGTGTGTTTATTGAGTGTGTGTGTGTGCCTGCATGCAAATTATTTTTTTTCTTGTGTGTTTGTGTATGATTTACCCGTTTTACAGCGGCAGTTTCAAGTTGTGTGATTTCCATACAAAGGTGGTGACAATGGGATTTTGAAATTCCCTGTATTTATTTATTTTACATACCTAACTGCCATTATTCAACTATGCCAAGGTCAACTCGGCTTTGCATTCTCTCACCCCTTTAATTGAGAATGTAACAACATAGAATTGATCCTTACAGACAGATCAACAGAAATCTAGCTCAAGTAGCATACAATTTCCTCTTCCAGCAACAACCAATCCCACGAGACTTGACCTAGAGGCAGTCTGACCAATGATTGCTGCCTTAATTTAACTTCTGTTTCAATATGTTTTTGTCCTAGATAAAAGTACAGCAGTTGGCACTGGAGATGCAGTTGACGCCCTTCCTAGTTTTGTTGCGCAATACCTTGGAACAGCTGCAGGAACGTGACACAAGCAACTTCTTTACTGAACCAGTGCCCCTTAGTGAGGTACATCCATACACCCACATTCTCTGACACTGTGTGCATGTGAGTGTGTTAACTTAAATACCCCCCCTCCCCCTCCACACACACACCATAGTCAACTCTTGATTGAATTTTTTTTAGGTGCCTGACTATCTGGACCACATTGAGCGTCCGATGGATTTCCAGACTATGTGGGCATTGTTGGAGGGACATCATTATCCAAACTTCCAAACCTTTGAAGCTGATTTCCTGCTTATTGTCAATAACTGTCTGAAGTACAATGCCAAAGACACAGTTTTCTATCGCGCTGCCCTGCGACTACGTGAGACTGGCAGCTTTGTACTTCGTCAAGCTCGACGGCAGGCTGAACATACTGGGTATGACTATGAAACTGGTATGCACTTACCTCGGGAACCCAGCCCAGAGAGAGATCAAGACTGTGAGAGAGAGAGTGAGCGGGAACAAGAGTGGGAGCAGGAGAGGATGGCATCGGCCACAGAGGAAGGTAAGTATAGGAACTCTATGAATCATTTTATATGAACAAGTAACTGTTTAACTTGAATATGGTTGGGATCTAAGTTGGCCAACTTTGATCAGTGCCAGCTTGCTGTTTGGTGTTTTACTGGTTGTAATCTTGCTAGCTTTTGGGCCAAAAAATGTATGTACATCAGGTAAATCCAGTTGTAAAATGCTACTACTGGAAGTAGCCTTTTACTGAAAATAAGGGAATTTTCAACCGGGTATACCACCTTTGTGCACCCAAAACTAAGAAAAAAGGTCACGCTCCTACTGTACCTGTGACGTTACATTGTGCAATACCAGGCCTTCCAGACAGGCATCAGTAATCAGGGACTCCATTCTCTTTATCATATGTCAGCATGGCTTCAACATGAGTTTGAAGCCGTTATATAAAAGAGCATGTTGCTTTAAATCATCTTTAATTTAGTTTCTGACATGTAAGGCCAACAATTGTCTCAAAATATTTGGAATTTTAGAAGAGCAGAATGACATGCAGATCTTTTGTTCAGTTTATTGCTGAATATTTATTTTACCTGCCACAACAATTTTCAGTAATTACTAGCGGATATCTTCATATGAATAGCCTTCAGGCCCGAGCTATCAGTCATTGGACTGCATCACAGCAATTAGGCTTTGTTGAAAGAGGAAATAATGTGGGTTTCCCATACAATAAGTTCACACCACTCATAGTAATGCCTCTTTTTTATGTATATTTTTGAGCTTTTTGCCTTTCTAGCACAGGACAGTAAAGAGACTGAAGGAAGCGAGTGGAAGAGAGAGAGAATTCGCAGATACCCTGTGTACCAATGTGTACGTGAATGTGAAACTTTTGTGTCACTTCATGTTTTTAGGAAGCCAAGTTGAGCAATGAAGGTGTAGCAACCAATTGGATTTATTACTGAGAGTTCAATCCAAGACATACAAGGGACAGCTATTAGTTTTGTAATTCTCTGTAGAATGTGTGATTAACAGTTTGCTCGAAGCATGAAAGGGAGGCCTCACAGTTATTTTGAATTAGTAAGTTACGTACAGTCAAACACATTTGACACATCTTCTCATTTATAGGTCTTTCTTTTTGTCTGACTATCTTTACATTGTAGAACAAAACTGAAAACTATGAAATAATGCACATAGGGTTATGCAGTAAAAAGCAGGGCTTTGAACCGGTTCAAGGAACGAAAACGAAAACCGGGAACTTTTTGTATTTTACAGGGAACAGAAACGAAACCGGAAACTTTATTATTTTTTATGTTCTGGAACAGGAACACTTATTTAAAAATAATGGTAACCAGTTAATACCGGTTTTATTTCGTTCCTCGTTGCCTAATTAACTAAAAAAAAAAAAAGCAATTATTTTCCTGCACACGTTACCATGACGGCTGTGGTTCACTTCCTGTGTGACCTCACATCAGACATTCGCTGACTGAATGGAGAGAGAGCGGTGGATTACAAAGTCTCTACTCCACATCTTAAATAAGAGGTAAATTACGATCTATCGTTAATTAAAACGCTCATTCCAAACACAATATCAATAGCTATATTTGTTGACTCCATGTTAATGATGGACTAGCGAACATTTGGCTAAATGGCCTTTCCCCCCGACAGTTGGAATTTGTTGTTGCCCGAGTGGCATAACCACGTGTCTTAATAATGTGGTTACGTTTGTGTGGAAATTTTCTCTTTTAACAATAAACTACACATTTCAAATAATTGTAGGCCTATTTAATTATTATTATTAATAATATAATTATTATTATTTAATAATGGTTGTAATATTATTACATTTGGTTTAAGCTGGATGAGAAAGATATGACATAATTCTATAGCATTAAACAGCTGACAGGAACGAAATTAACCGTTCCGGGAACAGTATTTTTTTGTTCTAACCGGTTCGGGAACGTCAATTTATTGGTGGAACTCATAACCGGAAACGTTATAATTCCGTTTCTGTTCGGAACGAACCGATTGGAAAAAAAAATCGGTTCAAAGCCCTGGTAAAAAGCCAAATGTTTTATATTTTAGGCTTTTCCAAGTCAGCAAAACTGACTGAGAATACCAAGAGTGACAAATATTTTGCTTTGTTTA
This sequence comes from Alosa sapidissima, assembly GCF_018492685.1. Taxonomy (NCBI): domain Eukaryota; kingdom Metazoa; phylum Chordata; class Actinopteri; order Clupeiformes; family Clupeidae; genus Alosa; species Alosa sapidissima. The sequence continues at coordinate 37,869,584 of NC_055963.1, read as the reverse complement.
CACTTCTTTGTTTACTATATAACCCTACGTGTGTTTTCAGTTTTGATCTACAATGAGGAGTAGGTGTTTCCAAACTTTTGGTTGGAACTGTACGTATGCACCCAAAATGTGCTGTTTTTAGGATGTCAAGGAGTTTCTGGAATATCATGGAATTTTGGAAAGTCTATTCCAGACATGGAAAGTCAGGGAATTGTATTATGTTTTGGTAAAAGTCATGGAATATCAGGGAATTTTGTTGTAGCAGTTTAACATTTACTTGCCAAAATACATTAATACATATATTTCCACAGAGAACTGGTGTATATCTGGTTATTAACTTTACTGTTTGCTTGAGTAGCCCAACTTTGTTTATTCAATGCCCATTTATTCATCTCCTGCTCTAAAAAAGTAAGATTCTTGAACGCTACACAGCTGCTCTGAAATCATTGGTCGGTATATTGTGCCATTCATTATAGTAAGTCATGGAATTTTTTTTTTTTTGTCAGGGAACAGTCATGGAATTGGTAAAAAGAATCATAGACTTTTGAAGTTCATCTACATAAAGGACCCAAAGCTACCATCTTTGCCCATATAAGGAGATCCAGGTGCTAATCGAAGAGAATACCAAGTTGCCCTGCAAGTTAGCTCTAGAGGAGTAAAAATCAAAGTTTGCCGTCATAACATACCGAAGATCACAGAACCCACTTGAAGGAAAATGACAAAAATGTGTAGGGCAAAATGTCTGCATTTCAGACTACTTTGTCCCTGCAAGAGAGTAACAGATGCAATTATTCAAAATCCCCATGTTATTTTCCCATAGGAAAAATCACAAGATACTAATAATAATAATAATAAAGCTTTATTTGTATAGCACCTTTCATACACAGAATGCAGCTCAAAGTGCTTTACATTTGAAGCATGTAACACAATAATAGTCAGTCAGTCATTATCAATCACTTTTCTTTGCTGTTTATGTTATACTCAGCAACATATCAAAAATATAGAAAATGACGTCATAAGACTGGCAGCCTTAACCCTCTTACCCCCCACAAGCACGCCATATGGCAACTGTGGCAAGGAAAAACTCCCATGTTCCAGGAAGAAACCTTGAGCAGAACCTGACTTAATAGGGGGAGCCCATCTGCTTCTGGCTGGCTGCGCCCTCCAATAGTAGCAGATGTAGAATAATCTGAAAATGTAGTCTACAGGATAAGATGAGTTAACTAAAAGCTTTCCTGTACAGGTATGTTTTCAGATCTTTTTTAAAAATATTTACTGAACTCGCCTGCTTGATGTACAGAGGCAGGGTGTTCCATAGTTTGGGGGCATAATAGATAAACGCAGCTTCTCCACTTTGTTTGTGGAGCACTTTGGGTACGATTAAAAGATTAGAATTGGATGATCTAAGTTTCCTTTGTGGTTGATAAGATATTAAAAGCTCAGAGATATATGAAGGTGCTATGCCATTCAGAGCTTTGTAAGTAATTAACATAACCTTAAAATCAATTCTATAGGAAATAGGGAGCCAGTGCAGTTCAGCCAACACAGGGGTGATGTGTTCTCTCTTCTTAGTCTTAGTTAAAAGTCTAGCCGCAGAGTTCTGTATGAGTGCCAATTTCTTTAGATGTTTTTTGGGAAGACCAGTGAAAAGTGCATTGCAGTAGTCTAACCTGCTAGTGATAAAGGCGTGAATTAGTTTTTCTGCATCTTGTTGAGTTAAAAAGGGCCGCACTTTGGCATACTGTATCTCTTTATATGGGCAAAGAATGCAGCTTTTTTTATTGGCGAACTTCAGAGGTCTAATTGGTGTGATAACCTCTAGGCACTCAAAACATTGATACTGTGGTGTTATTATCTGCAAAAAAAATTGGGTGAGGGACCCAGACTCACTCCAGTCATCTATGAGTAGACATAACACATCTCCCTGTGGGGTCATTCCACGTCAGTTCAACCAGGGCCCACGCACTTAGGTCTCAAAAAATTCTGAAAAAATTACCAGGTGTACCTATGTTACCCAGGAGACACACTGTAAAATTACTCTTATGTAAGATCAATACTTTCCAAGATACAGCCAGTTTTACAGGGGGAGGGGGTGTCGATTTTGTCCGGCCTCTTTTTTTTGTCAAAGTTCACAAGCCCACAGCGCAAGAACTAAACCATGTACAGTAGGAGGCTCAAATTTTGCATGGTGGTACATAAATAGGAATAGTATGTAGCAAAATAGTCACGTTTGGTCTGGATAATCCTACATGGTCATAGCTGCCTCTCAAAGTTGATACAAATTTTATTGGAGTTTTTGGCTGGGCTCTGTTTAAGCCTTCAGAAGACATATTTGTACTCCAACATAGGCTCTTGATTTATTTTCCTTACTGAGATAAGTAGAAACACTCTCACAAAAAGCAATGAACAGAAAATAAATCCCTTCAGGGTCTGAACAGCACACCTCACAAGTCTGAAAAATCATTTTGATTATCATTTTCAGAGCACCCAAACACCTTGTGGGAATATAGAAAGATTTTTTAAATATGTTTTTCCTTATTCTCAATGATCCCTTCTTTTTGAAAACACCAATTTGACTTGTCTTATTCAAATCTTTCTTTTTTATTTTCCACCCTGAACATGGGCAAAATGCCCCATTGACATCAATATGTTTTATATAGAGTCACCACACTGCCACCTGTGGTTGTATAGAGTAACCTGTGGTAGCTCTATACAAAACATATTGATGTCAATGGTGCATTTTGCCCATGTTCAGGGTGGAAAGTGAAAAAGAAAGATTTGCACAAGACAAGTCAAATTGGTGTTTTTAAAAAGAAAAGATCATGGAGAATAAATAAAAAAATATTTAAAAAAATCTTTGTATATTCCCACAAGGTGTTTAGGTGCTCTGAAAATGAGAACCAAAAGGATTTTTTAGACTTCTAAGGTCTGCTGTTCAGACCCTGAAGGAATTTATTTTCTGTTCATTGTTTTTTGTGAGAGTGTTTCTACTTATCTCAGTAAGGAAAATAAATCAAGAGCCTATGTTGAGTACATATATGTCTTCTGAAGGCTTAAACAGAGCCCAGCCAAAAACTCCAATAAAATTTGTATAAACTTTGAGGGACTACTATGACCATGCAGGATTATCCAGACCAAACGTGACGATTTTGCTACATACTATTCCTATTTATGTACCAGCATGCACAATTTGAGCCTCCTACATGGTTTAGTTCTTGCGCTGTGGGCTTGTGAACTTTGACAAAAAAAAGAGCCGAACAAAATCGACACCCCCCTCCCCCTGTAAAACTGGCTGTATCTTGGAAAGTATTGATCTTATATAAGAGTAATTTTACAGTGTGTCTCCTGGGTAACATCGGTACACCTGGTAGTTTTTTCAGAATTTTTTGAGACCTAAGTGCGTGGGCCCTGGTTGAATTGACGTGGAATGACCCTGTGGCAAAGGTGGACTAGTAATCTGTCACACTGGGCACACATTGTCACGGACAGAAGACGACCCAAGAGCGCAAGTTCAAATTCAGAGTCTTTTTATTGAAGGGTTCAGGGGGGAAGAGGAGTGAGAGAAACGTGAGGTCTTGGAGGTTCCGGTTCCAGGGGTGCTAGGAGTGCCAGGGGTGTCAGGGGTTCTCGGGGCTCAGGGGAACCCACACACAACAGCAAGGTGAACAGCAGGCAGTAGTACAGACCAGGGCTAGGCACTAAACGTGGTGAGAGACAGAAGGCAGATTCGAGTTACCGGGGGGGCTGAAGATCGGAGAGTAATCGAGAAGATCCGGAAGGCAGGTCGGGATAACCGGGGCAGTAGAACAGGGAGGCAGTCAAGAAAGGATCCGAATCACAGGTAGGAGTCAGAGAGTAGACAGACAGGCAGGCAGGCAGGCAGGCAGGTTACTGGTCCAGGTTTGAAGACGATCTGACAGGGCTTGGCTGAAAAACAGGGCTTTATATACTGGGAGAGGTTAGTGGAGAAATGCAGTGCAGCTGGCAGAGTAATTAGAGCAGAGTGGGGCAAGGTGAGGATGGTGAGTAGGAAATGCAGCGCAGCTGGCCAGGTAACAAGAGCTGAGCAGGGCGGAGCCAGGTGGAGCTCGTTAGGCAGAGTAGAGAGAGAGTGAGCAGAGTGGCAGAGAGTTGAATCAATTAAGGGTTGTTGCCAGGGAGAGAGAATGCTCATGACAGGACCCCCCCCCTAAGGGACGGCCCCAGAAGTCCCAAGAACAACATCATGCCGGGAGGGTGGAGGGGAGCAGGCGGCGGGTCAGAACTCCTCCGAGCGGTCCGAGTGAGCATCCCCATCCTCAGAAGGAGCTGGAGGGTCACGGTCGGGAGACAGGACAGGTACTGAGACAGGATCAGGGTCAGGCACAGGACAGGAAGCCGGGCGGGCAGGACGGCTTGGGACCCCTCTGGGACGGCCCCTACGGATTGCAGGCTGATCAGGATGTAGTCGGTGGAAGTCAGTGATGAGGGTCCGGTCCACTATCCTCCTGGCCGGGATCCAGGTCCTCTCCTCCGGACCATATCCCTCCCAGTCAACGAGGTACTGGAGACCCCTACCCCGTCGCCTAGAGCGGAGCAGCCGCCGGACGGTGAAGACAGGACCGCCATCTAAGAGGCGCGGAGGCGGCGGCGGAGCCGCATGGACCAGGGGACTTTCATGGACCGGCTTGACCTTGGAGACGTGGAAGGTGGGATGGACCCGCATGGAAGTGGGCAACTGAAGCCGAACCGCCGTTGGACTGATGACTTTCTGCACAGGAAAAGGACCAATGAAGCGAGGGGCCAGCTTTCGTGATTCAACCCGCAGCGGCAGATCCCGGGCAGACAGCCAGACCTTCTGACCAACCCGGTAAGTAGGTGCTGGGGCCCTCCGTCGGTTGGCACCGACGGCGTAGCTGGTTCCTGACTTCAGGAGCATAGTGCGAGCCTGGGCCCAAGTGCGGCGGCAGCGGCGGGCATACGCAAGAGCAGACGGACAGGTGGCATCCGCTTCCTGGCTGGCAAACAGTGGGGGTTGATACCCGTAGACACACTGAAAGGGGGAGAGCCCGGTGGCGGAACTGGTGAGTGAATTATGGGCATATTCCACCCAGAGCAGGTGTTGAGCCCAGGCCCGGGGATCTTGGGAGGCCACGCACCTCAGTGCCTTCTCCAGCTCCTGGTTCATGCGTTCAGTTTGGCCATTTGACTGCGGGTGGAATCCAGATGATAGGCTGGCGGTGGCCCCAAGGAGATGACAGAACTCCTTCCAAAAGGTTGCTGAGAATTGCGGCCCCCGGTCTGACACTATATCCTGGGGTAGGCCATGGATACGAAACACATATTCCAGGACCACCTGGGCGGTCTCCTTAGCAGAGGGTAGTTTAGGAAGAGGCACGAAGTGAGTCATCTTACTAAAGCGGTCAACAATGGTAAGGATGACTGTGTGTCCGTCAGAGGGCGGAAGACCCGTAACAAAGTCCAGTGAAACGTGGGACCAGGGCCGCTTGGGTACGAGTAGGGGTTGCAGCAACCCAGCAGGAGGCTGGTTGGGGGTCTTGTTTCGGTTACAAGTGGGACAAGCTCGGATGAATTCTTGGACATCCCGTCTCATCCGCCGCCACCAGAACCGCTGGCGGACCAGATGAAGGGTGCGAGTGATGCCGGGATGACAGGCCAGACGGGATTCGTGCCCCCACTGGATCACAGGTGACCTGAGATTTGCTGGAACAAACAGACGGTTGGGGGCGCTGGTGCTTGGGCCTGGCTGGTTCCGAAGAGCCTCCATGACCTGCTTCTCGATCTCCCAGGTGAGGGCCGCTACGACAAAGTGGCTGGGAAGAATGGGAGCTGGCATGGCGGTGATCTCGTCCTTCTGAAACATCCGGGAAAGGGCATCAGGTTTGATGTTGCGAGATCCCGGGCGGTAGGAGAGCGTGAAATTGAAGCGGGTAAAGAACAGAGACCACCGCTGTTGACGGGAGTTCAGCCTCCTGGCTGTTTGGATATACTCCAGGTTTTTGTGGTCTGTCCACACTACGAATGGTTCCTTTGACCCCTCTAACCAGTGCCGCCATTCTTCAAGGGCGAGCTTGACGGCCAGCAGCTCGCGGTTCCCAATGTCGTAGTTGCATTCGGCTGGGGTTAGCCGACGGGAGTAGAAGGCACAGGGGTGCATCTTGCCATCCTCGGCTGCTCTCTGAGAAAGCACTGCACCCACTCCCACGTCCGAAGCATCTACCTCCACCACAAACTGCCTTGCTGCATCTGGCATCTGGAGGATGGGAGCGGAAGTGAAACGTGTCTTGAGGCTATGGAAGGCCTTATCAGCAGCTGCTGTCCATTGGTACGGCTGTTTAGTGCTGGTTAGCGCCGTGAGTGGTGCAGCCACTGTGCTATAGTTTCGGATGAACCTCCTATAGAAGTTCGCAAAGCCCAGGAACTGTTGCAACTTTTTCCGAGACTCAGGGACTGGCCAGGACGTGACAGCCGACACCTTCGTGAGATCCATCTGAATGCTGCCCTCGTTGATCACATACCCCAGGAATGAAACGGTCTTGGCATGGAACTCGCACTTCTCTGCCTTCACGAAAAGAGAGTTCTCCAGCAGGCGGCGCAGGACCAACTGGACATGGTGCGTGTGTTCTGACAGAGTCTTTGAGAATATTAAAATATCGTCAAGGTACACAAAAACGAATGTATTTAACATGTCCCTGAGGATATCATTCACTAGGGCTTGAAAAACTGCTGGGGCATTGGTGAGGCCAAATGGCATGACGAGGTATTCATAGTGGCCGGTTGGTGTGTTGAACGCAGTCTTCCACTCGTCTCCCTCTCTCACCCGCACCAGATGGTAGGCATTGCGAAGGTCCAGCTTCGTGAATACGGTGGCTCCCTGCAGCAGTTCGAAGGCAGACGAAAGTAAGGGCAGTGGGTAGCGATTCTTAACCGTGATGTCGTTCAGACCCCGGTAATCTATGCATGGACGAAGAGAACCGTCCTTCTTACCGACGAAGAAGAATCCCGCTCCTGCGGGGGAAGAAGACGGTCTGATTATCCCGGCGGCAAGAGAGTCATTAATGTAGTCTTCCATGGCCTTTCTTTCCGGGGCTGACAGTGAATACAGACGACCCTTGGGAGGTGCTGTGCCAGGCAGGAGATCAATCGCGCAGTCATAGGGTCTGTGTGGGGGTAGAGATGTCGCCTTGGATTTGTTGAACACCTCTTTCAGGCTGTGGTAACAGGTCGGAACATTGGATATGTCGGGGGTAGCGCTAGATATTTCCCGATGAACGGGCAGGGTGGCCCCCCTTAAACAGGTCTGGTGACAACTCCTTCCCCACGAACGGACTGTTCCTGTCTCCCAGTCGATGTGGGGGTTGTGCTGACGGAGCCACGGGTATCCGAGAATGAGTGGTTGGCCAGGTGAGTGTAGGAGGTGAAACTGGATGGACTCTTGGTGGTTTCCTGACAGCAGAATTGTCACAGGGGCTGAGATGTGAGTGACCGTGCCCAGATGATGTCCATCCAGGGCTCGTACAGGAATGGGTTGTGCCAGTTGATGATGGTTCACGTCCAGTCGCCGTGCAAGCTCAGGGTCCATGATGTTTGCTTCGGCTCCAGAATCCACAAGGGCGGCCAACGTATGAGTCGTGTCGGAAAGCTGAAGGCGGAGATGAAGCAGGGGTTTTCGAATGGAGGGAGACTGAAGACTTGTTGAGCTCACCCGGATCTCCCCTACACCTGGTGAGCTGCGGCTTTTGCCGGACAGGTGGCGACCATGGTGATTTTCACCACCACAGTAGAGGCAAAGGTTGGAGGTTAGACGGCGCCGACGCTCCTCGGGAGTCAGAGAGGCACGGCCAATCTCCATGGCCTCAGGCTGATTGAGTTGGCCTTGGGACTTGACAGGCAGGGGCTGGACAGAGGAGGTATCGACCCGAGTGCGGATGGCAGGTTGACTGAGACGCCCCTTCTCCCTCCTCCGGGTCTGTATACGGCGGTCAATGCGGACGGCAAGGTCAATGGCGGCATCAAGCGTTGAGGGCGGGTCATGAGAAACAAGCTCGTCTTTGATATAGTCCGCCAAGCTGTGGAGGAAGGCTTGCACCAGTGCCTCCGAGTTAAACGAGCTTTGACTGGCCAGGGTACGAAAGTCAATGGAGAAGTCTGCCACTGTCCGATTGCCCTGACGGATGGTGAGCAGAGCTTGTGACGCTTCGGCTGTTGGCGAGCCTAGATCAAAGACCTTTAACATCTCCTCCTCAAAGGCACTGAAGGAGGCACAGGCTGGGGTTTGCCGGTCAAATTCCGCCGTTCCCCACAACCGAGCTCGGCCGGTGAGATGGGTGATGACATAGCCTACCTTGGCTCCCTCCGTTGAGAAGGTCCTGGGCTGTAGTGCGAACTGGATTCGGCAGCTGCTCAAGAATGGTCTTACTTGCTTTTGGTTTCCATCGAAACGTTCCGGGTTCCCAATCTCTGGTTCAGGAGTGTGGGGATCTGGTGGCAGCACTGCCGGTGGTACAGGAACAGAAGAACCAGGGGTGGGTGCAGGTGGAGTAGCCGGGTTTGAGAGTAGTTGCAGGGCTTGGGCTAGCAGTTGTTGCTGCAGTTGGAACTGTTGCTGCTGCTGTTGAAGCTGTTGCTGTTGCTGCTGGAGAAGGGAAGCGATGTCGCCAGCCATCCGATTGATGTCTCCCTCAGTGCGTTCCAGTCGCTGTAGGGCAGTCATCTCGGGCTCTTCCTCCATAGTGGTCAGGGAGTGCGCTGGGTCCATGATGGTCAGATCGTTCTGTCACGGACAGAAGACGACCCAAGAGCGCAAGTTCAAATTCAGAGTCTTTTTATTGAAGGGTTCAGGGGGGAAGAGGAGTGAGAGAAACGTGAGGTCTTGGAGGTTCCGGTTCCAGGGGTGCTAGGAGTGCCAGGGGTGTCAGGGGTTCTCGGGGCTCAGGGGAACCCACACACAACAGCAAGGTGAACAGCAGGCAGTAGTACAGACCAGGGCTAGGCACTAAACGTGGTGAGAGACAGAAGGCAGATTCGAGTTACCGGGGGGGCTGAAGATCGGAGAGTAATCGAGAAGATCCGGAAGGCAGGTCGGGATAACCGGGGCAGTAGAACAGGGAGGCAGTCAAGAAAGGATCCGAATCACAGGTAGGAGTCAGAGAGTAGACAGACAGACAGGCAGGCAGGCAGGCAGGCAGGCAGGTTACTGGTCCAGGTTTGAAGACGATCTGACAGGGCTTGGCTGAAAAACAGGGCTTTATATACTGGGAGAGGTTAGTGGAGAAATGCAGTGCAGCTGGCAGAGTAATTAGAGCAGAGTGGGGCAAGGTGAGGATGGTGAGTAGGAAATGCAGCGCAGCTGGCCAGGTAACAAGAGCTGAGCAGGGCGGAGCCAGGTGGAGCTCGTTAGGCAGAGTAGAGAGAGAGTGAGCAGAGTGGCAGAGAGTTGAATCAATTAAGGGTTGTTGCCAGGGAGAGAGAATGCTCATGACACACATACCTTGTGGCTGATATAATTGCTTGAATTTCGGATTAATAAAGTATCTATCTATCTATCTATCTATCTATCTATCTAATTAAATTAATGGAAAAGGCCAACAGTAAAGCAGGGGCAGTCGCCTATTTGTTGATTTTCTATACTGACATAGGGCTTCCCATTCACATCACTTACTAGGCCCCACCCATTACTCCCATTCCCCCTTATGTTCAGATACTCTGGTTTAGAGCATAACATTTGTGAATGGATGAGGGCCTTAGAATGGATAAACAAAAGCGCAAAAATTTGCCGGCCAAATTTGTTTTAATCTAAACGCAGATGCCGCCAAATGTGCAAAATAATACACGTTTGCTACAGGGGCTGCAGTGGTTTCAGCATTTACACTACCTGACTTCGTCCAGCAACAGGTGGAGGAGAGGCGACTGGCCACTGCCTCTGCCAGGCAGAGGAGCAGGCATGTGACAGGGATGACAAGGAGGGAAAGAGTGAGCATGATCGGGCCGAGGGACAGAGGGAGCAGGAGAGTTGAAGTGGTAAGCATGGAGTAGCTTCATGATTAACAAGCTTGGAGAGAGATGGGTTATATAATTCAGGGTACATTTCAAGTGTAGAGAGAAACCAAAAAAATGTAATGAGTTTTCATCATTAAACTTCAAACTTTCATCATTAGTCATAGAACACACTTCAAAGTTAACATGACAAGTATTTGCAGAGGTTAAACCTGTAAGAATTCAAGTATCTATTTGAAAGAAATATGTAATGACAGAAAAAATCTGTCAACTCTGTTAGAGACAAACTCAGTAAATTATATATATTTAGCAAATGTCATGCATTTTTAAATGATTCCTTCCCTAAGAGAACTTTTGTCTCTACAGTCACTCTAGCAACTTTGAATTTGATAAGACTGCTACAACACATTCCACTGCCAAGTTTCCAAGAGGTGCATATGTTCTAAAAAAAGTTAGCTTTTACATATATAATTAAAAATTAAAGAAATCATGTGGTAAAAATATTAGTTGTAACACATCTTCTGATATACATTTGAAACAAAAAAATACATATTTAGTCATTGTTTTAAGAGCAAAATCTTAAATTAACAGAGTTGACACTCATTAAATGCTATTGAAAACAGTGTTGACAGCACATCATTGTCAACTCTGTTATCATGCAGAATTAACACAGAATTAACAGAGTTAACGATAACAGAGTTGACATTCCCATCATTCTGTAGCTCCACATCCTAACCTCAAACTAGTTACTGCATGATATGTATAAAACCAGAATTTCATGACTTTTAATCATATTATTGTTTTTTAAAAATTGAGTGAGTTTCACTCCAATAACGCAATAACAGAGTTGACGAATAATTAATCTACTGTTGGTGTACAAATTAATGAGAGAAGAAGCTTAACATATCTCACTGCCTTTCCAAAGTTTCCCGTCAGAGGAATTGACATCTCTCTGTGTAGGCGTCATGCTTCATATTCAAAGTCTGTTTTAAGCAGTTTTATTACACGGCTCTTCATAGTGCTGCAGAATACTCCGTTCACTTGAATGGGCCTTCCCAATGTTCGGTGGTCTGCTAATTCTCTAACAGACCGTTGCTAAGTAACAGACCGCTGTCAAGGAAAATGGGTTTTGTGCTTCTATTTCACATCTTTCATATTACTACGCAAGGACTGGAACTTCATTCAAAAGTGAAAGCAGACGGTTGATCAGCTGTGTTCTAAAGAATGTTTGATTCAAGTTCAGTGTGTGCTGTTGCAAACTATTTGTTTCTCAGCAAAAGCCATGATGAAACGGTAACAAATAGGCTATAGCCTAGACTATGTAGGCTAAAGAGTCATATCATGGGGAGTTTATTGTTTCGGTTTGGCAAGTAGACGTGTATAGAACGCCGGTCATTATTGGGAAAATAAGTCCCTTCAGGACGGAACAAGACCCCTCCGCTGCGCGGCCAATATACATTATCACTTACTTATAACAGTTAACAGAGTTGACAAGAACTTTGAGACAGACCAAAATTATATATTTTTTAAAATGTAAATCTTGCAGAACACAGAAAATTCAGAAAATAGACGTTGTATATAACTGATGTTATGACAGTTAGTAAATTAACCTCCAAAAAAATAGATTGTTAGACTTAATAACATCATGTTTAGTCAAGTTGAATACATGACTCAGTCGGAGACGGTCAATAATTAGATTAGATAAGATTCAACTTTATTGTCATTTAGCAGAGTACAGGTACAGAGCCAATGAAATGCAGTTGACATCCAACCAGAAGTGCAAACCATTAAATACCAAGTGCAGGTAGAGTATGGTTGTGTAGAGATTAATAATGTACAGTGTATAGTTGGATAAATACAGGTTTTCCAGATGATATATCTACAGAGATAAATAGAGTATATGTTGAGTATAAATAGACATTCTATAACTAATATATATATATATATATATATATATATATATATATATATATATATATAATTAATAGTATATGTGTGTATATATTTATATATAAATATAATGTATAGTATGGGGTGTTAGCAGTGCAAGGTCATAGGTGAAACAGTGTAGGAGTAAATGTAAACAGGTAAGCAGTGCAATACAGTCAATGTAAACAGGTAAACAGTGCAGTCATAAAAAGTAAACGGGTGGCCCCAGCCGTGGCGCAACTGGCTGGGGCACCTGCGCCGTACGCCGGCGACCCGGGTTCGATTCCCGCCCCGTGGTCCTTTCCGGATCCCACCCCGACTCTCTCTCCCACTCGCTTCCTGTCATTCTCCACTGTCCTATCAAATTAAAGGCATAAAAAGCCCAAAAAAATATACTTTAAAAAAAACAACTAAAATGCAAATGCTAGACAGGAGGTGTAGTTTTGTTCAGCAGTGTTACAGCCTCTGGAAAGAAGCTGTACCTGAGCCTGCTGGTGCGGGAGCGCAGGTTCCTGTATAGCCTGCCAGATGGGAGTAGACTGAAAAGACCATGGTTTGGGTGGGTGGCATCCTTGACAATGGATTTGGCTTTGTTTTTACAGCGTTTATGATATGTGTAATTAGGAGTTGGGAGCCAATAGTCATTTGGGCAGATTTCACTACTCTTTGTAGTGCCATCCTCCTCTCTTATTAGGCCCACCACTGTGGTGTCATCTGCGAACTTGATTATGGCATTGGAGCCATAAACAGGGGCGCAGTTGTGGGTAAAGAGGGAGTAGAGCAGAGGGCTCAACACACAGCCCTGTGGCATGCCAGTGTGGTGGAGGAAGAGAGACTTCCTAATTTAACAGTCTGGGGTCTGTTAGTAAGGAAGTCCATAATCCAGTTGCAGAGTGAGTTGCTGATGCCAAACTGGCAGAGCTTGGAGATCAGCTTGGAGGACATCACAGTGTTGAATGCTGAACTGAAGTCAATGAACAGCATTATAACATATGTATTGGGACTATCTAGATGGGTGAGTGCCAGATGGAGCGCTGTGGAGATGGCATCCTCTGTTGATCTGTTGCGGCAGTAGGCAAATTGATACGGGTCCAGTGTAGCAGGCAGACATGATTTCAGCTGTGAGAGGACCAGCCGGAAATATTTCGCAATAATGGGTGTCAGTGCATCCGGGCGGAAGTCGTTCAGTTCTTTGGCTGTGGACTGTTTAGGCACCAGAACATTAGTGGCAGATTTAAAAATATGGGGGACTGTTGAGTGGGCAAGAGACATGTTAAAGATGTTGGTGAAGACATCAGCCAACTGCTCCGAGCAGGCTCGCAACACACGTCCGGGAACTCCATCAGGGCCAGCAGCTTTCTGAGCATTCACTCTGCTCAGGATGTCGCAGACCTCTGAGGTGGAAAATTGGAGTATGTCCTCGTCCGGTGAAACAGCTGACTTAAAGACTGCCTCCCGGTCAAATCGAGCATAGATGTGGTTCAGCTTGTCTGGGAGGGAAGTAGAGGAGGGTAGGGTAAAGTTGCAAGGGGATTTGTTGGTGATTGTATATACTGTACTAGCCATATACGCCGGTGCCAATAATTGTGGGCAACATGTTTTTGTTAAACATATTTATTTCTTTATGAGATTTTCTCAGAATAAATTTGCTTCCCTTGAATTTTCGGTTGAATTTTCCCTCATTGTTTTCATTGTGAGGTTACAATAAATCACTAGAAGAAGCGGCAACACATTGCACATTGCGCTTTACAGAGTGTCTCATGTCTCGGTGTTAAAACAAATATACCTGTTTTTAGTCCACTTATGTGCCAATAATTCTGGAGGGTACTGTACATACATCAAGACACAGACACAAACATGCACACACTGCTGATTAATTAGATAATACAAAATAGGTAATGCGTCATGGCCGCTGAGGTGTCAAGTTAGGCAGTTTAGGCAGACATTAGGCAGTTCAGATTGTGTATGTTGTTGTATTGCACTGTTAAACAATCATTGAGTAATTAAGGGGAGACAATGTAAGATTTTAGATTTACAAAGACTTGCAGGAGTAGGGGATGGAGAGGACATTTATTGTCTTCGTGTAGCAGGTGGCAAAACCATGCGGCAATCTATGTACATCAATCAACCTAACATTTCTCTCTGTCCCCGTTTCAGACCTACTTCTACCAGAGAATCGCAGACGCTTGCCACTTGAGGAGCAGTTGCAAATCTTGCAAGTTCGATTTGAGGAAGTCAGCTCTGGGAAACACAGTATTGGTCGATCGCGGCGCGCCAAAGCTCTGAGAAAAGAGATGACTGTCATTAAGCGCAAACTGGCTCATCAGCGAGAAGGAGGTGAAGGTGTTGGAGTCCCTACAGAGGAAAGAGTCTCTGCTCTACCCCATCATGCCTCTGTAAGCACCTGTCAGGATGATGAGGAAAGCAGCAGTCAAGAGAAAGGTAGCACATATAGTCTATTGAATGTTTTACCATTTTAAATAGTGTCTTTAGGTAAAAACTATTGATTAAATCTAACCAAGCGTTATTAATCTTATGATAGGTTCAAAAAATCAAATACCTACATCTGCTTAAAGTAGCCCACCAGTACAAAATAGATGCAGAAACAACCAAAAAACCTGAAATTGGGAATGCTTTGATGTGCCAGAGAAGTTTCTTGAGAGGCAGAAACAAAGTTTAGCAAATGACTGTCATCAGTAGTTAAAGCATGGGAAGCAGATGGTCGGTCAGAGTTGGCGTTAGGAATACCTGAAATTGCAGGTAGATCAGGCTAATGTGGGGGAATTTCGACGACTTCCAGCGTTGTGTAGATCTGGCTGAACATGATTCATGTTTGTATTGTAAGATTCAGCCAGATCTGAAGAAGTGGAATGTGCCCACTGATTTGACACTACTGGAACACGACGTAAGGCAATGCGCTGCCTTCAGAAGCAACCGTTGTTATAACCTGTCTGTACACTTTCAAAGTTTACAATACTTTGATTTGTCTGTAGGGACCCTATCCATGCTACCAACAAAGTGGTAGGCTATTTTGAGCCTGGTCAGTGGCTACTACAGGCTACAAATAATTGTGTTGCTAATGCAAAAAACGTTTCTCTACTATCCATTGTAAAGGTGCTTAAAGGGGCCAGGAATACTGGACAGTCTCCAGTGTGCAGGTGTCTGCATCAGTGGGCACAGGGCTAGTGATGCATCAGGTGTATTTGTGGGCAGGGACACAAGAGATTTTGTTTCTCCTGCAAAAGTATTGTCATTTTATTTAACCTGGAGAATGCCGTTTTCTTAGGCCTGGAAAGTCATGCAGACACATGATCAAGGCCTATAGCCTTATTGACAGCTAAGTGCACTATAGGTTATGGTCAAAGCAAGGAACCCAGTGCTAAGGACGTCCCTTGATATTCTATGTTTCGTACTGTATGTTGTCATTGCACTGAGCTGTGTCATTTTCAGTTTCCGTGTTTGGGATATAATTTATTCAAAGGCTTCCCTGATTTTTTCCCCTGTGTGATCTGAGGGCCAAGCAAAACATGACTGATGAGCCAGTGCATTAAAACGTCCTTTTTGGTGTGACACATTTGCTGTCATACTCACCAGGTTTCTGAAGTAGTTTTTGTCGACAGTATAGTGAGTTGGTCTATGGAAATGATCTCAACCACAGCTCTGTTTTATTGTTTTGCTTCTTTGGCATTGCTGTTGGGCCATTCTGTGTCAAATCAGATAAGGGGTTGTTGCTGCACCGTCTCAGATTTTGTTCAAACCTTGTCTATATCATCAATGGGTCCTAAAACCAAGGCCTGTTCTGTGCAAACCTTCTGTCTTCATATCTTTTTCAGACCTTGAAATTCTTTAATTTTTACAGCTTGAAAAACACATGCCATGTTTGGGCATGTATATCTTGACAAATATTTTCCATAGATTCCATAGAAATTCCCTAAATTTTCTAGGGTGGAAGACGAACTCATAATAAGCATGTGTAAACAATCTAAAGTCTGTACTAAATGTCTCTTTACTTTGGAAAGGGCCCTAGATTTCGGAAAAATGTGCATTAAGTGTGATATTGAGGGTATTAAATATATAATATATAAATATTTTTTGGGTCCCCCGGGTAGTATCGGTAACTATCTTGAAATACATCAGTTGTTGTCTCCACAACAAATGACCATGACAAATATAGCTGCAAGCAGCAATGAGGGGGCCAAGCAGATAGGCCGGAGTAACCATGGCAACGAAATGCTGTTAGCTCAATGCTGCAATCAGACGTATGGCCATAAGCTGTCAAAGCAAGTTTCACGTCTAGCACGTCAAAAGTTACAAGGCAAAATGCATTTTTTCGACTTAAGCTGTCCCAGACTTAGGTGCTACTTTTAGGTCTAAAATGCTTCGTGAATTAGGCCTACTTTTTGTGAAAAAATTAGGAGTCCTAAAGTTAGGAGTGAAACGCCCATTATTTTTAGGAGTTGCTCCTAAATTCGCCAGTTAGGAGCTACTTTTAGCCTTAAAATTCTTTGTGAATACGGCCCTGAATAAAAAGGCCTAGCCTAAATGAATTAAGGCAAAACAGCCTAGTAGCCTAATGAAACATACGGATTGATGTAGTATCTTTGTAACATTATTAAATTATTCTGTTACTATACCTACGTTTGCAAAAGAGAACATTTTAATTTGATTCACAATAATGTTACATTTAATTTACATGTTGACAATGATTAGCCTAGTTTTGGTTGTTGTTGGCGGCGTTATTGCATGTTAGTTATGCCTACAATGCAAAATTGCTTCCTCATGATTGGAAGCTCCTGTAGCTGCATAGGATTTCAAAACACGGCAAAATGCCGCAGCTTTGTGAATAGGTCTGTGAGTAAGGAGTCCTCTTGACTTCTTTTAAGCTGTCAGAGGTGGGAAGGTGTGATTTGTTGGGGGCAGAGCCGATTAACTGGGCACAAATGTCTGATGGCCCCCCTTCCCCCCAGCCAACGTGAATCGGGTGGTTAGTTAATAAATATAACAAGCAATATAACCATACAAACACGCTTCCTGCACTCATTGTTTCAAAAGGAGTAATTTTGGCTTTGTCAGAACTGAAGAGCTGTGGACGGCACGGCACGGTATGCCCAATGAAAATAAATTAACGCAACGCAACACAACACAGACCCCGCTTCTCTCGCGTCAATCACTGACAGTAACCTAGAATAAATGCATGGGGAAAAACACTTCCCCATGACAACATCATAAAACACTGAAAGTTAATATTTTGTCACTAGCAACATACATCTGTCCTTTGTTAAATGTATTATGTTCCAAGTAGCCTATGCGTAATTCTGCTTCATAAAGTTGAACAAATACATTTGCTTATTTCACAGAAAAATATAAATAGCCAGTTAGGGTCTACAGTGCAGACTTGGTAAGTTATGGTAGGCCAACTTGCAGTGAACAAACAAACCAAAGGGGAAATTCTTTCTCTTGTAGCTGAGTAGCCTCAGGTGCGCACGTAGACATAAGGCCGAACATGCAAGCGCCAATGAATCGTGCTCTTACGACAATCACGCCGTTAAACTTAAATAGGTTAACATCACTCTAAGTTCGCCTTCAAGCAAGGAAAACGATGATTTGAAGACATCTGTTTCGTTGGAAGGGCAAGGGGTAGCAACAGGGCAACACAGAGACAGGCCCGATGGCAGGGCTGTTATGAGAGTATTAAAATATGGGATATTCTACGGGAAAACATTAAAACGGCAAGACAGCGGGGGAAAGTTAAAATACGTGAGAAACACGGAAAAAGTTGGCATGCATTGTTTCGGTCCCCGTGCACAGGGATTATTTGTCATATTATTAATCACATATGATTATTTGTGAAATTGTGCAAACAGGCGCAACACATTTGAAAAGGAAGGACTGGTAGCATGCAAGCTCACGGGAAAGATTGATTTAAGAACGTTATCACAGTGTGTGGCTGTGGCGCGGGCGGAAGACAGTGACAATTGGTTTTCGCTGTTTTCCAGGCTCCATTTCTTTTTACGAGACACCCTGCTCACTTGAGCCATCTACCGGTTGTTGCAGCGTCTCACTGGAAAAATACAAATTAAAGTCGCGTGATACCGCGTGATCCCACGCGCGGACCGCGAGTGAAGCTGGCCAAATCGAAGCACTGCCCACTGTAAACACACGTGGGAAAACTGAACAGTCTAACCAGTAGACTATGATAAACTAGCAAAATAAGCTACTTTGTTAACAATATTTCCAGGCTTCAACCAGTGCTGATTTTCATTCATTTGCACATTTATTTATTTGAGTGTTTTTCATGATTGCTATTTCTTTTCCCTGTTTGCTTTGATTGATAACTGAGGTGATTAAAATCAGAGGAAGGTTAAGTTTAAAATAAAAGTGTTTAAATTAGGGCTGGGATAAACGATTATTTTTTAAACGATTAATCTAGCAATTATTTTTTCGATGCATCGATTAATCTAACGATTCATTTTTTCAGTCCGATTCGATTATCGATTATCTCCCCATTATGACTAATAGCAATTTATACATGTTGATTTACATATATAAATGAAAAAACATGAATTCCTTAACATTGCAATGTTTATTGCTCTTAAAATTCTAAAATAAAAGACTATACAAGTGCCAAGTAATGCATTCTTAGTCAGAGGGGGCATTCAATAAAGTTCAGTAGTGTATAGGTCTAATTGAGTGCCTGTCACTTTAAGACGTTCGTCAGGGAACCCTTGCACTAAAACACAGTTAAAAGGCTGCTGATGTGTGGATGCAATTCATAACATAGTTAGTTCAAATAACGGTTTGTAGCCTACTTCTCCTTGGGACAAGCACTTTTGAGTCTTGGAAAACACTTTTCCATTTACATCGGGATTTTGCAAACATTCAGTGTCAGAGTCAATAAAATGAGCCCTGCATGAGTAACGAAATTGACAAGCAGCTGTAAGTAAGCATGCTAAACTCAACATCCAAACAGTATTCTAACGTTAGCTTCGAGATACTGCTTGATTGCATAACTTAGTTTAGTCTCCTCAACGTACTAAGTTATGTTGTGATAAGACCTTAGCAGAGTTAACTTTAATGCAGCAGTTTTGAACAAATTTGCGCAGCATGGTCACAATGCTAAGCGGATTTAATAGTAATTTAGCCCCCCGTGTTCTATGCAATGCTTCTGGCAACAACAATCCTTCAACAATTTTGTTAAATGCACATGCAGAGGAGGGGCAGCGGACTCGTTACGAGAGAGAGCAGGCAGGGCAAGGAATGGCTGTGTGCGTAAAAAGCACAGCTCAATGAAAGTATTTTATCTTATCTTTAATTTAAATAGGCCGGTTTTGATTTTGTGGCGCCCCACCACAGATTAGTCAACGTATGAGAAACAAAGTTTGTGGCAGTTTGGGCAAATATTAGTTAATAACAGATGGTAAATACTTTGGAATTGTTTATGAACTTTGAATAATTTCACTCCTCATATTGCATTGCATTCGATAATTGACTTATAAGGACTTTCCTTCGAGAGGAGCTGGTAGGGGGACAGTTGTGTAAGTGTTCTTAACAGACTTCTGTAATAAACTCCAAGTTCGCTAACTATGTTGTTGGTGCTTCTTTTTATGTGTAGGGACCCTGAGCAAGCTACTGATGAGGTTTGGTGCTGTTTTGAACAAAATTACTGGTTGAGATTTGGGGCTATAGCATATACCGGGCCAAGCTCTGTAGTGTTTGATCAACGAAAAATACTGTCTCCACGGCTTATTTGATGTGTTTTAATGCAGAAAAACACCCTGGGGTCAATTTTCGCCGGAAGTCCACTTTAACGTTTGAACCGCATACCATATTTTGAACATTGAAGTATAAATGGAATCCTTGGATGATTCCGAGTTCAATGCACCCTATGACATCAATTTCCACCATAATGGAGATATTGGATGTTATCGAAAGCTAAACTAAATTTTCAGAGGTCGCACATTTTCTCCACTTTTCACAAAACTTGGCACAGATGATCTTCAGACCAAGCCTCACAAAAATATACCTATAGGCACTCAATACAGTCAATCAAATTTGGTGGCAAAGCTGCCAAACAGGAAGTGAGCTCATATCTCAGCAAAGCTATGATGTATGAAGTCTAAACTTGGTAAGGGAACTTGTTACCTGATTGTGATGACGCACTAGGAAATTGGCATCATTTGGCCTCTATAGGAGGCGCTACAATACAGGAAGTGAGCTCATATCTCAGCAACGCTTTGATGTATGAAGTCCAAACTTGGTATAGAGACTTGGTACCTGATTGTGAGGACACACTAGCAATGTTCCCTCTAATTTTTTTCAGCACTGAGCAAATATTTTGTTTTCTGAGCGAACATTTCAGCACTGTAAGCAATTCGCAAACCACGCGACCTGCCGAAAAATGACCACGAGCCTGCGTTAGCCATAGGGAATTCAAAGAGATGACCGCAAATGCAAAATCTTTGGTTGAACTTCAATATAGTTTATATATATATATATATATATATATATATATATATATATATATATATATAAACTATATTGTGTATATATATATATATATATATATCATTATATATCATTATATATCATTAATATCATTATATAAGTATCCAAGGTGTTTAGTCATTTCTCAGCAGGTACAACATTTAAGTGGAACTTAAGTGGTGCTTATTAAATTGACATGGTGTCATTTTTCCTAAAGGTAGCCTAAACAATTTTATAACTGGAGTGGTTTGCAACAAACTAGGCTACAAAACATGTCATTTGAATTTCATTGAGGGAGATAGGCCTATCTGGCTATGTGGCTCATCTTGTCAGGTGCGGTACCTGACGCTTCAGTAAAGCAGCCACTCCTTTAAGTCTGCCCAACATTAAAGGTTGTATCAGCGATTTCAGGCACAAAAAAGGCCCAAACATAAATTATCAAATTAATCTAATCTTTCATGACGATCCGCTAGCTGTCTGCCATAAGCAGGCCGTCAAAAAACGCGTCTCTGTAGTCAGCCTAGGCTCCGAGATCTGTACACAAAAACAATTGCTACCAACAAGTGTTGGCAACCACTCAAAGGCAAAATAAAGTGTTCCAACCAATAACCAACAAGATGTGCGTTTAGGAGAGTTTCAATTACACAGGAGGGAGGGGAGAGTAGCGAGCTAGCTCTCTGTTTTGTTTGAACATCAACAGATGTGACGTTCAGTCGTAATCGCTGATACAGCCTTTAATCACCATCTGAAGTAAACATACCATTTTGCATGGTCTGCGTAGAACTTGGTAATGGCATCAAGGATGTTTTATGCAGGGCATCCTGAAAGCTGAATGATTCCAGAAAAAAACTGTCTTGTAACTAGGGTTGCAAAATTCCGGGAATTTTCAAAGTTGGCAACTTTCCATGGGAATATATGGGAATTAACAGGAATAAACGGGAATTAATGGGAATAAACTGGGAATTTTTAATATGGCAAGTTAGTCTATAACAAGGAACTTAATGTAGTGGACAAAACCCCATCTTGCAGTCTAATATTAGTTAAAACAACCTGATTTAATACAATTTCAGTCAAATTTCTACCCTGCACATGTCAATCACATGCACACAGCAATCGGCATAGGCTGCTAGACATAAAGGAAACCTATGGTGCGTTCATATGCATGGGGAAAAAATGTTCAAACCAATCGGATTTTGTTGTTGAGGTGTGTGGTGTATCTTGGGCAGTTCAGTGTTGCTAGTTTAGCACGCTAGTAAACCATAGGCAGAGAATGGGATTTCCGCTAGCATGCTAGCTAGCTATGTATGCTAAGCTAGGCGAAAATACCAACATACAAATCATATTGCTTATTACGAAACAAAATGTTAATGTTTGTATACGAAACAGTTTGTATGAATTACTCAAAATTCCCAGTTAATTCCCGTAAATTCACATTAATCCCCATAATTTCCTTTAATTCCATGAAAGTTTCCAATTTTGAATATTTCCAAAATTCCCCAACTTAACTTCCCATGGTAAGTTTCCGGAAAGTTTCCGGAAATTTACCGGAAATGTTCCGCCCCTTTGCAACCCTACTTGTAACTGAAATCAGTTTGCTTCCAAAATGTAATGTAAAGCACAAGCATCGTGCCATATGATCGTGTATCTTGCTGATAACATGGACATGTTGGTGTTAATTGCTACCATCACATTGTCGATTAATAATTGTATTTGTTCAGGGTCGGATCGTGCTCTCTGAATTCGTCTCTCTCGGGATTTATTAGTTTCGGGGAGAATTTGATCGATAGAGTTCATGTCTAAGTCTTAATGTTTTCAATGCGTCTACATGGACTTCTGGAACTCTCCTTTCGCTTTTGCCTCCGAGCAGAATTTGCAGATCACGCCACTCCTTTCGTAAAATTTACGATATTTATATGTCTGAAAGTTTTTTCCTAAAAAGGAAGAAGACCCAGCAGGGTCGAAACGTTGCCTGTTGTGCATTAAATATATGGGAGTCAAAAGCAGTGTTGCGGACATTATATTTTTTCAATTGTGAAAGATTTTTCCTACCTGGACTATCTTTTGTGTCAGAATGGAGTATTTCATCTAGCCACTCGTGTTTAAATGTTAGGCAGACCTTATTTGGGGCATCTGCTCTGCCTTTCTTTTCGCCATGGTAGCCTAGGCTACTACATAACTAGAGCAGGGCTCGCCTAGAGTAGCCTAAAGGATACTTTGTATGTAAACAACTTAGGCTACATTCGGCTTGGTTGTCAGACATGTCAGTATTTTAAATGTTTATTACCTAGCCTACATCGCCGTTGATGCTCAGATTTTTAACCCCTGAAAAAAAAATTGTTTGTGCGGTCTGAAAAATGTTCGCGGTCTGAAAAATCTATTGCGCGGCCACTTCGACTGGTCTGCGCGGCTGCGCGCGTGCACAGCTTAGAGGGAACATTGCACACTAGGAAATTGGCATCATTTGGCCTCTATAGGGGGCGCTGCAATACAGGAAGTGGGCTCGTATCTCAGCAATGCTTTGATGTATGAAGTCCAATCTTGGTATAGGGACTTGGTACCTGATTGTAAGGACACACTAGGAAATTGGCCTCATTTGGCCTCTATAGGGGGCACTATAGGTCCAGAGATGAGTCAAATGAGGGTGGTGTCATCCACAAACTATGTGAGCTTGACAAATTTGTGACTGAAGGTGCAGTTGTTGGTGTACAGGGAGAAGAGCAGGGGAGAGAATGCAGCCTTGCGGGGTATGCCTGCCCATCCTCACATGTTGCTTCCTGTCAGACAGGAAGTCAATGATCCACCTGCAGGTGGGATCAGGTACATTCAACTGGGAGAGCCTGTCCTGCAACCTAGCCAGGATGATGCTGTTGAAGACAGAACTAAAGTCCACAAAGAATATCCCGGCATAGGTGCCTGCACACTCCAAGTGCTGGAGGATGTGTAGTGTCATGTTGACTGCATCTTCCACAAACCTATTGGCTCTGTAGGCAAATGTACTCAATTTGCTAAACAGTAATGTAATGTAATGCAAAATATAGAATTGCTTTCAAGACATGTAGACTGTTGCATACCCCTGATCCACAGTAGTTGAGCAAATGAAATACACATACACATATAAAGCCAAGATTTGGTCTTGTACAGAGCCCAATATAAGAACAGTAAGCTTATGTGCTGTAGGATGTTCTTTAACTTCTGCACAGTGATCATTTAAGATTAATTTCTTCATTCAGTCGCTTGACCTACCATACATTCTAAAACTGATAGTTCCATTCCTTGAATGTGATTGGCTGAATCACGTTCGATGCAGTTGTAAAATGCAGCATAAACATACACCTTGACCGCATTTCGTTCTATATTACTGCGCTACCATAACTTGATACAAAAGTTCAAGTAGCTGCGTCTCACAGTGCTTGGCAACACAGTGCTTGGCAACAGCTACAGTAAGGGGGGTTTCAATGTAACCTACGGCCTCTCGGGGCTTATTGCTTAAGTATACCATATATGACCCCATTTATTGATGTTTTATATTGTTTCCTATATAGTCTACAAGCTAATACAATAGCCACAACAAATGTCACAAACCATGCAAACCATGTCATTCATCGCTCTCCTGGAAATTGGATATCAATTTCTGTTTTATTCTTGTCGTGTTGGTTGCTGCTGTTTTTTTCCTATTTATTCTCTAAATTTGTTTGTCTTCCTTTTTAGATTTGAGTACCTCCTCAGTGTTAGCTCCAGAAGTGGGCCGCCGGACCTCTGTCCTTTTCTCCAAGAAAAACCCTAGAGTTGGTGGGCCAGCCAAACGGCCTGGACGACCACCAAAGAATCGTGATGCACTGCATATAGGGTCTTCAGGTGTAAGCTCCAGTTCAGTTGGGCCACCACAACTACCTTTGCTAAACCCTCTACGTCCGAAGAAGAAAATGCGCAGTCCTCGTACAAGTTCAAGCTCTGAGAGTGAGAGTGATAATGATGACCCTCTTCCTGGTATGTATATTGACCATCTATTGATTTCCTGTAAATGTCAACCCTTTACAATACTGATATTAGAAGTAGTGTTCATCAATGCATTAAAGGGGGAGTTAGTGTTACTGGAGAAAGATTGTTGATATTCAAACTCAACAGCCATACAAAATACACTTAACTATGAAAACTCATCAAATTTGGCACACACATAGTCACTAATCAGGGAAAAAGGTTTGGGAGGTGTGAGTGTAATGGTAACCAGCTGGTCCGTAGCTGTACAGTACATACGTTGGTAAACCTCCCTCCTGACAACAAGAGTTGTGCTAGTGAGAGAGCTAGCAGCCCGGGCTTTTAGCTCGATTGCTAGCATGCTCGACTCGCAATCTGAGGTGCTGCTGTTTGCAGATTCAAGTCCAGGTGAGTGCATGGCTGAGCAGTGTGGTTAAACACAATGCAGGTTACTTGTGTAACTCCCCAAGACAAACAAGTTTTGTATGTACACTGTGTTAGCTATGCCCAACAGGAAGTGCATTATTTGGGATTTTGTGTGTTGTTACTAGAGCTGGGCGATATGGCTAAAAAATATCACAGTATTTTTAGTCTATTTCAGAAAAAAAATAAATAAATAAAAATAAAAATAAAAATTTACTCTAGAAGAATTCATGAATTCTCAC
This sequence comes from Alosa sapidissima, assembly GCF_018492685.1. Classification (NCBI taxonomy): domain Eukaryota; kingdom Metazoa; phylum Chordata; class Actinopteri; order Clupeiformes; family Clupeidae; genus Alosa; species Alosa sapidissima. The sequence goes on along the minus strand of NC_055963.1, from coordinate 37,844,556 downwards.
TTTCACCCTGTGATGTTTTAAATCATACCAGTACAACGCAGTAGGTTAGGCCAGTGTTTCCTAACTGGTGGGTTGGGACCCAAAAGTGGGTCATGGAACCGTTCTGGGTAGGTCGCAGAGCTTGTGGTTAACAAATAGATAAAAAATAATATTGGACCTTTATTTTGATAGACTTTATTTGTTTATGTGACAATCATGTTAGACATAATTTTAGCAGTAAACTCAAGTAGCTAGGCTATGACCCTGAATATTTGATAAACTGTTAACTCACTTCTCTTTTCGCATGGCTTTATGGGTTTAGTTAACTTTTCAAATAAATTTAGTTTGATTCAGTCGGTCATTGATATGTCTCCATATGAATGATGATTGCTTACATTGAGGGCAAGGTACTGTGTGGTGTGTTCCTTAATTAGTCATTTGTTTATTGGTTCATCAATAAGAGAAGGGTTTGAGTCAGATGCACTCATAGACAGTAGCCTAATCTGCTTCAATGCGCAGATCTCGTACGTTTAATTTAAAAATCAAACTGGAGGAAGCATAGACGCACATTTAATATGAGAAAAGCATGTGTGGGGAGTGAGATGTGCGAATTTGCGCTGACTTTTTGAAACAGTCAGACGTGTACATAGAAAGTAGCCCTTCTGCCTTAATGCACAGATATCTTTGTAAGTTTAATTTCAAAATCAAAATTTCATTTTGGAACCAAATCGGAACTGCTTCCATCTTCCATCAACCTAGCTCATTGTTGAACAACACTAGCCTATGCCTCTGCCTAGCCTATAGACAGTAATGCAACCGCCGCTGTTGAACTAAAAGTTTACTTCTTCTCGTCTACACCTAGACGTCACACCCTCTTCTGAATAGACTGTTCAGGATTGGTTAGTGAGTGTTATGTGCGTAGATCACGTTTTTACTGAGTGCAAATGGAGAGAGATAAGGACATGAAACGCCAAAGCATGTATTGCCGACAGTGAAATACTCAATATTTGCAATATAACACTTTGATGTATCTCACATACAGCCAACTGCGATATATCTAGTATATTCTGTATATCACCTAGCCCTAGTCGTGACACATGATCAATTTTGACGCACTTCTCCTGGGTGATTCATCCGATTCATGTCAAAGTTTGAAGATATGATGTGAAGATGTTTCCAATTTTAAATTGTGATCTTTTGTTAAATGTTGTAATGCGCTAAAATAGATAGATAGATAGATAGATAGATACTTTATTGATCCCCAGGGGAAATTCAAGGTCTCAGCAGCATACATACAAGACAAACACATTCTTTAACAGCAGAAGAGTAATTAAAGTATATAATATAAAAACACAACTAAGCAGTAAGGACAGTAGAAGATAAAGAATATGCTAAATATACTAAAATACAAATTATACTAACACTTAATACAATATATAAAAATATACTGGAATACAAATAACAAAATTACAATTATACTAACACTTAATCTAAATCAATTCTAAAAACAGTATCCACATAGTGGTGATTAATAAATCAGAGGCGCTTGCAATGACTGAGGCAGGGACTGAGCCTGTGATTCTCTGTGCATAGTAAGGTATGGTAAGGTGCTCTAAGGTGCTCTGTGTGAATGAGTGTCATGGTGGTAGTGCAATGGTGATAGTGGTCATGGTGATAGTGCAAATGAGTAAGTCAACAGTGCAACAATGCAGAAATAAAGTAAAGTAAAGTCTATATATCTATATATTTAACTATTTAAGAAAATGTATAAGTGTGGCCACAGTTCGGCTGTGGCATGGAGGGGGGGGGTTATGCATATATGCTAATGTGCTATTATAACACGCAAACAGTGAGGCATAAAGACAGTGGTACAAGTGGCTAGTGGACAGACAGTACCAAACATGGAGGGGATGAAGAGGCAGACAGACTATGCAGACACATTGGCTGTTTAGAAAAACAGGCAATGTGTCATATATCACCATGCATTGCTTGACATGGCTCAAACTTCAGAGGTTATTGAAAATTATGCTAATCAGGTGTGGAAGTCCTGCTTCAGAAAGTGAAAGTCTAAATATTTGTATGAAGTGTACAGGTAGAACTAATACATGGTAGGACTTTTACTTACTGAAGCTCAACTTTTGCAACTCTGATGGTAATGATATTCATATGCCCACAAATTGTATATTTGGCATCTATATTAGTGTTTTATATAATTAGTGGTACTTGATGTTTATCTAGAGAAGCTACAAATAACAAGTCCAATCAGATTCTTCTTTTCTTCAGTATTAGCAACTTCACTTTCACTTTACACATCATTTGGTTGGCTAGATTGGTGGTGCACAATACTCTTTTAGTGAAACAAATCTTGCATCGACTGAGTATCTTGAAAGCAACTCTTCTCATGTAAAATTCTGAGTTCCCATTGGCTCCTAACCAAACATTCTCTTTTAGGTTGAAATATGCCATTAATGAACAAATTGAAAAATGATTGACTCTCCTGTTTATGTCCACAGGTTTGCCTAGCAATGGCTTTGATGGTGGCAGTCAGCCTGTTACAGAGAGTTTCCGTGTATACCGCAATGAACGCAGTCTTCCACGTTCCAGTTCAGACTCTGAGTCCACCAGCAGTAGCAGCAGCAGTGCAGCGTCTGACAGGACCAGGTATTCAATACACTTGCTCATATATGCAAACATTTAATTATGAAGGTAAGCAAGAGTGTAACATGAGCAGCACCTCAGACTGAGAGGTGGACATGCTAGCAGGGAGGTTGAAGCCCATGGGTGCTAGTGTCTCGCAGCACTGTAAGAGCCAATTTGAGTACTTGAATTAGTTGTTGCATAAAACTATTGTTTTGTCAGTTAGAATATTGTATTGATTTGCTAAAATATGTACATTTAATGTATGTATGTATTGTTGGATTCTCTGGTTGTTGCGTTGTGTTTTAGTTCTAATGTCTGTATTGAAGATGGTCAATAAAGCTTGACGGCGGGATCAGGATCGGCGATTAGATGATGATTTATTGTAGATGGTACAACAATGAATAACAGAACACAGGCTAAGTCTCAAACAGTAAAACTGTACTTCATTACTATAATTGTTATGTAAGGGATAACGGCCGCCAAGGTGTCCTGTTATACGGAATTAATGGACGAGGGCGAGGGGCAAAAAACTCCACGACGCGTTGCCTCCGCCCGAGTCCATTAATTCCGTATAACTGGACACACCTCGAAGGCCGTTATCCTGCTTATCACCCGGTTGCCACCGTAAACACTGGAAACACGAGGTTCTGTTTAAAAAGAAGCTCACTAGTTCATCTTGTTGTACAACTTTTGCATGGACAGTTAGCTTGTTTACAGTTGATTCCATTGCAGTGTTAATTTTGTCACCTATTTTTAATTTAGTCTTAGTCTTGTGACGAAATGTCCTTTTTAGTCTTTGTCATATTTAGTCATTCAAATATAATTTTTGTTAGTCAAGTTTTAGTCAACTAAAAGTCTCGTCATTTTAGTCTAGTTTTAGTCAAAAGAAAACTAAAGGAAAGATTTGACCATAGACAGTAAAAGATTTGACTGGACCACTGTCATGATATTCATAGACCAGTGTTTCTCAAAGTGTGGTCCGGGGACTACTGGTGGTCCGCAAGCTATCCCAAGTGGTCCGCAAGCAGACGTGGTAAAATATAATATAGATGAGTTGTTTGCAACATTGAACCAACTTGTATGTAAATCCAAACAGTTCTGCAACACTGTCTATGTAAGATATGCCAGTTTAAATCGTATGAATCCTCTGACACAATAAGCAAAGTGCAAAGACAATAAGCAAGGTGGTTCAGTGAGTAGGCCTATTGTGTAGACTAATATACTGTTGAAGTAGGTCTAATCCTTTTTTTTTTAGCTAGGGTTAGTTAAGTGGTCCTTCGTCTGAAAAAGTTTGAGAAACACTGTCGTAGACCCAAGTATTAATGTTTTACTCCGCCACGCTAGATGGTGATATGCGCCTAAACGCAACACATTCCCCAAACAAACTCTCCATCTAGCCATAGCTAACTTGCTAGCGAACTTTCCATATTAGCTTACTTGCTAGCAAACTTTGCATCATCAGTGTAACTAGTTAAATAGTTGACATTACATGCTGAACATTTTCGTATGGACATTCTGGGGGATGTTAATTTGTTAATGAGAGAAGCTTTAACTTCTGGGTATGTAGCATTGTGGCATAAAGCTTAGGTAGTTAGCTTAACTCTGGCAGAAATCTCCGGTGTTCTTGTTCCATGTGGTTTCGTGTTGCAGCAACAGGACGTAGACTAACCTACAGGAGCATGAACTCATTCGGAATATTTTGAAAACGTAACAGCTAGATATTCTGTCTTCTCATTTTGTAGACGAAAATGAAGAGAGATTTTATCTTAGTTTTTATTTCATGCAAAACATTTTAGTCTCGTCTTTTTTCGTCAACAATAATGCATCTTAAGATGGTCTTAGTCAGTGTTTCAGGACATTAGTGTTGTCTCGTCGTCGTCTCGTCTTAGTCATGAAAAAAAAAAGGTTGTTGACGAACATATTTCCTCTCGTCTGACGAAATTAACACTAGTTGGGAAGCCTGCAACCAAAGATTCTAGAGCACTGCAACCGTCGTCCTACTATGATTGTTATAGTTACCATTCATAATCATTGATATGGAACGGTGTCCTGTTATTCAGAATTAAAGGCCACCCGCCAGCCAATCAGAAAAGAGTATTTCCTAAGAGAAAAAGGAATAAATCTCACTGTAATGCTGATCACTGCATTGGGTGTGAGCTAGGACTGGCACCACAATGCGCCGCGTGTAAGACAGGGCCCAAAATCTCATTTTTATGGAAAGCATCAATGGAAACAAATAACACGTGGACCAGGCCCTTGAGATCCTGGACAGAGTTGTGAAAACTTGGGTTATTTTACCATTTATGTTGGATTACATTACTATCATGATTGTGGATGTTGTTGGTGTGGGAATCTCTGTAATACTCATGCTTGATATGTTTTTTTGTGATGATGATGATGATGATGATGATGATAAATTCAGATTAATTCTTTAAATGATTGTCACAAATATACTTAAGAAATATATTTTGGGAAAGAGAAGAAGTACATTTGAGTATTACAAGTAATGTTTTTTTCTTGTTACTCTTTTTTTACATATTCCTTTTCACCTTATTCCTCAGCACTACTCCATCTAAACTGGGCCGTGGAAAGCCCTCATTTTCTCGTTCTGCCTTTCAAGAGGACAGCAGTGAGGAGACATCAGGAACTGAGAATGACACCTACTCTGTGGGAGCAACTCGTGCTGTATCTCATAGTAAGAAATTCACTAAAAGTGTTTTAATCTCTCAAAAAGTTTGTCCAGTGTGCCAATAACACAGTTATTGACACTGAAATAGATAACACTTTTGTTACATTGTTTATTTTAAATTTATCTAATGGATTTATTTTTTTATTTTGTACTCAGAAGTGTAAATGTGTAACCCCCCCCCCCTCGGTAACCATAGTTCGAATTACAGGAGGTACTGGGGGATAATTTTTCTGATATTGTGAAAAAATATCATGACAGTTGGCTACAATACAAGTCAACTCCTATTTTCACTAGGAAAAGTTTAATGTAAAGCGATTTCAGACACCTATTATGGACCGTACCATTTTTAACCACCGTGTCGCTAGAAGCAACGGAGATAGAGAATGACTTCAACTTCTCAAGCAAGTGTCAACGACGTTGAATGACAAATCGCTAGATTCCTCCAGTAGCCTAAATTCGGTTTGCTGCTGACGTGCATGGGTAAATGTAAGTTGCTAGCAGACGTCTAGCTTGTTGAAAATGTGCTATTTTAATCCCATAACCCTGGCCCCCCCAACTCCCACCCCCCCTCCTGCACACTCACCCCCTCCACCCACTCCCACCCTCCCTCATGATTTAATCATGAACCTCTCCACCCTTTTCCAACCCACTTCCCCACAACGCTCTCTGTTGGAGAGGGGGCTTACATTCATTCCACACACCACTCGCATGGACCGGGAGGAACTCCAGAGGGACCTATACCTTTATCACCGCCGCCTTAAAATACTCCATCACTTTTCCTCTGACGACACCTACACTCCCACCCCCTTCACTCTCCCCTCCACTTGGGAACCCCACACTTCACAATTAGATAAGAAATTAGTTAAGCACATTCACAGGGACAGGCGGGCACTCAATTCCTTTCTCAGACACCTCCCTCCCCCCACCACCAGCAACCTCACACTAGCGGAAAAACAGGCCATTTCACAACTCACAAACAATAAAAATATAGTCATCAAACCGGCGGACAAGGGTTCCAAAATTGTTATCATGGACACCCATCACTACCTCACTGAAGCACACAGACAGCTCAACAACACCCAGTTTTATACACCCATAGCACAGTCCACCCAACCCGCAGCACAGTCTGAAATCCGCCGGTTAGTCACCTCACTTTATCAACAACACTTCATTAACCATAAACAAAGTATATTTTTACAAGGACCGGACCACCCCCGACCACGACAATTTTATCTCCTCCCTAAAATTCACAAACCCCCACACACCTGGACAGTTCCCTCTCAGGTTCCTCCTGGTCGTCCCATTGTGTCAGATTGCAACAGCACCACATACAACATTTCCATCTATATTGACTCCTATCTTAACCCCCTTTCCAGCAGACACCCTTCCTACCTCAAGGATACATACCACTTCCTCACTAGGCTTCGACCCATGGCAGTCCCACACCACACTCACCTCTTCACTTTAGACGTAGATAGCCTTTACACCAATATCAACACCCCCGCCGGATTACAAGCAGTTCAAAACACTTTTCAAAAATACCCAGACCCTCACAGACCGGACACCATCCTCCTGCAACTTTTAGAAATCTGTCTCACTCACAATGATTTTAACTTTGACAAGAAACTTTACCTACAAGTACACGGGACTGCCATGGGTCAACGCTTTGCACCTTCCTACGCCAACATCTACATGAGTGAGTGGGAGCAGGCCGCCCTGGCCAAGTGCCCCCTTCAACCCACTTTTTATTTTCGTTATCTGGATGACATCATTGGAGCTTGGCCACACCCCCTACAGGATTTCAACACTTTTTTAGACACCTTAAACTCACATCACCCATCCATCTCACTTAAGGCCACTATTGACCCTCACCAAATTAATTTTCTAGACACTACCATCTTTTTCACCCCTATTTCACCTACACATAAAACTTTTAGTTCCAAAGTTTATTTTAAACCTACGGACACTCACTCACTTTTGCACAAGCACAGCAATCACCCCAAACACACGTTTAGATCCATAGTTAAATCACAAATAATCCGCTTTCATCGCATCTGCTCCTTTCCCACAGACCTTCACTATGCCATAAAACAACTCTTTCAAGCCCTCCGTAAGAGGCACTATTCTAAACGTTTCCTCCGCCACATTAAGCACTTGACTTTGGCCGGCCTTGCTCCCACTCACTCATACACCCCAAACACTTGCCCATCACCCACTCCCACACCAGACCTTCCTCTTAACCCCAACCCGGACCCCAACCCAGACCCAGATCCTAATCCTAACCCTTTTCCTAACCTTAACCCTGACTCTAACCCCTACCCCTTTCCTAACCTTAACCCCTACCCCTTTCCTAACCTTAACCCCAACCCTTTTCCTAACCTTAACCCCAACCCTCTTCCTAACCTTAACCCCAACCCTTTTCCTAACCTTAACCCCAACCCCAACCCTTTGCCTAACCCTAACCCCAACCCTTTTCCTAACCCTAACCCCAACCCTCTTCCTAACCCCAACCCTGACCCACCCCATCTCCTGCCCCTTATTGGCACCTACTCACACGGCATACAACACCTTCACCACACACTGAAACAACACTATACTGATTTCCAAACAACACACCCCACCTTCCAACACCACACACTCATCTCCGCATATAGACACAATAAAAATCTCAAAGACCTCCTCATATGCACCACCTTCACTCGTCACTTACAACCACCACCCCCTAAAGAAAACTTACACTTCACCCCTCACCTATTCATCACTAATATTCATAGTCACTGTTCTGCACCCACCAATCCACTCAACTTAGACACTCCCAATTTAGTATATGTTATCACCTGCACTCACTGTCATATGTTGTACATCGGGGAAACTGGACATACACTTCGCATACGCCTCAAACAACATCTGCACAACATACATAAAAATACACTCAACACCTATCTTGTCACACATTTCCAGACGCACAACATCACACATTTGAGGGTCTGTGGCCTTGAAGGGAACCCAGGCTGGACAATTTTACAGAGGAAAAGAGCAGAGAGATTGTGGATTTTAAAACTTCAAACACTACACCTACAAGGTCTTAATGAAAAATTGAATTAAAGTTTTATACCACTCTGTGTCTTTTTTACAAGCTCCTCTCTTTTATTTTATTTCCTTTCCTTTTAACTTTTATTTTATTCTGTTTTATTTATTTATTTATTTTTACTTTTAGATGGGATGAGTGGGGCGGGGACAACTGGCCAGTGCATAATGGTCCAAACAACCACTCACCAAAGCAAATTTTAATTCTAATTTCCTAACTTGTTATGACAAAAAACGAATGGCACTTAATGACAGAAACATTTATGACTTGTTTATGACACGTTCATGACAGTGTCATGTCACTCTTATGTCGATACTGTCAAGTAAAGTGTAACCTATTATTGTTAGGTTACGACTAGGACATTCTAGCGCTCAAATATTTTTGCGAGGCTACAGCGAGCGCCAAATGCGTCCTTTTCCTCTGTGTTAAAATAAACCATTTCTTTTGTTAAATTATAGGATCAGAAGGCAGCCTATCCGTCTTTCACTGTAAGACTTGTATTTCATGCATTTAGCAAAAGTCCCAGACAGCAGCGGAGTGGTAATCGGGATTCGTTATTTGTAAACGTTTTTTTACTTTGCCCTCCTATAGCCTGGACTGCGCGATCGCAGCCCTTTACTTTCACTTCCCGCCACCCTCACAGTCATCATAGACGGTAGCCTGATAACGTGGGATGCTGCATAGCGAACTACTGAAGATTTTAAATGAGTGACCACGATAGTAGTCTTAAGTAGCTTTTTTACTAGGCCCAGCGAAGGCTGGCGATGTGTAATATTCCACTGGTTGGTGCACACGCAAGTGTTCAGATTGATTGTCTATCCGTCTTTCACAACGATTTTCTTGGAGCAACTTCGGTAGCCTGGTCAGTGTGTCTCTCTTAGCTGTCCACTTTAATCAGGCCGTATAGCCTATATAATATATTTTTTATTTTTTATGTAGAAAATTATAAATGTATTTCTGTACAGACATATGGTAATTAATTAGTGTTTACTAATTAATTTATCATACAAGTCAGAAAGTTTCGTTGTCCACCACTCTAGTTAGTTGTATAGGCCTATATTATATTATGTTATATTATTCCACTGCTTGGTTGAATTTCCCATTGTTCTACGTAAATTAGAACGACCATTAACCGTATGTTATTTGCACGTTCAGACGTTCAGAACATGGCAACATTGTAGCATATGACGGAGGTGGCTTTGATAGATGGATGACAGCAGGCTAAGTAAAATAGCGAAGTTTATCAGAATCTTGGGATACCTTGGGATTATATATAATATAATATTGAATTTAAATACTTCTTATGTGTCTTGCACCATTTCACCAAGTCAAATTCCTTGTCTTTTATATGTCGTGTGGAAAAGAAAAAAAACTTGACAATAAAATGATTCTGATTCTGATGTGAGCACTGTTTTCACAACATGGTTAGTTAAACAACTTTACAAATGCAGGCCTAGTCTGCCCTATTCTATTTAATAATGGTTTCTTAAGCAAGTTTATTTGTTATTTGTTATCTGATTTGTTCAAACAAATATGCATATCTTATCATGCTTACTTTAGTAGGCTATGCTAACAAGTGCCCATAAGGCATATGACATCTTCTAAAATGGCTGATTAAAACAAGCTCAGAAATTGTTTCAAGGCCTTACCCACACACACCCTAATTATATTTTATGTGAAGAGTAGCCTTTATCAGGCATGCAAACTCCTCACCTTTTGGCGAAATTCGCCGTTTTGAATCCAAAATGGGTAACTTGCGTGATGACGTTATATGAGAAAATATTAAGGGGGCTGTTCAACGTGAGTTGAGTTTACAACTGAGTTTACTATTGTACAAATCACGTGCAGACGCAAACAAATCTTGAAAACTTGAAAACATTAAAAACTTCAGCAACGAATGTGTGAATGTAGCCCCTATGCGTTTATTAAACATCAGTGGAAGGTAATTGTTGCCACAGATGCAACACAAACAGAACGCTCACGCCTGGTATAGTGGAAAAGTTCACCCCCCCCTCCCCCTAATTTATTTCAAAAAGTTAATATTTCATAGATTCATTACATGTAGAGTGAAATATTTCAAACCATTTTTTTTTATGTCGATGATTATGGCTTACAGCTCATGAAAATCAAAAAACTGTTTCTCAAAATATTAGAATAAAGATGTAATAGATGTTATAATACAGAAATGTAAGTTTCATGAGCCTTTAATCTCTTAGTCTGGTTAATTAAACACAACTGCAATCATTGGAAAGACTTCTGATTTGATATTTGTCCAGAAGACACTCATTGACAACCTCCATATAATAAGGAGGGTAAGCCACAGAAGGTCATATATCTAATAAATCTAGAATATATGATTCACTTTTTGAAATGCATTTTGAGGAAAAAATATTGGGTTTTCTAATTTGTTGAGGCCCCCTGTATACCGTTTTGGGTACCCTGCCATGACGTGTTAATGATAGGCTATTTGCAACAAATATCGCCGTGGTATTTTGGCTATACCCTACTGTCCTGATAAATTCTTTACATAGGACGGCAGCATGTCCCATTTTTACGATTAAGGCATGTTTGCATTTATTTTCCCATAGACAGAATTTAATGCTGGTTGCATGTGATTGGTTTATTTCAATTCACTTCAATAAAGAGGTTTTGCCCATTTCAGAGTCCCGGCCTCGACGTAGCTTCATGCTACCGCTTCGCTGTGAAACTCGCACCCAATGTGTGACTGTGGCAAATAATTCATCGCAGCCTGATTTATTTTGTACATGCAACATGTCACTGGACATTGATAGTCCTTTTTTTGGAAGGGCCACAGTTCGACTCACAAATACAATTACATTTTGTCAGATAGAAAAAATGATGGGCCAAATGCAAATTAAAATATATCTGACAGGATCCATTGTAACCTTGGATCACATGACTAAGTCCAAGGTTACCAATACAATTGTGCCTATCCTCTATGAGTGGTTATTCGTGGTCACAAACAAAGTGAATTCTCAATGGAATTGCCAATCTGTGTATATGTGTGTTTCAGTTGTCCGAGGCCGTAGTAGATCTGGTTGTTGGATGACATCAGATGACTACACATCTTTAGATGCACTGGACCTAGTCTGGGCTAAGTGTAGAGGTTACCCATCATACCCAGCACTGGTAAGTCAAGAATTTCAGTCCATAGAACATGCATTATTTTGTTGTACTAAGGGACTTAGGGATTAATTAATGTGTCCTGGAGTAAATTTTCCATTTTGTTTTGTTTCATATTGTATTTTGTATCATATACACAATCGAAAGAATGAGCAAAGAAGCTCACTGTATGCCAAGTACAACTGAAGGTGTGGTCTGCAGTCATGCTCAGATTTGTATGTTTTTCACTGTTAATTTTACTTTTTTCTGTCTTCAGCTTTTTTCTAATTTGTTTTTAACACTCATCCCAGATCATAGACCCCAAGATGCCACGAGAGGGTGTGTTTCATAGGGGTGTGCCCATACCTGTGCCTCCACTAGATGTTCTCAAGCTTGGTGAGCAGATGACCCAGGAGGCCCATGAACACCTTTATTTGGTCCTGTTCTTCGACAATAAGAGGACCTGGTCAGTCTCTTTCAATTCATAAAACTAGATTGTATGTAGATCTTTGGCCGATACATCTCTATCTGAAAACCATTTACTCAAGGAGATGTTTTGTACACAGACGCAAGCACACACACACACACACACACACACACACACACACATATAAATGCACGCACACACATGCAGGCGCACGCACGCACACACACACAGACACGCACACACTCACATCCATGAACGCATGCACACACACATAAAAATACACACGCAAGTCATGTGGCTACTTCAAGTAAGTAAGATAATTGGTCAATACAATACATATACATCCTTCTGCATTTTTTTTTCCATAGTCCATTTACTGTCAGGATATTCCTAACATTACTGCCTCAGGCAGAATACCCTTAACTCGTGACAAAAGGGGTCGCATGACCTTTATTAGAAAGTCGTGACACAGAGAGAGCAAATGACAGACAAGGCAAAGTTGATGCACAGTATTGAATGTATAGAAAAGCATACACATAATATATGAAAATGTATTGTTAATCACAAGGGGGCAGGCAAACGTTCGGAGAGCGTAGACACTATGGCGGATCTGAGGCTAAATATTAGACCAGTTCCACCTAGCCATTCCATTGAACCCCATTCAATTTGGCGCCATTTTGACATCAAATAACATTACAGCTGAAGCGTTTTAAGCCTTTATATGAACTTTTTCTATTTTTGGAGTAATACAACATTGTGTGATTGGCGTCATAACCTTGTAACTGACTTAATGGCTGAATAATAAACTTCTTTCCGAAATCAATGCTAACGTGACGTAATTTACGTAATGAGTATGCGACCAGTGTGGGTTAAAGCGTCGCACAGGAGCAAAATAACCGTATTCTCTGGATAAGAACGAAAGCATCGAACCCCAACATTTCAGCGAGGTTTTGATGGATTGACAGTAGGCTATGAATGTAGAGAGTGCTGTTTATATGAAATCACATTTATCTACGAACAACTATGACATTTAAGAAAAGTAAATGTAGACGTTGTGGTAACGAAGTAAGGGCCTACATTAACCCAATCTCTCGGTGCAGCCATCACAAGAGTTACACGAGTCAGACTATGTCCCTATGTTACATCTACGTCCCCTGAGCCTGCGCAGAAAGCCTCGTCAACCAATAGGAAACGGTTGAAATTTGCTTCAGCCGTCTCGACTGACGTCTACATGATGACTCTGTCCATATCTTTTACTGTCTATGGTTAATCGCCTATGGTTAAAAATGTAATACGATTTGTTTAGTAATCCAAAAATTCTACCACACAAGATTACAAGCGATTACATAAGTTGTGTCTCATTTCAGAGGCTAGATGGTTCTAAGGCTAGATTTGTAGACCTGTAGTGTCATAGTGGCGCAAATAGTGCTGTCCCATTTCGTGGGTTCCTTCGAATTCAGCCGACAGACCCACCCTTCTTTTCCTCCGAAGTGTGAATCGGATGTATGCTTTGCGGCCTACCTGGCCCCCAAGATTCGTTATGTTTATGACGTTTCATTCAACATTTAAATTAAATTATTGGATTCCAGTGTGAACTATGGTTAAGCTATGTAGCTGATTTGCGTATCAAACCTAAATTTAGAACCACTTCCTAAATAAAGCTGTTTAAACATTGGTATTTCACATTGAAATGGTTTATCAACTCATATTAACATTATGCTCAGATGATCACTGGTCAGTAGTCTATTATTATGATTTCCACATCTTACTAGAAGATTGTTAAACAACGTCACCTTGAAAGAAACATAATGTTATACTAGTTGATGGCATTTTGCATAAAGGCTATATAATTAGTCCAAGGTGAATTACATCCACCAAATGTTTATTAAAGTGTTTTTTGTGACATCTAGCCAGATAATAACAAATTAAATTTGATAAATTATGAATTTGTCCCTTAGCAAAACGGCAAATACAATTTCATCAGTTCAATTGAACTAATGTGTAAATGAACTGTAGCCTGACACACACGATGGTACTGTAGATCACAGCATAGTTTTTTGTAGCCAAACATAACAGTAGGCTAAGCCTAATGAAAGCAAGTCTGATCACTAACATTAGGCCTTTTTACACTGCCACAATTCCCGCGAATTTATGTACCAGATTCGCGGAACGCCTGACCTTTTCACATCGACTACGGCGGTACGAAGTGTCTCGCCAAATTTACTACCAAGCACCCTAGACATTTTGCCGAGTCAATTAGTTCCGGCACCAGTGTGAAAACGTTAAGTATGTGGACGGGCGTTTTGATGACGCTAGATATGTCCAACCCAACACAGGAGATTTCAAATCTGACTGATCAAAAGCAGCAATAGCAGAGACAGCACATTACGACAATCTTTAAATCCACAAAGCTTCCAGTCATTTAACGCCTGCTAGAGTTGAGAGGTCAGAATTCAATCGGTTGCCATAATAGGCTGTCCTAAAATTCAGCGATAAAACAAAGCATGAACTCATTGAGCGTCTGTCCTAGCAAGCTTTTACATTATCACATTATAAACTACTGTTAGCCACATAACATTTAGAAGCTGGACATGGCGAACATTAACCTGACTCTCGCCAGGTGAATTTCGTTCCGCCTAGCTCCACTCATCCATCTGGGATCGATCCATTGGAGAGGTGTTTCAGAAGGCTGGGCCTTATCAAAAATCCTTGCATATGATTGGATAAGCCACTTGTCCGTCATCTATCGACGTGCTACTTCAACCACTCACATCGAAGCCAACTCGTGACGCTAAGAACAGTCTCACAGTCGCTTCTACGCTACGTCACATCTATGAAACTCCCGCCCTGCGTTCTGATTGGCTCTACCATACAATCTGGTGCCGAAATCACTCTCAACGGAAGCGATCCCAGATGGATGTGAGTGGAGTTAGGCGGAGCTAAGCGGAACGAAATTCATCTGCCAAGAGTGAGGTTAGGCGAACATAGCTAAACTAAGGACAATGAACTCTTACCTTTATGGTCTACAAGTTATCCATAGTTAGTCCACTGTTATTTCCGTCATGCATTCTTCTCGATATGAGCTAGTTAAAGCCTGCGCTCCCGCACTACCAGACTCACCAACAGCTTCATACACCAAGCTGTAAGGATGCTGAACTCTCTCCCTCCTCTCCACCCTCAGCTACATAACATCCTGGACATTGGACCCAAAATGGCCGCCTGCACTACTCCACTTGCACACTTGTACACTTGGTGTTGTTGTCCTGAAAACACAACACTTCTGCTGCTCTTACATAACTTGCACCACTATGCCACTTTCTTTCTTACTTAGGTCAAACAGAACTACCCAAGCCTTTTATTGGCCTGACTTTGCACTAGTATTTTATTGACTGTCTATGCACAATTTCAACCAAATTTTGCTGCTCTTATTTTTTCATTATTATATGTGCCCTCTTATTTACTTATTTACTTACTTTTTTGTTTACTTGAATGTTATGTTTGTCTGTGGACCTAAATTGTCTTGTCTTCACCGTGGGATAGTGAGAAACGTAATTTCGATCTCTTTGTATGTCTGGAACATGTGAAGAAATTGACAATAAAGCTGACTTTGACTTTGACTTTGACTAGAGCCGTGCCATATTCTTCTGTCACACAGGTCTGACTAAAGTTTCACTCCAGAAACACTTTGTAATATGCAGTTTCTGGCATCCATAAGAAAAGCATTTGTAGATGAATGGTCAACATAACTTAACTGTAGCTACATCTGACTCATCTTCAGAGAATAGCAACGTTACTCTCCTTCAATACCATGACGCACAACTTTATTTTCATACATTAATTTGATTAACAGGCTAGACTAGGCTGCATGGCGATTAAGCACACTGAAGAGGCTTTCTGTTCATTGCATCACATTTTATTTTCATTTGTCAAAAGTTATGGGGGTAAAATTAGTGATAATCCCCAGTTCAGAAAATCATGCTTATGTTTACGTTCACAATCTAAAAAAGATGCTCAAGTCAGCACTCCACTGCGAGCTCAAGAATCCGTTAAATTGCTAACAGCCGGCAGCTCCGTTTAAAATGTCTCTGCGTAATTGTCAGCTGTGATAAATGCATTCATATTCCACTTTTTATGTAATAAACGTAGCATGCCTATGAAAAGGCTTTGCAGTAGGATTGTCCAATGGTCAAACTATTGCTTCAATTTGTGTTTTATGTGACGTGCCGATGCTGGGTTCATGCCGTTTTGCTCAAGTTTAAAATGCGTAATATGACATAATATGATATAAACATAGCGTCAGCTATGATGAAATTTGTTCAACAAGTTACACTTTTCATTCCATGTAGGATAAGGCTTTGCAGTTGTCCAATATGGTCAATCTATTGATCATGCATCGTTTTGCTCCGGTTGAAAATGTTTCTGTGTAATTTGTCAGCTGTGATCAAATGCGTTCAATAAATTCCACTTTTATGTCATAAGTATAACATGCCTATGATTAATATATAGTGTATCTAATATTGGCCTCTCTTATGTTCAATCAAATTGGCTTTGCCCACCCATTTTTTTTTCTGTGCCCGCCCATTTGAACATTTCTATATACCACTGTTTCTATATGCCACAGATTCCAACGCAAATTGACCAAGCACAGCCAAACGTCTTCGTCTACTGCGTTTAAGATCATTGAGTCTTTCATCTGTCCTGCTTCCTGCTTCTCTTCAATTTCCCTTCCAAATGACTTTCTATTGTCCGAAGACGTTGATCTCAAGAATCCGACATTCTAAGCATCAACACATAGTACTGCACTATGATTCAAAACAACTTCACTTGCATTTGTAGAGTACTAAAAATGTGCGCAGCAGCTAACCAAAGTGCAGTCGGTTCTCCCGCCATGGTTTTGAAAATCACACACCTGCTGCATCTGAAGACCCACGCATAAGGCCTACAACTACGACTACAGTCACCATAAGTTAACATTAACTGATCATAGCTGGCTATATGTTATCCTGCCATCCTAATATAGCCAGTTACCTTAAAGCTGGGATCACATTAGCCAGCTGCAAGCGGCAGGTTTCCTATTGTTCTCTATGGTTCGGCAGCGGAACGGTGGCAATGCTGGCGTAACGCTAGCGTTGAACAAGCTGAGCGTTGAGCAAGCTGAGCGCTGAACAAGCTGAGCGTTGAACTTGGTTCAACTTTCAAAGCGCAACGCAAGTGTATTCAATTGACAAACTGTTTGTTTTGCTTAGGAACGAGATAAAACTTATTATGGTCTGAGCGTTGCGTTACATTTGCCGCGGCCACTTGCCGCTGGCTGATGTGATCCCCGCCTAACTCTTGTTGATATTCTCTCCTAAATTTTTGAAATTATGTCAGCAATCAGGGAAAGAAATTACGCTGGCCATGCCCACTTGACTAGTATCAGTTATAGCAGAGAGGGTTAAAGCGGAGTGACAGGTGCAAACGTTCAATAACTTCCGCATTCGATTATTGCAAGGGGGAGGGGGGGGAAATCCCCTTTTATGCAGACCAGAGTAAACCCTCGCTGCACTAATGTCAATGGGAGACTTGTGCAGTTTTACCAATAAATTGGTCATTATGTCTTTCTGGATTTGTTGAGGGGTTTTTGGAAAATTTTGGCATAATCTGTAAGTGTGTATGATCATTTCAAGCCTAATAGTGTGTTTTAACTTAATATCAGACCATGCTGCTACCAGTTACTGCCCATGTCATATTCAGTAAGCAGTCCAAACTTAACAGGACTGTTTTCTTAATTTCTGACACATGAAAACACATGATGCGTGAACCTATTATACAGTTGGCTTAAATTCAGATCTGAATGAAATTGAATATATCATTGACAATTATTCTATATTTTCTTTTTCTTTCAGGCAGTGGCTTCCACGCTCTAAGCTGGTGCCATTGGGTGTGGATCAGGAACTGGATAAAGAGAAGATGCTTGAGGGGAGGAAGTCAAACATTAGGAAGTCAGTGCAAGTGGCTTATCACCGAGCCATGCAGCACCGTAATAAAGTTCAGGGAGATCCCAGCAGTGACACCAGTGATAGTGACTAAGCACCGGCATGCCCACAGACCTCATTTCAAATGCACAAATACACTTGAAGATTAAAAAGGAAATGTGGACTATAATATTCATACAGTTAAATGTATTCCCTTGTTGGTGCAGTAGTTTCATTTTAAGCTTGTGCAGATGAAGGAAATTCACTCTATCTGCAATCTGTATATAAAAGAATTTGGACCACTTCTGTTATGTGTATCAATGGACCAACAATCATGACCACAAATTACTCATAACTATCAGTGTCACATTTTGTTAATTTACCACCACACAACACTTTCAACACGGCAACTGGGATAGTTGTAGCTCTACCACAGAGACATACAAATGTCATGTGTTTGTTTTTCATAAAAAATATCGTACAAATAAATTGTTTAAAAATATCGTATTCCACCATTTCCATACATTGTTGCCTTTATGCACACCTTAATCCCACAAACACAGCCATTGTGTCTAAACATGTAGTGATTTTTTTTCTCTACTGTGAGTGTTATTTCTATATTTGGTATGGTACGATGGCCCAGACAGCTCAACGAAATACATTAGCCACAGCACAATCGCAAAAGCCACAACACGACCGCAAAAGTCACAACACGGCCGCAAAAGTCACAACGGAAGTGAACAACTTATCTGTTGTCCGTTGCTGGGGTGGGACTAAGTCCAATTCTTATTCAATTATTTGATGCTTGGTTAGATTTTTTTTAGATAAGCAGTTCTTGCAGTGAGGCAGTACTCAAACCCATGTGTCAAAAACTGTTGAGTTCTTTTGACTTTTTCTTTTGACTTTTACTTAGACATTAACACTAAAATCAATGGAACTGACTGCATCAGACGTGACCGTGGCGCATAAGCTTACATACACACTGGAAAAACAAATATACACTAGT
This sequence comes from Alosa sapidissima, assembly GCF_018492685.1. Lineage (NCBI taxonomy): Eukaryota > Metazoa > Chordata > Actinopteri > Clupeiformes > Clupeidae > Alosa > Alosa sapidissima. Next base: position 37,825,647 of record NC_055963.1, on the reverse strand, counting down.
CTTTCAAATTTATTTTATGTGAGGTGTGCACAGCCCTATAGAGACACTGATTAGGGCCCGAGCACCGGAGGTGCAGGCTGTGTAGGTGCGAAGCCCTATTGTTTCTGGCAGGATTACTGGGGGCGCAAGGCCCTATTGTTTTTGGAAAGATTATTAAAGCCTGAGCACCTGGAGGGCTGTGTTGTGTATAAAGCGTTACAAAGTAACGTTGCGCAATAGTCAGGACCTCCTCACGGACGGTATGTGACAGAGGCTGGTAGCATGAAGATCAATCATGGCAAGCGAGAAGCAGCCAACGCTAACTTTTGAGGAATGGAGGTATTTGCATTACTTCAAACTCGTTGAAACTAAGGAGAGGAATGTGAGTGTAAGGTGTACACTGTGCCCTGGTAAGAAACTTTTGACCACTGCCGTTAACTCAACTGCCAGCCTATTGATACGATTTGCACTAGCTTTGCACCAATTTAGGAGGAGCCTTTTTAATGAAAGAGTATAAGACTATAAAAGGCATATAGAGGCTATGTTATTTGATATTGTTTCATAGGACTTTAGTGGTGGTGTTGAAGCCTATAATAGCCAAATGTTTTCTTGTCAAGTGCTCTGTTTGGCATTTTTTATAATAAAGAGCACAAAAGAAATACCTGTTGTGTCCTCCATAGTAGAACTTTATGTAGGCCTGCACATTTAGGAACAGATATTGGGTTCTGCTCGAACAGACAGTCGAACAACATAAAAGTAAAGAGCAACGTAAGAAGTTACTTTCCATAGAAGGTAACTAAGTAAAGTAACTGATTACTTTTTTTAGAAAAATGTTTAATTTGCTCAACGAGTGACTCTGGCGACGAGTAATGATTCTCATTACCTGTGCCCATGAAACCGAGCTGCACCAATCACATCGGTGTATCTAATATAGGCGAGCTAAACAGATGACGACAGCGCTGCGACGTCGATATTCAGGAACATTGGTCGTAGTGTTATCCAATTGCGTCAACGTCAGGAATCGGTCAGTAAACATTGGTTGTAGTGTTATCCAATTGCGTGCAGTGATATTTTCAAATGTATGCTTGGTGCCGCCCCTCTAGTTGGGCCATTTTCATTATTCGTAGCCAGAACCTTTGGGTCTGGTCCTCCATGCTAGAGTTCTAAGGCCTTATAATACTCTCTGGCAGCTGATTATAAAGCTGGGCTGTGCTGGGCCATCTTTGTCTGTGAAGATGTGTGTGTATGTAACTTTTGACCTTTTGAGGTCATAAATTTTGTCCGATTTTCATGAAACTTGACTTACGTGATGTTCAGACTAAAAGTATGAACTTTTGAGGTCATAAATTTTGTCCGATTTTCATGAAACTTGACTTACGTGATGTTCAGACCAAGCGTCACAAAATTTACCAGAAGGATTTTTGATTTTCGAAAGGGTTCGCCCGTCAGACCAAAATCAGCGGTGAACCCGCCAAACCGGAAGTAAGGTAATAACAAACACAAATAACAAACACAAAAGGTAATAACAAACACAAAAGATGCTGGACGGAGTGGCCTAGTCATAGCCAAGACATACAAGACAAAAGACAAAAAACAAATTAACAAATAAAAAGTAAAAAGAAAATCAATTTCAAAAGAAATTAATTTTTTTAAATTAGTCCAATTTCCAAACCAGCTGAAAACGTCCAAGGGCAATGATGACCCGCGTGAAAACGGCGCACAGCTGTGTCTTCACAACCGATGCAACGCCAACAAAGTTCTTTATAACTGACCAACCCGGAGAATTCACTGGCAGTCTGGAGAGCACTGGAAGAACAAGACGTGATGGGCGACCCTGCCGCTGACCTGCCTGTACATCGCAAACATAGGAAAGATCTGCACACACACACACAGATATACAGGCTGAATTTACACAGAATTTACATACCTCACCATATAAACCAGAAATGTGATACATTTGTCATGCATTGATTGACATGGGTCAAACCTCACAGATTGTTCATTATGGCTATTTGACTGGTCTTACCTTTACCATTCCAAGAAATTTCATGAGATTCGTTTCACATTCGGTGTACTGTATGACCCTAGTTTTATATAATGGGGCGGGGGGCTCATGCCTGGTTGGTAGGCTGAAATCAATGGTTACCATGGGTGAAAACGCATGAAATTTGGCACCCATGTCATCCCTCACAGTCTCTATTTGGGGACAGAGATTTTGCCGCAGGTGTGGCCCAGGGACTCCAAAGTGCCCCCGTATGTCATTGAGTCTTGTGGTCAGCAAATAACTTTACCCACTCACACAAAAGTTGGTATGGATGTGGACCTACCTAAGATGAACACAAGAAGATGGGGTTCATACACCCTCCCTCTGAGTGGTTAGGCTAAAAGCAGTCTTTTAGGATAACTAGTCAACTGTTATCTGTATTTCACAACACAGGGCTCTCAAGTGTCACTTGATCGTGAGAGTCACTCATTTCGATCTTTAGTCACACACTCCCGCCACACATTATATTTCTCACACAGAAAAACTATTAATAATATATGCCGCAGCGCCTGCGCCGCTCTCACTATGGAACCGACAGGAATCAAGCGCGTCTACCCTGGAGTTCTTAGACAAGTCTGCCACTTATCAGCCAAGCAAAAAAAAGAAAGGGGCACTATTGTATCTGGGTAAGATTTAACACAACAATCAATGAAAAAAAAGCATACCCTGGAATTGTTCACGTGATTCTGCTACCGAAAGTTTCGTTCACCCTCAGAGGAAACCCCTGGAGCTTCGAGCATCACTTTGAGCACAGAGTAAGTAATCTTTTAATGTTACAACAAATTCACAACTTGTTTGACATGAACAATGACAATTTGACTGTTAGAGAATGTTTCCCAGATAATTAGCATAAGTTGTTTATGTCTATAACTTAGCCAACAGTTACAGCCTGTTCACCGACAACACCTGCTCAGAACAAGTAGTCTAGGCCTAGTCATTTTTTCGTTATCACACTATGACTGACATATTGTCACATTATCAGGCTTAAAGTGTTCAGGCACTGTGCCTGAATTCAGGCGTGAGCTGGTATGCTTAATATTTGAAAATAGGCAACAGTATATATGACGTCCTCATAAATGTCTGATAACTTAAGGCACATACCATTTGTATTGCTTTAACCCCTGCATTATAAACATCTCTCTCACCAAATAGGCATAATCATTTTATTAGCACTAAATAAATAAAAGTAAATAAATACTAAATCAATTAAAGTGTATTGCATAGTCAATGTTATAGGTCACTTTTAAAAGATTGTCATTTTTTATAATAATAATATAATAATAATATTTTATCATAATTATATCCTAGTGGCCATGGATGCTTTAAAGGAACTGTATGTAAGAAATGTATTTCAATTAATCATAAAATGGCCCTGATATGTCACTAGACATTAAGAAATCATGTTAATTTCAAATACTTATATCACTGACAACAGTAGTCCAGCCAGGATATTGTCATTTAAAAAGTGAAGTTGCAGCCAGGAGAGTGAAGGATCACCGCACACTGGTGGGATTTCTTTGCTGATTTTATTTAGTAGTGAACAACGCGTTTCGCCTATGCTTCATCAGGCTCACTCTTAATCTCCACATGCCACCGACAGGTGATATAGGTGATTCGCCAGGTCACATGACCACACCAATTAGCACAAGGTACCACCCAATTCACAATCTGGTCTCCCATACATGTGCTGTGCACGGGAATTTCATCCTCTTCAGTGAAGTTGCAGCCCTCAACTGATGTTGATGTTGTGTTTTGTCATGTCATGTTGTGTTTTGGCCTGATGCGCCACCTTCTACCTATCTACTAATCACAAAGTGAGTAGTGTTTCGGCATCCGGGTTGGCAACCTCGAGTCGGGGGAGGGGATACAACGCTCTAGAGTAATTTGAAAGTGATTGCAGTACCAGTTTTGGCCACAATCTTACATATGGTTCCTTTAATCATCGCATCTGTCTTTCAAAAATGTCAAAAGCAAAATGGAAAAAGCAATTAAGCATCCTCTCATTTGCCCTGAGAGGAAAGCCACCTAAAAAGGCCAGGTTAGTGGATGCTTGCACAGAGAAGGTGGTGAAACGAGTAGGCCTATTATTGAATTGTCAGTGTCATGTGTCAAATCTTTTCTTCTGCAAGTCTGAGCAATTATAAATTATACTTATGTCCCATTTTGATTTGTTTGCCCAATATTGCACATCATATACTTAGGAGAGCATTGCTCCTACATACTTTGGCCTATAATCAAATGCCTGACCTCTTTGGAAAGCTAAGACACTGCAATTTTTTGGAAAACAATCCGAATAACTGTGTGTGATGTCTCTGCGGGATAACCAGCATCTCTGAACTGACCACATTTCAGACCTCTAGGCCACTTGATATGACTTAGAAACAGAACTCAGACCTAGAATCAGGTCTTGTGAAGCTGTGTGCTTAACTAGATCAATATAGAATGAACAAATGAGTTTAGACCATTACTTGCCAAGGTATGTGTTTTGTAAAATGCCCTATGGAAACTCCCCATAGGACTTTTGGTTATCCAAAATGCATACTGAAAATCAAATGCTTACTGCATATGAACCCCTTAAAAGCATAATCTTGGCCTCAAATGCAAGGTTACACTGATTAAATTTAATTGAGACATAGTAAGATTAATCTGACAATGTAAAGTACTACACATATTTACATAAAAAGGATTGTCATGTATTAATAGAGTCCAAGCTTTCAAATGATATATATTATGGCTATGCTACATAACAATCTGATGTATAAAAATGATTTACAAAATGGAGGAGGGGGGGACTTGAGAGCCCTGACAACATATCACAAAATGTATGTCATAAATTCATAACTTGAAAGCGTATCATTGTAGCCTACCCTACATATTTGTGGTGTAGTGTCACCTAGTGACTACCATCGGTGTAAAACTTCACACCCAAAAGGAAGTGAGCAAGTGCTTCCAATGTAGAAAACATGCAAAAACAAATAGCACACACATATGTACATTTCACAAACGCACATTGCAAAACTGCATTTGGGAGGACATCATTCTCCTTTGTGGCTAGAAATACTCTTCCAATTGCATGCACTAACTTAAACTCATTCTCACTTAGCAAAGCATTGATTGTTAACAAAGCAGACTTGCTTCCACCAGTGAATTGATGTGCTAAATTGTATGGCTACATTTGTCTTATGACTTTATGTATCTGTTTTGTATACTGTAAATACTTTGTATTTTATTGTGCCATCTACCTGGGACTACGGGCGGAAACTAGCAATTTGCTACAACCTGGCACAAGACATCTATAATGTTTTTTGTGCACTGACCCTGTTCAAATAAATAAATTACAAGTACAACTACCACATGTCAGTGCTTTGTTGGATTCCGAAATGTCACGGGTCGGCCGCACCACGCCATTGCCACTTGCGGCTATATTTTTTACATGTCTTGTGACCGAGTGGCTGTAATTTACTGCTCATGGCATATGAAAAGCGACTTCAAATCTGTCTAAAACTTGATTGTGAGGACAACTCCTGCGGTACGTTATGAGCACAGCGCGTTCACGCGCAAGGAAACCAGTAGGTGGAGAAACCAGAAGGCGCACAGCACCGGTAACCAGTTATTCATACCGTTGGAGATTATTGCCCACTTTTTCCTAGCCATGAGTGGTTCAATCCTGACACGTGCCACATTTATAGTATATTTAAGTCTACTGAATGTCATAAAAGAAATCCAACTTCTCCACGTCGACTTCACTACGGTAAGTTGACTGCCTCACTTTGTTGTCAGCAGGCAGCCTTTAATAGAGCATCAGGAAACGTAGGCTAAACACACGAGCGCATTGTAGCCTACTAGCTCTCTTAACTGAAAATGTAATGCGTGCAACTTTAAATAGGCTACGCGTAGGCTTCGACTGCACTGCCATGCGCTACAACTAACATTACTTGGAACAGGCTATAGCAGACGCTAACGTTACTTGTGTTGACATTGCATGATTGAGAAGAACTGTGTATAGTGATAAGCAAGTTGGCCTTGGTCCAGAAACATAAGACAGGATGCTCGAGACAGTGCACATCGCAGGAAACCGACATCAAGCGATAACAAAGCAGAAACTTTCCAGAAGGTACCCCCACCCCCCAATATTGTCGAACAAATGATAATGTTTTCATTAAAAATATTTTGGCCATTTTGTTGGCATAATAGCTCGACATGTCTGGGGCTATTCCCATCAACGGCGGCGTCGCTCATTTTTCATTCATTCAACCTAGTTATTCTCGGAAATTCTCTAGGGTAGCCTAGTCCTCATTGTCAGTGATGCCGTGATTACAATCACATTAAAACAACAAAAAAGAAGTTGCCGACAAATAGCTGTATATGCTGTCAGACTCCGCAGCAGAATAATTAGAAGTCTAGTAACCTAACTGTTCATCTACACTCTATGTTTGCATAGCAGTTTTACATCTGTAACATTACACAGACATTAGGCTACATTACATGGGTTGGCATCGGAACCTTTGTTACTGTGGCTGAGAATGAATACAATATGTGTGTGTGGTATGGTTGGCACATGGATTTTTGTTTAGTTTTTATCAAATTGACTGTTTTTATCAAAATGAAACTTTGCAATCACTGCCCTTCAGGATTTCAGTCATGTTAACTTTAGCCTACATGAAAAAAGGACCAGAAGGTCAAATAATTTTTATTTTTTTCTATCCCACACAGAATGCGGAAGATCCTGGTAAGTTTAGTTGGGGGGCCAAACTTTTTGTTGTTCTTCTTCTTCTTCTTGAGGGCCAAGCGGGAAAGCTGCAAAGGCACTTGGGCGGCAGTATGACCAAAAATGACAAGTTTTGCCTGACTGTTTGTATCCCATTCTACAGTCAGAAGTAATCAGAATAAACATAGATCATAAATACATTGAAGGCTTTCAGTGCACAAACACTTTTTTATTATTTATGTAGCCTACTACTGATAGCCATAAATATGGTTTCATATCACAACAGAAAAAAGTATAACTGTAAGAAAAAAATTGTAAATTGTATTTCTGAATACTGTAGCCTATTTATTATGACCGCCGTGCAGTGAAGCAGGTATCTTTGGCTGACAGGTCCAAAACTGCACAGAATTGAAGTGTAGGATCATTATGACACCCTCTGAATGCATGCCAAGTTTTGTGGAATTCCGTTCATGAGGGACCATACAATAAGTAAGGGATAATGCCCGACGAGGTGTCCATTATCAGAAATAAATGGACGACGCGGAGGCGTGAACTGTCCGACGCGAAGCGGAGGACGGTTGCTTCCGCGAAGTCCATTTATTTCTGATAATGGACGCATGGAAGGGCATTATCCCGTTTATACCAAGGTCACTTACGAAATAAATAAATATGAAATCAATTATTAATACTAAATGAGTTTTAGAGCTAAAATCGTTAGTTTTTTCAGCTGTTTATTGCAACGCTGTGGAATGTTGATAAGTTGATTGTTGATAATGCTGCCTTGGTCAACTAGCATTTGAGCCAGCACAGTGATTTAGAACTGTCATCAGGCAATTGGAATGGAACGTCTTTTTATAGGTGTAGTCAGAGCCATATAAGGGTAGAGTTGCGACAACTCCATTGACGCTAATGTTCCATTTTTTTTCAACAATGGCAGCTAATGGAAGCCTCAAATAGTTCCCGAAAGTTAACAATTTATAATAGCAGCAGTGCAGTTACAGACTGTTTGTAGCCAACATTTCAGACTCAGATTTACATTATTGGCTCATCCGAATAATAATAATAATAACAGTAATAGTAGTAAAGTAATAGTATTAATAACCTAATTATAATAATAAACCATTTATGTATCGACTATGACAGCTTTTCTGCTGCTCAGTTTCTATCAGTTCCTTATCAAATAAATTAAAAGAGGCTAAAGCCCAATAAATGTGCCACACATAATAACCCAATATAAGATAAACCTTGCCTATACCATTTCAATTAGGCAGCACTAGGCAACACCACAAACGAGCTGTCATTAAGTTTTTGCGTTTGTAGCCTACAACTTTTATGACGTGACGTGTCTTGGGCATTTAGCTTTACCATTATGTCAACATAGTTGTAACGTTATGCAATGCTCATCTAGGCTATGGATTTAAGTGGTTTAATTTTAAAAAGGGCAGCAAAAGTGGGATAAAGTGCAACTGCTTCCCCAAAACAATTCCTCCATAACTGTGGATTTAATCGTTTGATATGTGGATAACTTTCAGTGGACTAAACACATAAAAGGTAAGTTGTTATCACAAAGCTAGCTGGTTCGTTAAATATGGCTAAGCATATTTACAGCCAACTTTGTAGGCCTACTTGCAGCAGTGAAACTGAGTTTGTTGTTAACATTGTTGGTAACGTAAACGTTTCTGCAGTTCGGAGAAGGACTGGTTTTTTTTATTTTGCATTCATTTTCATTGGCAAAAGCTAGCCTATGCATGAGAGAACCTAGATTTGAGGGAGCTGCAGCTGTTAGCATCAGCAGGTCATATTAACACAGCAGGGCACACTAGCCCAGTGATGGCTAGCCCAGTGATGAAGGATCGTGTAAAATCCCCATCCCCAGAAAGTTTCAAACCAAGCTTGCGCTGATGATGCATGATCACTGATCAAATTGCTATTTTCTGACACAATGCACACCATTTCCAGGTGATCATCTGTCTCAAGCTCTTTAGCCTAGCATCTGCTGTTAACAGCACGGTGAATGACAAACGATGACAAAATGCTGTTCATGTTTATGAATTCATATCCTGGTTATTTATCGAAGGACTTACATGTCACGTTTTATATTTTATTATGATCACTCGCATTACCATGGGGTTACTAAATAGGTAGGTAATGCTACGGTTAACTTAGAATGCCCACTATTACACTGGAGATGTTAAAAAACTTTTAAACTTTTTTTATTCTGCCGCGACGATAGGCTAGGCTTGGCTAGGTAATTGACCGATCCCAAGCCCCTCCTCCCATTGTCAGTCCCATAGTTACTGTTGCTAAGTCGGACAAGTTTGCAGGAAAGTGTGCGAGAGCGCGTGTTCAACATGGGTACGCAGCACCATTTAGCAGAGAGTAACAGTGTATGCTAGATTTCTGGGCGTCAAGTAATATTGATAAATTAAAAAAACAGAGGCCAGAAAGGCCTTCAGTATTCGGAAGGACACATTCACAATGTCTGCTGTTATCAACGAGGTGGAACACCACAAATTGAGGACAAACCAATCTGGTGTTACGGATCTTAATGGTATGCATGTTAACTGGGGATAAACAATTAGCACGTTATCACAAGCAGGTAGTTTACCTTATTTGCTGCAGATGTGACTGATTCAATAAACAGGTCTGTGCAAACATATGGTGTTGACGTGTCCATAACAAAATCTAACCATATTTCGAGGATTAATTAAAGACGGGTCCAAGTGCTGCAGATCCAAGTTCCCATGCAACTTGGGAGAGTGGCTAGCCTGTTAAGCAGCTCATGTTGGGGAGGTGGAGAGATAGCTTCGCTTCGGTAGGCCGATAGCCTACTTATTATTTTGAATGGCTGCTTTAGAAGGAAGAGTTCAAATAAACATGATACAAATGTAGGCTATTGAAAAGAAACCACTAGATCTACCCGAGTTTACCCATACAACGCACGACATATCTGCAGTTTGCAGACGTGATTTGTCTTGCACAAGACTTCATCAGTGCCCGCTTATGCTATACTTAATTTAAATGTGGGCAATGTAGTAGGCCTAATATTGGCGATTTCGAGACTGCATAGCCTATACAGCAAGGTTTTCAATCGGCACATGATTTGATCTTTAGAAGACATTGGCTCTCTCGTTCAGCCATCAATGATGCATCGCAGTAGTCTATTCCGTTTGTTGAAAAAATGGTCATTAGCTTATTTCTGTGAACAGTCTTCTATCCCAAGTTAAACATGGCAAGGTAGCCTATGCCTAAAAGCTGAAAGTATTCTTATTGTGTGTAAGGCGATACGTGATTGAAGGTGTAGCCTATTTGCGCGTACTTCCAATTGTATGAGTGTGAGTTCAGTTCCTGCAAGGTAGGTATAATTTTTTGCGTAGGCTTATGTTGTCGTTTCAACAGTGGAAACCAGGTTTAGTTATGTTTTTGTATGTAGTTATGAACACAAAAAAGGGAACATTTTCGTACACACTCAGATTTCTTTACTGAAAAGTAGCAGCCTATCCAAAGTTATGCAAAGTTAGGCCTATGTCTGTCAACGTTTCACACGGTCAGGATATCGGATGTCACTTCTATGTATCCCAGGCATATATTTGAACCTTTTTGAGCTCTTTAGTTATTTAGTTACTTAGGCTACTCGCAAAAGAAGCATTAGCATTCACATAACCGGCGTATTGTAGGCTACAGAATGGACACTATAAAATTCAAAATTGACCGAGGTTGACCGAGGTCCTCCGACGTCCTCATTGTGACATAGTAAAAGGGGGCGGGGCTTGGGATCGGTCAATTCGCTCATTAGCTCAGATCAGTGACTACCAGAGGAAACGCGGGGTAGAAAGCTCAAACAAGTAATGTTAGACTAGCTGTGTTATAGTTTCTCGTTGCAATCAAAATTTCACAGGAGCTCCATGCGCTTTTGTAGGCTACACGCAGTCTCAAAAACACTGTTTACAGCTTTTCGAGTCACTGTACGAGGTCATTTATTTTATATAGCGATAATTTAGATACACTTAAGGGGTGGGTGCAATTGCGTTTTCTAAAGAATCTCTTCTTTTGTACAGAAATTAATATTAAGTGACACATACGTAAAAGGGCGGGGAAAAAACGTCACCTTATATAGCAGCTTATAAGCGTATAAGATATAAGGTCTGGAATTTAATTTAATATTGTTGTAATGGTAGGATAACTACATAGTTTACACAATAATTACACTGTGTTATAAATATTGTATATCAATGCATTTATTGACTGTCAATTAACCAAAATCGTGGCTCTGTCTATCATTGAACAGTAGCCTATTTAATGCATTCTAATCCATTGTCAATCACTTCCGGGAACTATTTGAAGTTTACATGAACCACGTGACCTTAACGAATTTTGAACACCCATTGTCGCAACTCTACCTTTATATGGCTCTGGGTGTAGTATATCACTTTTTAAACGACACCCTTTTCAACCGTTATACAGAATTAATGGACGAGGGCAAGGGGCAAATAACTCCCCGACGCGCAGCGGAGGCCTCCGCCCAAGTCCATTAATTCCGTATAACTGGACACACCTCAAAGGCCGTTATCCCACTTATCACCTGGTTGTCACTGTAAATCAAAAAGAAGCTCACTAGTTCAGCTTGTTGTACAACTTTCGTTGGCCCTATAACAGCGATAGCATGGACAGTTAGCTTGTTTACAGTTGATTCCATTGTTGCGAAGCCTGCCTCCAGACTCAACCGTCGTCCTACTATCGTTGTTATAGTTACCATTCATAAGCATTGATATGGAACGGCGATTAAACTTTTTTTTTACCAGATCTACCATTGTTTCCCCTACAATGTATTCATCAGCGGCGCAGCGCCGCTCCTGGAATTCAAGCGCCACTGCAAAAAAAGTTGCCTATTTAAAAAAAAAAAAGAAAAATAGACGCAAGTGAACTTCAGGAACAGCTGCCGTTTGTTCAGGTTTCATGTCAACAAATAGTAGGCTAACGCTGAAGGCGCAGTCAGGGATTCGACAGGAGATAATGCTTGTTTGTGTTTATGTTTAAGTTTATTAGCAGACGCAATTTTGTGCAAAAAAACGTAGCCTACATTATGTTAACCAAGGAACCAAATTAAACACGCCAGCGAGTTAGCTCGCCCCTACCTTCAGTAGCCTATTCCCAGATAAATTCCACGCATTGTTTCGTTTTTGTTTGTGATCCAGGCAATGCTTTCAAGCCCTGTGTTGCTAACATACCTAGGCTGTGAAACTAAGGTCTAGCTAGCCTATTGGTGGGTTTAATTGAATTTGAGTAATAGGATACAACCATTTACATCTGAGAGAGTTTGTAATTCCTGTAGAGCTCACCAAAATTATAGATATGATACAAGACACTTATCTGCTATAATCCAAGATAGACTTTCTTTGAGTTTTTGACCATTTATTTTACCAAATGACATGGGAAACATAATTCACTTCAATTTATTACACTGCTCTTCATAATGCTGAAGAGCAAGGCACCTAACCTCTCACTGCTCCCCGAGCGTCGCTGTTGTAGCAGGCAGCTCACTGCACCGAGATTAGTGTGTGCATCACCTCACCGTGTGTTCACTGTGTGCTGAGTGTGTTTCACTAATTTACGGATTGGGATAAATGCAGAGACCAAATTTCCCTCACGGGATCAAAAGAGTATACATTTAGTGACTGTACACTATGCATGCACACACACACGCAGTCATTAACACACGCAAATACACACATAAAGATACATGCACACACATGCAGGCACACACACACACATAAACACACACACACACACATAAATGCACACACACAAGCACAGACACGCACGCATGCACATATACACATAAACACACACACGCATAAACACACACACACATAAAAACACACGCACACAGACACACAGTAGACATGTAAACATACGTATGCACGCACGCACATGCACACACACAAGCGCACGCACACACACACAAACACAAACACGTACAGTGGGCATTACTTTCAAATGGCCACTTCAGTCGTGCATTACGCGGCGTGAAGCTGCGTGAAACTTTAGTACCACTTTCAGCCACTGTGGGTCACTGAGGAATCCCAGCCTACGAATTCAATAACAAAATAAATCATGCATAATTAAACATTACCTCAATTTAGGCTACTTGGGTAGCCTATGGCATAAGGCTTTGGCTACACAGTGGTACCAGTGCCGCTCCACAAAACAAAAAAATATCTTAATTTGCTGTCTACGTTATTGTCAGTGTTGGGGGTAACGTGTTACAAAGTACAATTCAAATTTCAGTAATTCGTTACAGTTACTGAATAACTGTAACATCCATTCCTGCGTTACTCTTGATATCTCTAATATATTGACTTATTGTTTCCATAGGAATGCAGTAATTCCTTATTGAAAATATAGATTGTATATTTTTCTGTACAATAAACAAATACATCTGCTCAGTGACGGACTGGGATTAAAAAACGGCCCTGGCATTTTCACCAACCAGTGGCCCACACGGGGACGCGCATGCACGCGCGTGCATGTCCTCGCAACACACAGATACTTCACATGCACGGACATAACAAGTTTGTAGCCCCATTGGTGATGAACTCTAACTTTAATATGCATAAAGACTGAATCAAGAACATGGATATATCAATGCACAACTCCAAAAAAATGAATGCAATATGAAATATGAAAATGAAAAAAGAATAGCCTAGAATACATGGATTTCTATGTAACGTCACGAAAACATGCGTGCGCAAGAGGCAGAAAGCACCATAGAACAGCATAGAGCAGTGCTCTCCATGAAAAGAACAAAATTAGTTTGTGTGCTGAAAACTGCACCAATTCGAAATCACGATGGTTAGAGAATGTTCAATATGTTCAATATCCCTAAAGGAATGCATGTCTTCGCCAAAAATGATAAAATACGATGTTAATGCAAATGAACGGCAAACTCTGAAATATAGCCTGAAATGAGATGTTATTATCATTGAGACAACAGGGGACCAGGGGTATATAAAAAATTACGATTGTAGCTTACAGCAGCCGACTATTTAAGTCAAGTTTATAATGTTGTGGCACCAAGCGTCTTCTGCCCCACGGCTGCGCGCGAATGTAGTTTTGTTGATAAACGGGAAACCCATCAGAGCAGCCGCTCCACAAACGTGTCTTAATTAACGTCATGCAGTTAACAAGGTGCGAAGGAGCTTGCTCTTCTCCGCAACCACGTCATCAGCATCCAAGTTCATTATAGGACCTCTTTCTCTGTCGCCATCAGCATAAAGGCCTCCAAATTATCCTGTGACAACCGTGTCCTCAGATTCTTGATGAATTTGCATGCCACTTGAGTACATGACAGTGTTAGTAGGAATTCATTTGCTAACCATATATAGTTGTAGGCAGGTAAAGAGGTTTAACTGCTGGAGAAGGAAATAGCAACAGATTGCACAATTCTTGCAGGTAGCACATTTCTTGCTCACCAGGTTTATTTCTGTATCTTATATCGCCGCGGCATCATCAAAGTCCGACGCTTTGACTGTATACTTGTTTAGAGGAGACTTTTTCAGACTGTCCCAGTGCGTGGCGAGATGTGTCAATGTAGATTTTCAACCGTAGCACCTTCACTGAATTTAAGCAGACATTCTCTTATGTTTCGAAGTGCATTTGGGGGCAGTTTATTAGCTTTTATAAGGGGAAAATTCCGAGGATCAAGGCATGCTAGATCGGCAATTCCCCGTGCTGAAGGAAGTAGGCGAGACTCATTCGGTTTTGAAATTCCCAGAAGTCATTGCTTCATGTAGCCTAACTTTTGTAAACCAATAATAAAATAAAAGATACAGGCAGCGTATTTATTGTATTCCAATTTCAAACAATGCACTTTTAAATAATTTGATTGAATAAGGTTACAAAATAATGTAGACTGATGTAAATATTGAGGGTCACCATGACTGTAGTGTAGAGACTCATGTCTGGTATAAATACTGATCAGTTTCCTACTATGAAGGAGGAAAAGGGAGTTAGAGATAAATGGCTTATTCGAAGCCATGTAACACTATTGATGCTTGATAGTGGGCCGAGAGATATTGTAAAACCGTCTTTACGATAAATGGGCCGCGCAAACCCGACAAGCATGCCGCTCCGTGATTGGCCGGCCCAAACGGCCTACGAGGTGCCGCGGCCCTTCTGGCATCTGCCCAAATGCCAGACCATCCAGTCCGTCACTGCATCTGCTTTATGTCGCAGAATTACGCATTTTGCCAGCCTATAGAACGGGCACATTTTGGAGAGAATACAGAAAATGCACGCAGGAATCTGTAGGCTATTTGTGGCGGGTTACCAGCAAACAATGTTTAATGCATTAACTCAAGATGTCAAACGTTTTCTAAACAATAAAAACAGAAAGGATGCAGCAGGCAGCAAATGTAGAAGAGTCATTTCCAATGGAAGAACAAAATGCGGAATGAAGCCCAAAGCTATGAAGATATATCTTGCAAGTTGTTATTTTATGAAGACGTAAATGGTTGCGCTATAGGCCTAGTCAAGTTTGCAAGAAGGAGACATAACGTGTGAGCATGCCACACTATCCACAGCTGTGGTAGCGGGGGCAGGAGGATTACTGTTAGCGCAGGTTTTATATAAAATTCTTCAACAGAAGGCCTGCCTCGAATGCAGGCTTGCCCAAAATAAAGGCCTGTGGTTTGCGCAGCCTACAGTAAGTAGGTTAAATAACAGACCCGCCACAATGTGCGGTATGATGATTCTTTACGAGCAAGATGTTTTTGGTGCCCAACGCGCACTGCATGTTCTTAAATAACAATGATCATCAGTAATATTCGAACATTATTTTGTGTAAATGGGCTATGCATTGGGTTAGACACCAGGGGCCATATTCACAAAGCCTTTTATCTTACCACTAGGAGTACTCCTAAATAGCAATAAAAGATTTTAGCTAGGAGTTTCTCTTATTAAGTGATTCACAAAGCCTTTCAGACCTACTCTTAGTAAGGAAAAATGATAACTCCTAAACTAAGAGTGAGTCTTCGTTGCTATGGATGACGTTATTACTCATGCACAAGCTTGACTGAAGTGACCACCTTGATTGGCTGATGATTGTAATGCGGGAATTCCAAACACCTCCCTTACGATGATGAGTGACATGTGACAGGTCTGAGAATGCGTGTGCTACACAAGGACGGAAGATTATGAATAACTGAATAAAAAGGCCTAGCCTATATGAATCAAGAGTAAGGCAAAACAAATAGCCTAGTAGCCTAATGAAACATACGAATTGATGTAGTATCTTTGTAACATTATTTAATGAATCTGTTACTATGCCTATGCCTACGTTTGCAAAGAGGAGAACATTTTAATTTGATTCACAAAAACGTTACATTTAATTTACATGTTGACAATGAGCAGCCAAGTTTTGGTTGTTGTTGGTGGCGTTATTGCATGTTAGTTATGCCTACAATGCAAAATTGCTTCCTCACGATTGGAAGCTCCTGTAGCCGCATAGGATTTCAAAACATGGCGAAATGTCACAAAAACCGGTTTGTTAATAGGTCTGTGAGATAGGAGTCCTCTCGACTTCTTTTAAGCTGTCACAGTGGAAAGGTGTGATTTGTTGGGGTCAGGGCTGGATTAACAATTCATAGACCCCTGGGCTGGGCACAAATGTCTGATGGCCCCCCCTGCCCCCCAGCCAACGTGAATCGGGCGGTCAGTTAATAGGCCTATATCGTGAAGATTTTTCTTGCCATCTAAGGCACGAGCACATCTGTGATGCCAAGCCTCACCAAGTAGCCTGTTTGTTTACAACTAACATTATATTTAATTAAACTGCTTATAGGCTATGCCGAAATAGTTTTCAACATTTTGAATATTAGTGTCGGGTGAATTAGGAAATGTTCTCAAAGTAGCCTTATGGCTGAAAGCTGCTTGGGATCCCCCCCCCGCCAAGCAATATAACCATACAAACATGTGGCCTGCACTCATTGTTTCAAAAGGAGTAATTTCGGCTTTGTCGGAACTAGCCATTGTAGGCTACGTAAAAATAAACTTCCAAAACTAAAGAAAAATATTTATCTTCTTTCAGTTAATTCAAAAGTTTCCAAAAAGTTAAAAACAGATGACGTGATGCGCGTCATTGACATAATGCGCAAATAATATAACCAATTATATATATATATATATATATATATATATATATATATATATATATAGCCTAGATATTCCAATATATTCGAATACATGTGTTTATTTTAGAGGGAAAATTCGAACGTCATTTTTGAGCAATTTTGACAGCCCTAGTCCACTGTAGTCTACGCCAATAGGCTATTACTGTAACACCTTCCACCTAGCCCCGGAGAGTGGGGGTCGTTATTAGGTTAGATTTCGTAGTTAGGCTACTGCAAATGTAACACCCTCCTTTCTATGAAACTGGAAATAACTGAACCAAGAGACTTTGTCACAAGACAAAACAGATCAAAGCCCATTAGATTAACGTGAGCCTGTGGTTTAGATTTGTAAGACAAATATTTGGTCAGACAAGGCCAGCTAACTTTACACTGACACAACGTAACAATGCTCTGAAGTCGCGGTCAACATGAAATCCAAAACAAGCTGAAATTTCCAGCTCAACCACAAATAGGCTAATTCTTTTTAATATCATCCAATAACTAATTCAATGTTGATTTAGGCCTATAGGCCTAACTCGGCCTACTTAGCAACACCATTGAACACCACTTAAAAGTTCAACGAAGAGTTGCCATTGCTGCTGCTGTGCTGAAGAGATGTGGACGGCACGGCAGGTCATGCCCAATGAAAATAAATTAACGCAACACAACACAGACTCCGCTTCTCTCGCGTCAGTCACTGAAATGAAGGCAACACAAAACCCGCTTCTCTCGCGGCAGTCACTGACAGTAGCCTAGAATAAATGCATACTAGCCTACTTTGAAAAGTAGTATTGTCGTGGCAATACTGGTGACGGTGGCCATGTCCTGAAGTAGCCTAAAGCATGTAGGCTAATGATTCCTAAAACATATAGGCCTACGAAGTCCATTCTGTGGCTATTGAAATTTGGGTATATCGTGTTAAATGTAACCCACCCTCTGAAGCCTTTTGTGACACATAAAAAATACTTTTTTAATGAACCTGACGTGTTCTTTATTCTCTGATTCTAAAAATGTCATTTTTGAGTCATTAAAACTTAATACAAAGTGGTTTTGAGCCATTTTAAATCGCTGAGCTGCAGCATCGGGTGTTCGTAGACTGTGCGCTCCTCCGTCTACTGACAGCCAGGGCATATACATTTCTTCTATGGCTGCAAACAGGATTCACTCGCAGTTAACCAAATATTTCTTTATTAGGGCAGGGCAGGCATATTTCTGGCTATTAAATTATTTCTAAACCAGTCTGCTAAAGTCTGTAGTGAAGTCTGTGTAGGGTTTTCCAGGCTCCATTTCTTTTTACGAGACACCCTGCTCACAAGAGACATCTGCCAGTTGTTTGGGTTGTTGCAGCGTCGTTGCAGCGGCACTGGAAAAATACAAATTAAAGTTGCGTGATCCCGCGTGATGTTACGCTCCGACCGCGAGGGAAGCTGGTCAATTTGAAGTAATGCCCACTGTACACTCACGCATGCACAAACACACCCACACGCACACACAAACACACATATTGTACAGGCAAGCAGGCACACGCACACGCACACACCCCATTACCCCCACACACCCACTCACAAGCACACACACACACACACACACACACACACACACACACACACACACACACTTGCAGGCAAGCAGACACACATAAATGCACACACACACACAAACAGGTATACATGCACACACACACATAAAGACACATGCACACACATACACACACAGTAGACATGCAGGCATACATACACACAGGCCCACACACAAGCACACGCACGCCACGCACACGCACATAAACACGTACACGCATGCATGCACAAACACACCCACATGCATACATAAATACACCCACACACACACATGCAGGCAAGCAGGCACACACCCACTCACAAGCGAACACACACACAAAATATAAAGTTCCAGAACCGGTTATGTTCCAGAACATTCCATGTCAGCAGTGGGACATACAAATAAGTAGGCTGATCATTAGGAAATTATATTGTTAGTCTACATAATTTTCCTAAGTCTCTATCCTGTCATCAAACATTAAAAAAGCACTAAAGGCTACATTATGTAAGCGGCATAACTGTAATTCTGACATGCCTACGTTTTTTCAGTATTATAGATGAATTAAGACAAGGAAAATTTTGTTGTTTATTGGCAACCAGCTAAACACATATCCATTATACTTCTTACATACAGTGCAAATGGCAAACGGGGCAGGCTACATAGCTGTCATTGAGAACTTCAATTAGCTGTATTTTCGTTAGCTTGACCCAGCAGATTTTTACAACAATGCATTGGAAATTCGTAGCCTATCTAAATAGATAGAATTTGTATGTAAAACCGAACATTTGTGAGATACTTGGTACAATATTTACCCAGTCCCGGCGTCATGGGGGGGCTTTGGGGGGCCGGGCCCGGCCTGGAAGTCATCTGTGCCCGCCCTGGACTAGCTTGGCTGCACCAACCAACCCCACTTACCCAATCCCATGGATTGATTTTGAGCCCTAATTAAATGTAGCCTAGCCTATATTATAGGCTAAGTTTGTCAATATAGCAGCAAATAAAACTTCTGTATTATTCCGTAGCTAATCAATTAGGAACATTAGGTAAGCCCAGCTATCACATAAATGGAGGTTTTAGTGGCACAGTCTACTTCACATCTGCTCTAACCCCTGTCATCCGATGACAAATATGGCTTATCGGCTCGCAGGTAGGCTATGTCTCATATTGTAGTTAGTAGAAGTAGGCCTAGTAGTTTCTGGGTTTGTTTGATAGCGTTAACCTTTACTGTTTTTTCTTCTGGCCTAGTAGATTTTGGTTTTATCTGCGGATTTATTTTGCATTATTTTGAATATGACTCGCTCAGTCTCAACAGCACGTCTACTTTTTCCACACGCGTCTCAGTTCTCTAACACATATCCCCTCTCGCTTTCTCTCTCTCTCCATCCCTGCACACGGGGCTCTCTTAAAGTAGGCCTAGCTGCACCACTTTACAACAATTGCATCTACATTTTCATATTAGAATGTTTTGTCAAGTGTCAGCTTAAATTACCATGATCAATTTAAGTTACCGTGCCCCCCCTGGAAAGGTGTAATGCCCGTCCGTAAATTTGTGTCTGCCGCCGGGTCTGTATTTACCTCTTATGATTGAGCATGAGACAGGCTACAGCTTGGGCATACGATCTTGATTAGGCTACTTGCAGGTACAGTGGGCATCGCTTTCAAATGACCACTTCATTCGCGCATTACGCGGCGTGAAGCTGCGAGAAGCTTTAGTACCACTTTCAGCCACTGTGCGTCGCTCTGCCACTGTACATCGCTCTGCCTGCCGTCCCTTACATAATTGTTGCCGAGAGTAATCCCAGCCTACGAATTCAATAACAAAATAAATCATGCATAATTAAACATTACCTCGATTTAGGCTACTTGGGTATGGCTTAAGGCTTGACTACACGGAAATCGAAATCGAAATTTGCTGTCTACATTATTGTCAGTGTTGGGGTTAACGCAACTACGCAAATCAAAACAGTGGTGTGATAATTGAGCCAGTAGAGAAATAACTGTTCAGAATTAATCTGTAGCCTTGGGTAGGCTTCTGCAGAAAACAATGTTGTTGCCGATTTAATACTATCTGGCGACGTTTTTAACAGGCTACGCAATAGAGGCTTAGACAACTATGACCCACGTTTTGGTTTCGTAAATTAATTTGCCCTACTTCTTGACTGCAATGTAGTCAATTGACTGCTTGACATGTCATTTTTATTTTTATGTACGATAAACAATTACATCTGCTTTATGCCGCAGAATTACATTCATATTTGGCTGACTGCAGACGCGCCACTTCCCTCCCCATATTCCAATATTAAGATAGTATAAAGTGCTTTTTGTATAGGCTACTATCATAAAAAAAAAATAGTTAAAACGAATAGCTATTTGCAATTTGACAAAACACTGGTCCTCATTTTGCGAATGCGAGGACTATATGAGCCTGTTGCATTTAGTTAGATGTCCGAGTCACACATAATGTTTGAAAACCACTGGCTCGTAATCACAATAATTTAACACACGACAGTTGGATAACCTACTTCATCATGTCCCCATGCCTACATTTTTGTGAGTAGCATAGAGATCGTTAAAAACAATAAAGTATGACTCTCCGTTTGGGACATCGAAAACTTTTTTTAATTTTTAATAGACTACCGTCGAAGATGCTGACTTGCAAAAGCCTCGGGATAACACGTTATCTCCACTATCATCAGTCATGCCCCTTGATCAAAGTGGGGAATGAAATAAAAGTTTGATAACCACTGGCTTAACAAGTTACCTGCAGTCCAGAACACAGAATCTATTGCAATATTCTGATGATCGGCGATGATATCGGCAAATGTTTGTTTTCCAAAGTAAGAATTTCACTTCACCATGCACCTTCGACAATACCTGGCCTACCTGGTATCATTACAAACATTATTCTGTGTCCTAAAACTGGCATATTTTATGGCATTGTGTCATGTAAGTTCGTTGCAAAATCTAGAGAAATGTGTGAGGTGGTCAGCGGGGGACAATTGAGACACACATTGGATTGTGTTATTACTTGAACATTCCACACTATCCACAGCTATGGTAGGCCTATCAGGGGCAGGAGGATTACTGTCAGCGCAGGCTTTATATAAAATTCTTCAACAGAAGGCCTCGAATGTTGTCTTGTTTGTGGAGCGCTTTGCTTCGCTTCTGTAATTTCGGCTTCATTGAAAATGAGGGCTTCCCTCAATGACCCTCCGAGAATAAATAAAGGTTGAATGAATGAATGAATGAATGCAGGCTTGCCCAAAATAAAGGCATGTGGTTTGCGCAGCCTACAGTAAATAACAGACCCGCCAGAATGTGCGTTATGATGCTTTTTTACGAGCAAGATGTTTTTGGTACCCTACGCACACTGCATGTTCTTAAATAACAATGATCATCAGTAATATTCGACCATTAATTTGGGTAAATGGGCAAGCGTGACCACCTTGATTGGCTGATTGGCTGATGATTGTAACGCGGGCATGATTCCAAACACCTCCCTTACGATGATGAGTGACAGGTCTCAGAATGCGTGCGCTACACAAGGACGGAAGATGATGAATAACTGGGGCCGTAGGCTATTCACAAAGGCTTTTATCTTACTACTAGGAGTAGGCTACTCCTAAATCGCACTTAAAGATTTTAGATTGGAGTTTTCTCTTAAAAGTTATTCACAAAGCCTTTCAGACAACTCCTAAACTAGGAGTGAGTCTTCGTGGCTATGGATGACGTCATTACTCATGCACGAGCTTGACTGAAGTGACCACCTTGATTGGCTGACGATTGTAACGCGGGAATTCCAAACACCTCTCTTCCGATGATGACTGACAGGTGACAGGTCGGAGAATGCGTGCGCTACACAAGTAGTGTGAAGGACGGAAGATGATTAATAACTGAATAAAAAGGCCTAGCCTAAATGAATAAAGAGTAAGGCAAAACAAATAGCTTAGTAGCCTAATGAAACATAGGCCTATGGATTGATGCAGTAGCCTACCTTTGCAACATTTATTAAATGAATCTGTCACCATATCCCTAGGCTACGTTTGCAAAGAGGAGAACATTTTAATTTGATTCACAATGAAACGTTACATTTCATTTCCATGTTAACAATGAGTAGTTTGTGTTGTTGTTGGTGGCGTTATTGCATCCCTTTTATAAATGCAAAATTGCTTCCTCGCGATTGGAAGCTCCTGTAGCTGCATAGGATTTCAAAACCGCAGGTTTGTGACTAGGTCTGTGAGTAAGGAGTCCTCTTGACTTCTTTTAAGCTGTCAGAGGTGGGAAGGTGTGATTTTTTGGGGTCAGGGCCGGATTAACTGGGCACAATTGTCTGATGGCCCCCCTTCCCCCCAGCCAACGTGAATCGGGTGGTTAGTTAATAGGCCTATCGTGAAGATTTTTCCTGCCATCTAAGGCACGAGCGCATCTGTGAGGCCAAGCCTCACCAAGTAGCTCGTTTGTTTACAACTAACATTCCATTTAATTAAACTGCTTTATAGGCTATGCCGAAATAGTTTTCAACATTTTGAATATTAGTGCCGGGTGAATTGAAATGTTCTCAAAGTAGCCTTATGGCTGAAAGCTGCTTGGGACACCCCCCCCCCCCCCCCCTCCTGCACTCATTGTTTCAAAAGGAGTAATTTTGGCTTTGTCAGAACTGAAGAGCTGTGGACGGCACGGCACGGTATGCCCAATGAAAATAAATTAACGCAACGCAACACAACACAACACAGACCCCGCTTCTCTCACGTCAGTCACTGACATGAACGAAACACAGAACCCGCTTCTCTCACGGCAGTCACTGACAGTAACCTTGAATAAATGCATGGGGAAAAACACTTCCCCATGACAAAGACATCGTAAAACACTGAAAGTTAATATTTTGTCACTAGCAACATTCATCTGTCCTTTGTCAAATGTATTATGTTCCAAGTACCCTATGCGTAATTCTGCTTCATAAAGTTGAACAAATACATTTGCTTATTTCACAGAAAAATATAAATAGCCAGTCTACAGTGCAGAGTTGGTAAGTTATGGTAGGCCAACTTGCAGTGAACATACAAAGAGGGGAAATTATTTCTCTTGCAGCTGAGTAGCCTCAGGTGCGCACGTAGACATAAGGCCGAACATGCAAGCGCCAATGAATCGTGCTCTCACGGCAATCGCGCCGTTAAACTTAAATAGGTTAACATCACTCTAAGTTCGCCTTCAAGCAAGGAAAACGATGATTTGAAGACATCTGTTTCATTGGAAGGGCAAGGGGTAGCAACAGGGCAACACAGAGACAGGCCCGATGGCAGGGCTGTTATGAGAGTATTAAAATATAGGATATTCTACGGGAAAACATTAAAACGGCAAGACAGCGGGGAAAGTTAAAATATGTGATAAACACGGAAAAAGTTGGCATGCATTGTTTCGGTCCCCGTGCACAGGGATTATTTGTCATACTATTAATCACATATGATTATTTGTGAAATTGTGCAAACAGGCGCAACACATTTGAAAAGGAAGGACTGGTAGCATGCAAGCTCACGGGAAAGATTGATTTAAGAATGGTATCACAAAGTGTGTGGTTGTGGCGCGGGCGGAAGACAATTGGCAGGGGAGGGTCATGTCTTTTTTTAACAATTCTATCGGAGGGTCATTGAACAATTTCTAGCAGGCAAGAGAGGGTCATGCAACTTCCAATTGAAGCACTCAAAATTCCTCCGGTGGCCCCTTCAATAAATAACGATCAGTCCCTAGATTGCTGCTGGGCTATATGTCTTGGTTCTGTTAACAACTTATTGTCAAACGCATAGCCTATCTCGCGGTTGCATCCATTACAAACAAACATGCAATGTGAACATCTGGGATTGGGGAGAACACTAAATGCTCTTCTGAATAAGCACGAAGTCAAACCTTTAAATGAAAAACACTCTTTAATAATCCAAAAAAATAAACCGCTAATGAAGTAAACTTGTGACCATCAAAAATCGTTTATCGCTCGTAACTCCGTGATACCAGGACGTAACAGGAAGGCATTTGGCTGAACAACGGAGGTTAATATGCTCCATGTTTTGTCCAAATGATGACTGTCTATCATCATTGCACTCGGAGAAAACCGGAATGTTTCATTCGTCCCCGTTTCAATCGTCCCGGTTGTACCTACTCAAAACGCAGATAGAACCTTATTATTCTAAGGTAGCGAAATAGCGTTCAGCATGATTCATGCCCAATTAATTCCCCCTGTTAAAGTGTTCGCCTTTGTAGTTTGGTTTCGTCATAGCCTATGATAAACGGCTTATGGCCAAATATGTGAAAACGTTAAAATACAGTAGGCGATAAACCCGGAAAAAGTTGACAGTGATTTTTTCATAATCACTTTGGAGGGTCATAGAAAAATGTATTGCTGGCGAGGGAGGGTCACGTCTTTTTGGACTAATGCTCCCCAAACTCCTCCGGTAGCCCCTTAAATAAATAACGAACAGTCCCTAATGAAGTAAACTTGTGACCATCAAAAATCGTTTATCGCCTGTAGGCCTAACTCAGTGATAACAGGACGTAACAGGAAGGCATTTGGCTGAGCAACGGAGGTTAATACTCTATATTTTGTCCAAATGATGTCTGTCTATCATCGTTGCACTCGGAGAAAACCAGAATGTTTAATTTGTCCTGCGTCTCTACGGCTGCAAACGGGATTCACTCGCAGTTAACCAAATATTTCTTTATTAGGGCAGGCATATTTCTGGCTATTACATTATTTCTAAACCAGTCTGCTAAAGTCTGTAGTGAAGTCTGTGTAGGGTTTTCCAGGCTCCATTTCTTTTTACGACACACCCTGCTCACTTGAGCCATCTACCGGTTGTTTGGGTTGTTGCAGCGTCTCACTGGAAAAATACAAATTAAAGTCGCGTGATACCGCGTGATCCCACGCGCGGACCGCGAGTGAAGCTGGCCAATTCGAAGCACTGCCCACTGTAGGGATGTTAACCGATGACCGTTTGACCGATGGTTGACCAAATCAACGTTAACTGATGAAAGTTGTCCGTAAAGTTCTCTCTAAATTAGGCTATTATAGACAGAGGACTAATCGCTACTACAGTTAGCCATCTCATTCCAAGATCATTTTGTGTGGAGTGAACAAATTAACCCCTCACACTCAATTTTTCATAACTCGCCTGTTTACTTAAAGGAACACGCCACCCAATGTCAGTAGTAGTATATGTTCTTACCTTAACTTTCACGAGTTGGACTTCCGTTTCCGCCCCCTGCCTGATGGCTGCTTGGTAATTGAGCTGCCGACCTTTTGGACTATTAACCCACAGTTTACAAATTATTTAAAGTGATTTCTCACTTATAAGTAAGTGTATTTACTTTGTCTTTACTTTTGACTATAAAAATGAACCAAAACAGACGTAACAGAAACGAAGTACCTAATAAATCCACGGCCACTCCAGAGGCTAGCGCAACAGCAGCTAATGAAGCAGCCAGCGCAGCAAGTGGGCTGATGGCTGAAGTTCTGACTGAGATGAAAGGAATGAGAAAGGACATATCGGAAAGGTTGGAGAAGATTGAGGAGTCCTTAAAAGGTGTGAATGAACAAATTCGAGGGTGTGAAAAGCGACTGGATGAAGTTGAGCAAAGAGTGAGCAACATAGAAGACCAGGGAGCTCGAACAGACCGGCTACTATCCTACATGATATGCAAACAACGCCGCTTGGAAGCACACTGCGAGGACATTGAAAATCGTTCGAGGAGGTCCAATTTACGGATCTATGGGGTGAAGGAAGGAATGGAGGGCAATGAGAATATGCTAGTGTTCACGGCAAATCTGCTAAAAAAGGCTCTGGATATCCCTGCAGAAGAAGATCTAGGTATCGAGCGCTCACACAGATCCCTTGTGTCAAAGCCTACTGAACCCAACTCCTCCAGATCGATTGTGGTGAAGTTCCTTAATTTTCAAACAAAACAACGGATCCTGTATAAAGGTTGGAATACGAAAAACATACAATTTGAGGGTAGCCGTATCACATTGGACAATGAGTCCTGCAGCACTGCAACGTAAGCGCAAGGAATATGGAGAGATTAAACGGCAACTAAAGGAACGCAACATTAAATTCAGATCATCATACCCAGCAGTGCTGAGAGTTACCTTGGACGACGGAGAAGTAACCTTCAACTCAGCGTGGGAGGCCGCAGAACGACTTAAGAAGTTGGGAATCAACGTAAGATTGTCGGAGGCTGAAATTATGGATAAAGAGCTACATCAGCTGGGATGGATCAGCCAGTTTCGCCCAGGCGGAGAGCAGATATCGCGCACCCTGGTGAAAGATATTGAAGCTCTTTCTAGTTAAATATCCGACGACGCTTGAAGTGGTAGAGAGCGTCAGACATGAAGTAAGTTTGACATTCACTTTAAGTTGAGGTATAGGACCCCTTACAAAGACATTCAGCCTTACTTACTCTTTGACGTTGTGTGCGCTAATAACGAGATGCTGTAATAACGAGGTGCTTTACTGGTTTTCACGTGTTTATTTGGACTCATGCAGAGATTAATATGTTTTGCCACCATTATCCTGTTACTTCTGTTTATTTCCTTTATTTTTAAAACAGTCTGTTGGAACAATTCTCAAAAGTATAGACATATTTGCAAACACGGTGGACAAATTCCAGGCGCAAAAAAAAAAAACATTAACCCTTAATGAACAATCTTTTGTTGGGGATAGAGAGTTGAGACAAGGTTGCCTTACTTTAAAAAAGTATGCTCTCTTTTCATTTGATAATTTACTACTCATAATAATGTGATACTCTTTACAACTTGGACCTTTTGGTGAATCCACTAGCATCTACATTGAAATAGTGGGTAGTTCGATAAGGGCTTTCAGGGGGAAACTAACGCAAGGATCTCATTAATAACTTGCGTTACTGTCTTAACACCAGACAGTATTGGCCCAGACTTAGACGGTCTGGTCACTCCTTTCCTTCTCTGTCACTGCATTAGTTTGGGTAGGAGGCAGGGATCTTGACTCATAAAGGCATGGGTCAACAAGTGGAAGTTACTGTTTTTTTCCATGTTCCTGTAAATAGTTCTGTTTGTTTTCTTTTACCACTTTTATATGTTACGCACACACCTTGAAGTAAAATGCCTAAGAACAACGGTTGCAATGTTTCCTGCATTCAAGCTGATATACACCAAATCCCAATATGTCAAGCTGTAAAGTAGTTACATATAATGTTAAGGGCATGCATAGCCCCATAAAAAGAAGGAAAATACTAGACCAACTTAAACGAATGAACTATAATATGGCCCTCCTCCAAGAGACACACTTATCTGATGCTGTACATAAGAAACTGACTAAATCATGGGCTTCACAGGTTTTCTATTCTTCCCATTCATCTGGACGTAGGAGAGGTGTAGCAATTTTGATAGGTAGATCACTTCAATTCTGCTTTGACTCTCAGTTTCAAGACAAAGAGGGGAGGTATGTGTTGGTAAATGGTACAATAAGTGGAGTTTGGGTAACTTTGTTAAATGTATATGCCCCAAATGATAATAGCCCACAATTTGTGAAAGCCATATTTGATTTAGTATTAGAGAAAGCACTAGGTATATTACTGATTGGAGGGGATTTCAACACCATGCTAAACCCGCTTTTGGATAAGAGCCCTATGTCTTCTGTACATCCAACAACAATGAGTAGAACACTAAACAATTGTTGTGAGGAGTTTGCTTTCATCGACGTTTGGAGACATTTACACCCAAAGGGTCCAGATTATACATTCTACTCACACCCCCACTCAATTGACTCTAGAATTGATTATTTTTAATTATTTATGCCTAGAAATTAATCATATAGAGCAATTGACTGTCAAATTCATAACATAACTTTGTCAGACCATGCACCAATGTCATTGGTTTGGGATGTGGGAAAGGCAGTGTCCTCCAGCAGATGGAGGCTTAATGCCTCTCTGTTGGGGATGCCATCATTTCAGGCTTTTCTGAGAATGGAGTTTGCCCTCTACTTAGAATTAGAAAATCTTCAGAAGCTCAAACAGGCAAAACAGGAACTTGAGGAACTCCTGACTGAAAAAATTGAAAGAAACCTAAGGTTCCTGAAGCAGAAATTTTATGAGCATGGGAATAGAGCGGGTCGTCTCCTGGCTTCCCAGTTGAGGAGAAAATGCAGTCTTGCTACTGTCCAAAAACTCAAAAGTAACAACCCTGGCAAACTAAGTCAGATGAGATTTCAGAAACGTTTGCAACATTCTACAAAGACTTATACTCAGACAAAGACACTGAAGGCAATCCAACATCAATTGATTCTTATTTAAATTCCATAAACCTACCTATAATATATATTTCATCTGAGTTCATAGACAGGCCGATTACTAAACAGGAAATTGAGGATGCTATTAGAAACCTAAAGAATAATAAAAGTCCAGGTACAGATGGATACATTAACGAATTTTACAAAACTTTCATTGACCTCATCAGCCCTAGCCTGGCGGGCCATCCTATATCATTGAAATGTATAGTCTGGAATCGAGCCATTCACCTCGCTTAATCCAAGGGGCGGGCAGAGAATTGTCTTTCAAACTGCCTAGGCATGCAATAGGCCAGCGCCACAACCATATCCGTATCCGGTCGGCAAAACGGCAAATACATCCTTCTTCGAAAGGAATGACTTAAGTGCATTGTGTTGCTCAACTTTCAAAGAAAAGCACAAGTCCAGCTCCTCCAAAGTTGACGCCAACGCCGATTCAAACAACCGCTCTTTGTTCGCCATAGCCACCTTCCTTGTTGTTTCTTTTTCAAACGTTACCCCTTAAACCACCGAAAAGTTTGTTTGTAACTTTAGACCGTCTCATCTCCAGATTTGTTTGGCAGGGAAAACGCCCGCGAGTAAAATACAAAGTGATACAATTGCCTAAACATCGGGGAGGATGGGGTCTCCCCCACCTGAGAAAGTATTGGTTGGCTTGTCAATTACGGGCACTAACCATTTGGATTACAAATAAGGTGGACACAAGGTGGCTAGAGATGGAGAAATCAGTCTGCCCCTCGGTACCATTGGCATATGCCCCATTTACCAAGAATAAATCCTCAGAAGATACTTTGAACAGATGGTCAAAAACTACTGTTAATGCATGGCGAGAGGTACAGCGAACCTTTGATCTCCCTGGCGACATATCAGGATTGTCAAGTATAGAGTATCTCAAAGATTTTATTCCTTTAAAATTAGATGTGGGATACAGAAGATGAAAATACTTAAATCTAACATTTGTCCATCAGCTTATTGAGACTCAGAAGTTAAAAACATTTGAACAACTTGTTGAGGAATTTGATATACCTAGATCAGACTTTTTTAGATATCTTCAGATAAGGAGCTTTCTACTCAAGCACCCTACCTGGGATGGCCTGAGGACATTGGGCTCTCCGATTGAGCAGTACTTGATGAAGATTCAAGAGGGAAGACATACATGGAAACCCATTTCTAATCTAAATAATGTGCTATCTAGCATGGAGCAAACAAACACTCTACATGTTAAACAAATGGGAAAGGGAGCTAGAAATAGAAATTAGTGAGGAGAGTTGGGGCAATATTTCCTTGCAAATACATAGAGTTACCAATGCTGGCATATGGCGAGAGTTCCAATGGAAAGTAGTCAACAGATGTTTTAGAACCCCCCATATACTTTCTAAAATGGATCCC
Source organism: Alosa sapidissima (assembly GCF_018492685.1). Lineage (NCBI taxonomy): Eukaryota > Metazoa > Chordata > Actinopteri > Clupeiformes > Clupeidae > Alosa > Alosa sapidissima. The sequence goes on along the minus strand of NC_055963.1, from coordinate 37,795,494 downwards.
AGCCGAACAGGTGCATGTTGGAGGAACTGTGGGGAAGAGTCAGCAGACCACTCCCATATATTTTGGAAATGCCCTGTCTTAAATAACTTTTGGAGGGAGATATTTGATTTCCTTGATAATATATTTGGCCTTCAGCTGCCTAGGGAACCAGTGTTGGCCATTCTTGGGGATGTTCCAGATGCAGGGATGAATGGCAAGACAAAATATTTATTACATATACTTCTTGTAGCAGCCAGGAAAACAATTAGTTGGCTTAAAACAGACCCCCCAAAAATGTGAGACATGGAAGTCAGTAGTTAAAGGAATTTACATAATGGAAAATATAACTTATAAATTGAGATTACAAGAAGCACAGTTTCTGGAACAATGGACACCATGGTTGGAACTGATGAAGGAGGATGGGATATTTGGGAAACTTTTAATTGTCAGGAATATTGTCAGATGTCATGCTGTGCAAAGATGGTGTATAATGGTAAATGTAGCAACTGGACTCAATGTTTCTGGACTAACCTTGTACATTATTTTTTAGTTATTTATTTACTTATTTGTCTTTGATGTGCGAGATAATCTTTTCTTTGTTTTTTCCCTTTTTTTTCTTGCTTTTTTGTTTAATATTGGGTTACCAGATGTGGTAAACAACTTTGTATTTGAAAACGACAATGTCATATTGATGTACTGTATATGAATGTGTAATTTTACCCAATAAACATAAAGTAAAAAAAAAATTAAAAAAAACTTTCACGAGTTGAGTCATACCTCTCCCGTGTCGGTATGTGCACTCAAACGCTCTGATGCGCGGCGCAAATATGTTAGCATGAATCTGACCACTGAAATCTGTAGGTTATTTGATGGTTCACTATTAAGTTTCATGCAGTTGAAAGAGTGTTGGGATTTCCATCCGCTTATTGCGAGATAAGGCATCCGCTTTCATTCATTCATGGAACGTGTGCTGTGATGTAATGGAAACCTTATTCCTTATAGCCAAAGAGGTTTCTACGATAGCCTAAATAGTTTTTTTTTTATTATGCATGATTTACTTTTTTATAAAAATTCGTAGGCTGATGCCTGGCAGCAACAATTGTGTTTAAATGTAGGTTACTGCATGCTTCAGCCTCTGGCAAGCTCAGAAGGGGGCGGCAAGCGACTGGTAGCTTGACAGCGAAGTGTTGGAGACTCATGGTGTGTAGGACAATGACTTTTCATTGGCAACAATATTAAATCAACCAACAATATAAAATATTAAGAAGATCTCTTTTTATGCACTCTAAAAAATGCTGGGTTGAAAACAACCCAAACTGTTTTCAACCCAGCCGCTGAGTAAAATGGGGTCCAACACATTTTATTAACATATTAACCAATATGTTGGGTTATGTTGACACAACTGTTTAGTTAAAGTTACGTAATGTTTGGGTTATGTAACCAAATCCCCAAAAACTACTGGTTGATTTTTAAAATACTCTGCTGTTACAAACTTTTAATAACTCAAAGTTTGTATTTACTTACTTGAAAGTCACACCTTCTGTTAACAGCTTTAGGCATGGTATAAACAGTCTATCAAATGGCCATCAAAAGCCATTCAATGAAATAAAACAGTTCGACACAATTATTCATTTGATAGTTTTCTTTATTTTTGAATAGATAGCCTAGTATAAAATGCATGTGACACTTCCATGAAGGCAGGCAGATTCCAAAGTCCGTTTTGGGGGTCAGCCCTGTCAATCAAAGAAAAAAAGAGTGCATTTAAATCACTGTTAGCCTACAGCACTTTATATCAAGACTTGCATGAACCATTACCAGTGAATTATATTGACAGAAAATTTGCTCCATGGTCTCCAGGCTGCCTTAGCAGCGTGAATCAAATCGCGCGCAAGGCAGCATGGGAACACCCAGGCTAGGAATTATCCGGAGTAAAATGCACTTTAGATCGATTTACGGATGATTGGGAGTACATACGTTGAGTTGACGTCCAAATCATGTCATTCGGATGTGTTTTGAGAAAGTTCGATGTTACCGTTTTTAGTCAAAGCTCGTTAGCGTGAAAGTGAGAAGGGCATATTATTTCGCCTCTACAAAACGCTATTTTTATACCTCTTCTACAGTTCCAAACAACATTGCACTTACGTAGTAGTGAGTAGAGGGTCCCTAAAGCCAAACCGAAGTATCCCGAGATCTTTATGTGGTCGGACAGAGAGTCCAGAATGAATTTCATCAAGCCAGTACCTTTCCGGAAATGTTGCCATCTTTGCTGCCATCTTAAGGAGAAAGTCCGTAGGAGTCGATTGCCAAGTGTGCTCTGGAAATTCACAATTTCGTCGCCGTTTTCATTTATGACACATTTCCTGTTTCTGTGGTGAGATATTAAAATCATATCAAATATATAACTTATCAAAAATCCCTTCACAATTTAACATCAGCGACATCTTGGCATATTTGCCAAATTTCAAATGAATCTGACAAACCGTCTAGGAGGATGACATCAGTATAATTGTCATTCTTTCTGTTGCCAGTTGGTGGCGCTATGCCAAACATGCATTATGGGCATGTGAATATTATCATTAACATGGTCTTCAATGACCTGTGAAATTTAAAACATTTCAAGCCATGCATGGTGAATTATGACACATTTATTGTTTATGTGGAAGGGTATTAAAATTAATAATTTCGCCATTTCTGCAAATTACAACATATCAAAAAAAAGCTTCACAATTTATAATCAGGAACATCTCGGCGTCATGTATACCAACTTTGACATGAATCGGATCAACCGTCTAGAAGGAGTACGTTAAAATTTATCATGTCCACAACTCACAAAATCTCAATTACCTCACTTCATGTGGGCGTGGCTAATGGCATGTTAATACAAAAGTTGTTTGGTTTTGGGAGTTACATACACCCACCAAATTTGGTGTGTGTATCTAAAACTATATGCCAACCACAAGTCACAGTGACATAAGGGGGCGCTATGGAGTTCCTGGGCAACGCCCGGTGCCAAGCTTTTATCCCTGTCTATTCACTGTATCACTTGATGTGTGTGCCAAATTTCATGCATTTTCACCCATGGGAAGCACCTCTTATGGCATCATGATTCATCACATATTTCATCACATATTAGTCTGCACAAAATCCCAAATACCTCACTTCCTGTTGGGCGTGGCTAATGCATTGTACATACGAAGGTTGTTCATCTTGGGGAGATACACACACCTACCAAATTTGGTGTTTGTAGCTGAAAGTATATGCCCACCACGGGATCAGTCATCTAAGGGGGCGTAAGGGGGCGCTAGCGAGTCTATGGGCCATACCCGGGGCCAAGCTTTTTTACCTAGCTGCTTTGTGTGACACCTGATGTGTGTGCCAAATTTCAAGACTTTTCGATTATGTTAACCACCTCTAAATATTTGCCAACCACGGGATCAGTCACCTAAGGGGGCGCTAGCGAGTCCCTGGGCCACGCCCGGGGTCAAGCTCTTGTACCTAACTGCGATGCGTGACACCTGACGTGTGTGCCAAATTTCAAGAGTTTTCGACCATGTTAACCACCTCAAAAACAGGAAAGCAAAAAAGTAGAATAACAATAATACTGAATAATAATAATAATCCTTCGGTGCTCAGGCCCTAATAATAATAATAATAATAATAATAATAATAATAATAATAATCCTTACAAAAACAATAGGGCCTTGCGCCCTTCGGTGCTCGGGCCCTAATAATCCTTACAAAAACAATAGGGCCTTGCGCCCTTCGGTGCTCGGGCCCTAATTATATATATTTTCTAGTGCTGTCAAACGATTACAATTTTTAATCATGATTAATCGCTGAATTCCTATAGTTAATCACGATTAATCACATATTATATCATATGATTAAAATTCTATTATTTTGCATTTCTGAACTTTCCAGGAGTCCATATTAACAATAAAGCAATTATTGTGTATCTTGATTGGGATTCAAATGAAAGCAAAGCAAGTTACTTTAACTTTAAGAAACTTTAAGACGTAGTAGGTCTATTTGATTATTTCAAATCAAATTTCAAAAGATGTGCAGCAGACTTGAGGCAACACAATATATTCTTCAGAAATATCGCTGATATACACTGAAATAAATGCTACCGCAGAAGTGCATGCACAAAATGTAGGCCTACACACATTATAAAGGCATAACAAACAGAAAATATTATATTCATACTTTATTCATTATCTTTGAGTTCAGTTGAAAATAAGGAACTTTTCATGGCATTGGCATTGCCATTTTATAGGCCTACAGTCTATGGTGCACTGTCACTTGCCACACACATCAACGCCGAAGTTTTTAACAGGCAAACACTGGATGAACAATAGATTTTATAGAGCAACGTCGACCAAATATAACTGAATCGTGATTTACACGGCGGCAAAGTGTGATGCTGGTGTACGGAGTTGTATTGAAAAGAATGGAATCTAATGTAAATGAATGTCGAAAGCAGAGTGCATCACAAATAGTAGCAGCCAAAGAGGAATGTTGATAACAGAACAAGTGACGGTGATAAAATCTTTGGCGGCACACAACTAATGCGTCAGCCTAGGCTACTACTCTTTGGCCGGCTCGTAAGCCCAACCAAGTGTGTGCAACATGCCTTTACGTAGCCTACTAACGGCGCATCATCATAAAGATACATTTAATCTGCATCACGCCCCATTTTAGCGGAAAACATGTTAACATATAATTGATCCAATGGGAAAGATAGCTAGTAATCACACGTTGACGTTACATCTAGTTATAAATTCACAGGACATTCAATCATTTTACTAATACGGCAGTTATGAAGAATTATGTTTATGTAACTTGCTCATGTCGAAACGTCACTCATAAGGACTCAGTTGGTACATTACCAACCTAATTCGTTTGCAATACCCCATGCATGTATTGTACACATTTAGCATGTAGCTACACTTACCATAATATTCCATGCAAAATGGTTAGCTTGTTGGCTAGCTAACTGTGGAACTTCAGTATAACATAGCCAAGTATCTCACCTAGTTGTAGGAAATAGGCTACGTTCATATTACAAGTGATAGAATAAATGTGTGACTTATGTTTAGTTGATGTTATGACATGTAAAGTTAAGCTTGCTGAACTTAATTATAGGCTAGTCAGCCACGGGCAGTTTGACTGTGCCTATCGATACATTCGTGACACTCCTGTTAGTAAACTGGAAAGAGCAAAACATAGGAACATCACATTAATCCCATAAACACACAGATAACTCTTACACCAACCTTATTTTGTGCCTTTTATTCACGTTTGTTTCTAGATTTAGTAAGTTTACTATAAGCTCTTTTCGCTCCCCACTTTGATGCAGCATAGATTTCCATTATATCAGTCATCTTTCCCCTAAAAGGGGGCGTGTACGTGCAGCACATACAACGTTCCATTCCATCCGGTCTAGCTAGATCTGGTGTGGTGTTGTAGTTGTTCTAACGTTACTAGTTGTTGCAACAGCGTGTGAAAAAACGACAAAGTTTGTTACACCAAAAATAACGTTAATCTCGCAATAAAAAAATTGACGCCGTTAAAATAGGTTTACGTTAACGCCGTTAATAACGCGTTTAACTGACAGCACTAATATTTTTATGTATAAGTCGCACCTGACTATAAGTCACAGGACCAGCCAAACTATGAAAAAAAGTGTGACTTGAAAATATGGTAGTTTTAATCAGGCTTTGCCACAAAGGTAAAAGGTGCATTCCATGCAAACATCACAGTCTTCTGTGCATAGTTGCATGACTGTGACCTTTTCTTTGGTCTTGCTTAAATGCACAGTGGATGTGTTAACCACATAACTCCCAGCAAGGCGCTCAACAGGCAGAAATGATGCTGGCTATGACATGTCTGTTCCCTACAAGCTCCAATAATGAGCTAAGTCCAACCATTACGCCCCCACGCCAGCAGGGGAGACAATTCCTCTAGTGAGCAGTTGAAGACCCACCCGTCGCTTCTGCCAGTAGAACAGCTGATAGGGTAAACAAACAGTCAGTGTGCGGCTCGCCGGCAAATTCAAACAGAAAGGCTAGCCTACAGTTTGGTTAGGCTACTTCACTTTACTTGGATGTAAGAATGTGGTTCAAAAACAACACATCCGCGATCGTTGGCGCTCGGTCATTCCTTCTAGAAGAGGGGACCTTGAAACGAGCACTTCCCTTTGCTTGGAGGAATGGTGAGCGTTGGATCATCTAGTGCCAGACGAGTGGTTACTTCATCAGATCGGGCCAGGAGGAGGGACATCAGCCGTCGGGAAATCAGAGCCGCGGTATCCTTCGGCCGTAGCCTACCGACCAGTGTTCACTCGGAAACAAATTGTAGGCGCTACAAACTGGAGTAAGGGTAAGATTTAAAGAATATGCTTTCATTCTTCTGTAAGCTATAAGGAAATAAATATGTTAATAGAGACCGATCTTAACCGTACATTTTGTTTTCACAGACTAACCTCGCCTCATAACGAGGCCGTGACCTCCTATTTACTCAGAGCTATGTCTGCAAGTCATGAAGTCATTGCGTGTAAGTAACTTTTACTGTTTTCTCATTCCTTGTTCAATTTTACTGTTACTTTTTTATTCATACCACTCTCATTTAATTGTTTTCCAGCTGCCTGTAAGACCTATTACGAGACAGTAGGCTACGCAGGAGCTTCAGGTAAACAACCAGACGTTGCATATCGCATGCGGAAGCTGTGAAGAGTTCAGCTCGGAGTCGATCAAGAAGAAAGAGAGTAAGATCCATTTTTGGTGACTATTTTTCATGTGCATTAGATGTGTTGTTTCCATAGCCCACACAGTGCATCACGCATTACTGATTGTCTTTATTGATTGTTTTTACAGCTGCTGGAAGCGAGACAGACTCCGAAGTAGACTACAAGGCAACGCACCACAGACATCTGCAAAATGGACCGAATTCTGACAGAATACCGCCAGTTACCTACTGCTCCGAGGTGGTAAACAGCCACTTCACGGTGCTGCAGGATTTTGGGCTTCTTGTGAGCTTCTAATTTGTTGTGAGGGGTGATCTCACTTTGTAGCCATGTGTGTCTGTGCTAATAAAGCTCTTTCTTTGAATAAACATGTTCCTGGCAAATTTTCCTTACCTCAATAAATTCATTCATGTCCTTGATGGTAATAATAGTGTAGTAATCTACATAGGATAACAATGACATGAATATACAACATAATAGCATAGGAATATGAGTATATATATGGGGTTTACATTTATAATGACCCAGGGTGACCAATAGTGACAAATCTGCCAACCAATCATATGATTTTTCTTGTTTAAAAGTAGTGGTTTCATCCCATACTGAGTAAGGAAATTCAAGCTAGGCGCGTTTTTGATTCTATTCATTGGCTAATTAAAGTCATTAGCACTCTGTGAGCTCTCCACATACGTCATAGTTCGTTTCCGACAATATGTGGCACAGACAAATGCGACGTTCGCAGGCTGTAAATTGTCGTTAACTGCCGAAAATTAGGGAGATTTCCAGGCATTTACGGGGACGAAAATCCCACTTTTCATGCAGTATCTGTTCCAGAACAAATGTAAAGTTTCTGGTTTCGTATCTGTTCCTAGCAAAACATCAAAAGTTTCTGGTTTTCGTTTTTGTGCTGTGAACCGGTTCAAAGTCTTGATTAAACTACCTATCAACATCCATCAGCATCCATGTCAACTTCAATTACTACCTCGCAACCTCCATGACTACCCTTGCAACCTACATAGCAACCACTATATATACCATAGTAACCACTATGATTACCCTAGCAACACCCTAACAGCCATCTCAAGTACCCTGGCAACAACCTAGCAACCACTACCATAACGTCACCCTAGCAACAGCTATAGTAACCAACATAATTACCCTAGCAACCAGCATAGCAACCACTTTATATAGTATAAAAACCACCATAACAACCAACACGACTACCCTAGCAACATAAATAGCAAACACTTTATATAGCATAGTAACCACTATGATTACCTTAGCAACATCCTTACAACCATCTCAAATACCAGGCAACAACCTAGCAAACACTACCATAACATCACCCTAGCAACAGTTATAGCAACCAACATGACTACCCTAGCAACCAGCATAGCAACCACTTTATTTAGCATAGCAACCACCTTGTCTGCCCTAGCGACACCATAGTAACTTTGCATTGTCTGTTTAGCTACATATGGTATTTTAATTAATATCTTTTTATGCAGATACTAAGAGTTTTTCTTTATTGCTGTAGTGCCACACTTCAACTACTCATTGGATATTGTGACCCATAGCTTCTTAATAATGACAGAAGGTGGCCCTGTGGTGAACATCAGGCTATGCTACCGCAACAGGTCTGCTACAACATGTGCGTCACTTGCTCCTCCAGTTGAACATCAGGTGAGGTCTTTTTTGGTAGGTTGATCTTTACCTGTATTTTAATTAGGGGCAGTCGTGGTCTACTGGTTAGGGCTTCAGGCTTGTAACCGGAGGGTTGCCCGTTCGATCCCCGACCAGTAGGAACAGCTGAAGTGCCCTTGAGCAAGGCACCTGACCCCTCATTGCTCCCCGAGTGCCGCTGTAGCAAGGCAGCTCACTGCTCTGGGTTAGTGTGTGCTTCACCTCACTGTGTGTTCACTGTGTGCTCTGTGTGTTCACTAATTCACGGATGGGATAAATGCAGAGACCTGCAGAGGCTGAGAAATCTGATTTACATAATTTACATAATTATATATGCATTAATTTCTTTTCATATATTTTTTTCAGATGGATACTACTCATTCCCGCTCTACTAATATCAGTTTTCCATATCTTCTGCCATGTTTGTGCATACAGGTAAGGCATTTAATTTTGTAGTATTACTGTTTGCATCACTGTTAATAGCAGTAGCACAGGGCAATTCCATGGAAAATTACGTTTTTTGTAACATCCATAACGCCAATAAAATGTGATGGTATGGTATGATGTGAATCTGAAGAATGTACATGAGAAAAAATGCACAAAAAATGAATGTTATCATACAAATGCCAAGGCATTTCACTGGCGTTATGGATGTGACAAAAAGTCCATTTTCCGTGGAATTGCCCCACAACAAACACCATCTATTTCCAGCAAAAACTGACTTCTTTACGTTGCAAAAAATAAAATCTAACCAAGTGTTCTTATATAATCTTATAATAAAAATCAAAAAATGTATTTGCCATTGTTTTTAGTATGAAGACGCATACCTAGTGTTCTCTCAAAAGATAATTTTGACTTAATTTAACAACACTTTGACTTACTTTAAGTAGTCTTATCAAGGCAAATGTATTGAACGCACTGGCAGAAAAATTTGTTTGTTTTTAGGACACATTTGATTAATCAACTGGCAGACAAATTTGCTTGTTTTCAGGATGAGACGTCTTAAAAGTAATCAAACTCTTCTAAAATTAAGTTGAATGATTTTACAAAAAAGCGCTAAGTAAGTCTCTTTATACTGAAAACAATACCAACTAGATTTTTTGATCTTGATATAAGATTAGACTTGGTTAGATTTTTATTAGATAAGCAATTTTTGCAGTGTGATCATTGTAGTGCTCTCCTTATCTATTCGCACCCCTGGTAAATTTAAGTAATAAGAACCTAAAATCATCTTTTGCCGATTTACCATAGTCTCAACCAAAACAACAAGGAAAAATCCAACCTTGAAGGGAAGCAATTGTATTCTGAGAAAACAAAATACAGTGCCTAAAAATATTCAATCCCCTTGAATATTTTCCCCTTTCATTGCTTTTAGAAATGACATTTTGGTAAATTTGCCCTTTTTTACAATAATTTACAAAAACTCTCATTAATGTCAAAGTGGAAGAAGATTTCTACAAAGTAATACAAAATTACTCTTAACTCTTCAATAGTAGGCTTAGACTATCTCCTAAAACTTCTCCAATCCCAGCAGCTGTTATCCTTACCACCCCCCCCCCCCCCACCCCCCTTGGGCTCTCATTTTTCATTTTACATCATAACACATGTAAGTCAGAAGGGTATTGTTCAATGTCACACTACGCTTTAATTAATTATTGCCCCTACCTTAAGATAGGCCTACTGCCTGTATGGTTCCATATGCCGCCCTTATGCTTATTTCAGTCTAGCCAGGCCACACTAGCCAGATTTTTGGATCTGCGTTGAATCTACTCGACTAGTACCCTCAAATGGTTCTCTGTTAAATCTTGAGCTCATCTAACTGACTTAGGTGTCACAAGCTACACTTTATTGTGTTTTTTTAATACTTGTGCTGGAGTACAATGTAGCTCTTCACTTTAATGTGCTAGTTGTGGGTAAGTTAAGTAAACAAACTCTGTAGAGAGACATCTCTGTAGATAAATCTAATTTGTAGAGCTTTTTGTTTGCTAAGATTTTGTAAATTTAAGAGAAATTCATATTCAGAGATTTACTTGTCACATACAACTACAAGTGTACAACTTGTAGTGAAATGTAAACCTGGTTTACTCTGACTGTGCAAAATGGGAAAGAGTATAAATAAAATGGATAACATATTAATAATACTAGTCAGTAGTGACTAAATTAAATAATGAAATAACATGAATATGTATAGATATATACATACATATACAGTATAGGGGAGAGGAGTTGTAGAGATGCGCTCAGTTGAAAGCACCACTCGTTGCAAGGCATTGCGTTCTTTCACAGTTAACTTCTAATGGGTGAGTTTGTCACGAGCAAGACTATTATGAACCCAGATGCAGACACAGAGACAGGAATTGCATGTATCTTTAATAACAGGCCCAACACACACAGTCAGTTGTCTTGTAGACCAGAGTTTGTGAAATCAGCAACAGTCTACTCACAAAGTAAAGGTAGCCTCGCTACTCACGAAAAGGTAACACAAAATGTTCCAGTGAAAGTCTGTGTAATCCTCCAGGTCAGAAAGTCCACAAAACGTCAGGCAGAATCAAATCCAAAGACAGTCCAGAGATCGGTAACCAGGAAAATCCAAAAATACAAAGAAATAACATGATATTTTCATGTAATAACGTAATAAATATCTTGTTAAAACTTGAAAAAGATATTGTTATAACAAGAAACGTAATTCACGTAATTACACGTAATTACATGATACTGAGCCTTTTTATTTATTTTAGTGTGGCCGCAATACGCTTCCGTAATGTCATGCACCTTGAGACCAAAGCAAATTCCTTGTATGTGAAAACCTATTTGCCAATAAACTTGATTCTGATTCTGATTCTGAATTGGCTGGACCGCTGTTTAATTATGTCAGTCACTTTGAGCCACTTATTCTACATTATATATTTTTAATGAATTAAAATTACTTTGTCATTAAAGAGTTTTTTTTGTAAATTATTGTTAAACTTTCAAGTTAAATTGACCAAGACTCCATTTATAAAAGCAATACATATACAATTAATACTTTAGTAATTTGTACTGGTTATGGTCTTATTATGCAGGTATATTATGATCACCTTGATGCAAAGAGGAATGTCACATGTCCCTTTGAGAATCAGACTCAAGATGGTGAGTTTACTGTTAAAACATCAGCATTCATATGAATTTTGTTGCACTACTTACTTCTGCTAATTTTTTGTTGGTAATTTTACTAGTTTGTTTGGATTGTTTAACTCATTGGTTGCCACCCATTTTCAGTGCAGAGAACCCCATACTGCCAAGCGTTTTATAGCATTTTGACTGATTTTCCAAGACCGACAGAACAGTGAGTTCTATGACTATGTAAGGACCGAAACTACTAACAGAAAGAGTAGACTCTCTTCTTTCATCAGGAAAAAACTGTTTCTACCTTTTTCTGTTCTTTAGTAGTTGGCAGTAGAACATAGCTTGGTTTCACCAAAAACACCTGTTTTTGACCAAAAATGGAGAAAACAAGCTTTTTGTGAAGAATTAACTTTTTCGTTTCTTGTATTTTGTGCTACTCCCTCCGCTTGGCCTCTTTGTCTCTAATTTATTTACTATATGCATATTTGATTTAGTTTATTTAGTACATTTAGTATTTAGTATTTTAGTATTTTCTTATATTCTACTGTCTCTATTGTGCAGTGGAGTTTTTTTATATTTATATACTTATATTACTTTTTCTGCTGTAAGTGCATGTTGTGTGTGATGTCTGTTGGCTACTGAGACTTTGAATTTCCCCTTGGGGATCAATAAAGTATCTATCTATCTATCTATCTATATTTATTATTAATAATAATAATAATAATAATAATACATTTTATTTGTAGAGCACTTTATCATGTACTCAAAGCACTGAACACTGTAGGGTAAAAAAGGGAGACGAGTAGAATAAAATAAAAAATAAAAATTGGGAGGCACACAAAAAGTATACAGGCAGTCGCACGTGTGGATAGAAGCAGACATATGCCAGTACAATTAAAAGTGAGTAGAGAGCAATTTAAAAAGACAATAAAAGAAGGTCCATGTAGATTATAGGTTAAAAGCTATCCTAAACTGATGGGTTTGGAGGAGAGACTTGAAGCAGTCGACACTGGCAGCAGATCTGATATCTATCTATCTACTCTCTCTGATTGTTTTTTGGCTTTACATTGCGCCTCTTTCTGGTCTCGGTTGTTTGCAACAATCACGACACTACTCGCGTTGTGTGTGTGCGTGTGTGTGCGACTCTGTTCAAGTGTTAGCCATAGGTGTTAGTAGCCTACAGTTCATGAACTTTTTCTTACGCCTAACCGTCGCTATATTCTCTTTGCTTCGATCATAGCATTCTAGCTTGATTAGCTGTATGCAATACACTTTGGCTTCAGCCATTCTTCTTCTTGTTTATTGGCGGATTACAGCATTGTGTGTATACCGCCACTTACTGTTCAGGAGTGTGTAAAGGGACTCGCCATAGCGGCTTCAGCAGCTTCTTCTTCTGCTGTCTACAGTCTTTTCTCATTTCCCATCCAAAGTGACACTGCTGCCACCTTGCTTAGTTCACTAAATTCTCTGTTTACAAGCCTGATTTTTAGTGACAAGCTCCGCCAGATCGTTCCCCAGCCCGCCCCGCTGAAAAACGTACTTGACATCTATAGACGTCTTTGGCAGTCAACGGTTGTATTTGAATTGACATCTATAGACGTCTTTGGCAGCCAATGAGTTAATGTTGACTTGACTATATTGCATGATGGATGGAGTGCAGGATTGCAATTACAACTACAATTTGCATGCAACTGTAACTTGCAAATGCAAGAGAGAGAGTGAGATGTGACATCATCATGGCCAAGCTGTGTGTGGTCCATTATGGGTAGTGTGCGTTTGTGTGTGTGTTTGGAAGACAAGAGAACAAACAGAAGAGATTGGATGGCACCGAGGGGGAAAAGGAAAATCCATGACAGATGATGACTTACCAGGGTCTCTATACATGAACTCGAGCATTGAGAACATTGTTTGTGTACACAAAGTTTACTAAAAAGAAAGGTTTTGAACATTGTTTGTGTACTCTGTGTGTTCTTAATGGGTCACTCCACATCAATGGACCTATGTTACCCAGGAGACACACTGTAAAATTACTTTAACGTAAGATCAATACTTTCCAAGATACAGCCAGTTTTACAGGGGGAGGGGGGTGTCGATTTTGTTTGGCCTCTTTTTTTGTCAAAGTTCACAAGCCCATAGCGCAAGATCTAAACCAGGGGTCTCCAACCTTTTTGGGAATGAGGGCTACCTGAAGACCCGAAATCATATGGAGGGCTACTCATTTGAAACAAACATACCCCATACCCTATACTAAGAGGGTAGTCCTACTTTTAAATTATCAATATTGTGTAGGCCTATAAGTCTTTATATATTAAGCAACTGTATTTTCAACTTTAATATCAATAGCCTATGCAACACTACCAACATTTTTGTTCAGTTTGTTCATTTCAAAGTTTGCATGGGGAATCTAAACCAATTTTTTTCTAACAAAAAAACTATATTTTTGTGCAATTAATAATTTGGGTTACAATTTGTACCCAATTTATACCCACCCACCATTATGAATTCAGGGGTTGTTTAACCCTTTAGGCGCCAGAGGTTTTTTTCCGAAACGATCAATTTTGACATCTTCATTTCAAAAGGCTATATCATAAAAGTGATAAGAGATAGAGACTTTCTGTAAATTAGAGAAATATTAAGGATGACCCAAAGTTTATGTAGAGATTAAATGTTTATATCTAATTTGCATATTATGACGTCATATGGTGGCGGCCATCTTGGATTATATAATTTTCATGAAAAGTCGCATGTTTGAATGATAAAATGCACCACTACTTTCCCCCCAAAATGTCCCTCACCTTCTGTATGCTATATTGCACAATACTGAATTCTCAGGTAAATAGTAAGTAGTGAACAAACTGTGTAAATCATTACTAATAAATGGCAGAAACAAACCAAATGCATGTAGCGGTAGACTGGCCTTTTGCTGTAGAGATTTTCCATTTACTACATACAGTAGGCACTCTGATTCCATGTATGGGGCACATATATATTATTCAGATGACACACAAACACAAGTAGACAAGACCTGTTTAGTTCAAAAGCTCATTTGCCACGGCAAGGCACAGATCAGGAGTGAGATGACGAGACAAGACAAGAGACAATGTTAGTATTTTTTTTCTTTTTGTTGTTTTTGTTGATGTTTTTTTTCTTAGCTGACAAAGACACACACATCACAAGGACATGAGCACACAAAAAGGAACACATAGTGTATGTCCTAAATGATCAGGGAAATAGATAGCAAATCAACAGTGTAAATCATTACTAATAAATGGCTGACATTTTTTTTTTTTATGTAGCAGGCCTTTTGCTGTAGAGATAATGACTCCCTATCCCTATCCATTCAGGGCCGGCATTCCCATCATCTTGTGATAGACTATGCATGACCTAATGTGTGTGTGTGTGGGAGAGGGAGAGAGCGTGTCACCACCTCCACCATGCGAGCAGCATGGCCAGATCTGCCTCGCGCGTGCCGAGTGGAGAGAATTTGCGCAGCTCGGACTAGGCCTACTGTCATTCTCATTGCAACTCCCCACACTGCCACTACGTTCCCCCCTAACTGTCCTATGAGCACTTCGACCTCGTCTAACATACCCAGTGGCATTAGACAAAGGCTCCACCACGTTACTGTCGCCGCGATTGTGGAGAGGCACAAGACAGAAGCTAGCGCTATGGACATTAGGCTACCTCCAGCTTCGTCCGCCACACCACTAATACCCTGCTAACTTCCCGATGAACACTCCGAACCCGTGAAACATTATTCCCACCAGTGACATTGGGCAAACGATTCAATGTTTGTGCTTGGTGTAAGCTAAACTATGGAGTAAACTCTCACTTTGTCCAGCTGCATCATTGCAAGGCAGGGACGCATCTGAAGCCTCACTAAACGAATCACCGTCATTTCCTGAAGGCAGATATTCCCCTTCAGAATCAGGGTCCGCGAATAGAAGACCCAACACTTCATTTCAGGTAAACTTTTTTGATGCCATTAGACGATAATCTAATGCAAATACTCGCTGACGTTGACAATATCGCTCTGACAAAGTGGCTCACACGCACACTGGCTCCGGTATTGCACGCACTGATTCAATGCGCTGTAGCTCAAAAGTTTTGTTTAAACCATGACCTTTTTCGGACTCGGGGATGACGTATGACTTGTCTGCCATCTAGTGGAGTGGAGGTCGAGCGAAATATGACACCCTATTTGACTAAATCGGCCGTTTTATTCAGTACCGCATCTTGTCGAGTAAACTCGACAGTGGCGCCTAGAGGGTTAAGTCCTGATTTCAGTGGACAATTCGGTTTTAACATTTCAATAGTAATCGCCCATACCACCCTAACATATGAAAACTCCTTTTAAAGTTATTGCACACCTGAAATCTCTCCATGATCTGACAAAAAAGGTCATGCACAGTCCTGCTCAGTCATGCATGCCACACACAAAATTTTCAGCGCTATTATACGGCAGTAGCCTACGGAGGAGAAAAGGCCTGTGAGCTAAAGCAATTGTTTTTCAGTCCTTAAACAATCATGCAAGAACCGTATTTGACGAACATGGAATGGCCACAGAACTTTTGCAAAGATATGTTTCCATTGGCTACACCAAACAAGCAAATTTTTTCCCCCTTTACTGTCTATGCATGTGAGCAGCGTGTATGCGCTCCGCTTCCGTTGTTGTTTAAAGATTGAAAGGGAAACGGATTTGGAGCCAAAGGCTAAAATGTAACGCAACTACAATTTATAAGGTATCACCAACAGATCTATGGCTACATACATTCTTAAAATGGTTCTGGTCTAGACTTAAATATCTATTAAAAACTTCACAATGGCGCGTGTTTTTAGAGCGTGATCTGCAGGCGACCTGTTGGCTATTTTTAGAAGGTGCGCTGGGGGCGCCTCATAGCCATCCCGCGGGCACCGTGTTGGAGACCACTGATCTAAACCATGTAGGAGGCTTAAATTTGGCATGCTGGTACATAAATAGGAATAGTATGTAGCAAAATCGTCACGTTTGGTCTGGATGATCATGCATGGTCATAGCTGTCCCTCAAAGTTGATCAAACTTTTATTGGAGTTTTTGGCTGGGCTCTGTTTAGGCCTTCAGAGGACATATTTGTACTCAACATAGGCTCTTGATTTATTTTCATTACTGATATAAGTAGAAACACTCACAAAAAGCAATGAACAGAAAATAAATTCCTTCAGGGTCTGAACAGCAGACCTCACAAGTCTGAAAAATTGTTGTGGTTTTCATTTTCAGAGCACCCAAACACCTTGTGGGAATATACAAATATTTTTTATATTTCTTTATTTTCCATGATCCCTTCTTTTTAAAAACACCAATTTGGCTTGTCTTTCTTTATTACTTTCCACCCTGAACATGGGCAAAATGCACCATTGAGATCAATATGTTTTGTATAGAGTTACCACAGGTTACTCTATACAACCACAGGTGGTAGTGTAGTGGTTAAGGAGCTAGCGTGCAGTAGTCGGTTCAATTCCCGGCTTCCACCGTTGTGCCCTTGAGTTGCTCCGGGGACAATGTGATCCCTTGTAATATAGCTGACATATTCACTTTGGTCAAGAAGTGTCTGCTAAATGTAATGTAATGTAATGTAACTCTATATAAAACATAATGATCTCACCGGGGCATTTTGCCCATGTTCATGGTGGAAAATAAAAAAGAAAGATTTGCATAAGACAAGTCAAATTGGTCAATTGATCAACTTTGAGGGACAGCTATGACCATACAGGATCATCCAGACCAAAAGTGATGATTTTGCTACATACTATTCCTATTTATGTACCAGCATGCAAAATTTGAGCCTCCTACATGGTTTAGTTCTTGCGCTGTGGGCTTGTGAACTTTGACAAAAAAAGAGGCTGAACAAAATCGACACCCCCCTCCCCCTGTAAAACTGGCTGTACCTTGGAAAGTATTGATCTTACATAAAAGTAATTTTACAGTGTGTCTCCTGGGTAACATAGGTACACCTGGTAATTTTTTCAGAATTTTTTGAGACCTAAGTGCATGGGCCCTGGTTGAATTGATGTGGAATGACCCTAATGCTCGAGTTCATGTGTAGAGACATAGTTAGCGAGCCCAGAGTTTATTAGAGCAGACTGTTAATCTCACAGAAGACTGAGATCTCACACGGATCATGACATCTATTGCCGGTAGGTAATGACTTATGGACTTTCCTTAGAGAGGAGTTGGTAGGTGGACAGTTGGTAAGTAAGGGATAACGGCCGCCGAGGTGTCCTGTTATACGGAATTAATGGACGAGGGCGAGGGGATTGCGTTGCCTCCGCCCGAGTCCATTAATTCCGTATAACTGGACCTCGAAGGCCGTTAACCCGCTTATCAGCCGGTTGCCACTGTAAAGCAAAGGAAACACGCGGTTCCGTTTAAAAAGAAGCTCACTAGTTCAGCTTGTTGTACAACTTTAGCATGGCCACTTAGCTTGTTTACAGTTGATTCCATTGTTGCGAAGCCTGCAACCAAAGATTCTAGAGCGCTGCAACCGTCGTCCTACTATGGTTGTTATAGTTACCATTCATAAGCATTGATATGGAACAGTGTCCTGTTATTCAGAATTAATAGCCACCCCACCAGCCAATCAGAAAAGAGTATTTCTTCTCTCCGGGTGATAAGTGTTCTTAACAGTCTTCTGTAAAAAACTCCTGGTTCGCTAACTACGTTGTTGGTGCTTTGTTTTATGTGTACCTGAGGGACCCTGAGCAAGCTACTGACAAGGTTTGGTGCCGTTTTGAACAATGTTACTGGTTTGGGAAGCGTTTGACTCACTGCCCCAAGCTAATCCACTGTTTGCGATTTGGGGCTATAGCATATACCGGGCCAAGCTCTGTAGTGGTTGATCAACGAAAAATACTGTCTCCATTGCTTATTTGATGTGTGTTAATGCAGAAAAACACCCTGGGATCAAAATTTACACTTTAATTTAACATTTAACACCATGTCTACACTACCATCACCCTAGCAACCATCTCAGATACACTAGTAATATTGATACAAGGCACCTTCCATCCAACTTTATCTATACCTACTTCAAATCAGTCATCCATTCATTAAACTATCTGTCTATCAACATCCATTCAACTATCTCTTTATCAAAGTCCATTAAACTATCTGCCTATAGAGCATCACAGTCCCGCCCCTCCTCCGAGAGAGCTTAGTTTCCGGAAGTAAATTTCCCATTCATTTCTCCCATTGTTTCTGTTTTGGAAAAATCCGTATCTAAAGAGTTTTAGAGCATGTCTTAGGCTAATCAGCTACGGAGTAACTCATAAGCATACAACATATCAATTCGAGTGAAAAAATGTAGAGAAAGTCCAAAAAAAGTCAAAGGTGCAAGACTGTGTACATATTTTCATTTCCGAGCGAAGGAACTACTCATCCCATAAACCACCACGCCTCACTGAATAATATATAAGCAATGCACGAACCAGCGCAAAATCATTTCCAACCGGCGACAGCACGCGAAACCCTTTCCTCCAAACAGTGATTTTTATATAGTGAATGTGCAGTTAATAGCAGTTATTTCAGGAGTAATCGTGCAAATAATCGTGTTTTGGTATTGAATGTTATATTTACCATCGTGTATTTTATATCGTGTGTGTGAAAGCGGTTAACGTTAGCAACATTGTGCAGTGCTTCGTATCTGACTGCCATCCTGATACATTGACCGGTGCATGGTCTACTCTTGGACCACCATATTCAGTTTGCTGTGAATTATTACACAAAATGTTCATTAAATGTATGAAGAAGTATTTCTAGGTTAATGATGATATGACTCCTACAGTATGAAGGCTACAGTAGCCTAGCTACTAGCTAATTATTAGCTAGTAGCTAGGCCTAGCTAATGTTAACTAGCATTACCAACCTCCCTGCAAAACTCACCACACAACTTTGTAGGTCTTGTCCCTCATGCTGGCCCTTACAAAACCCACAAGCTAACCCTCGGACACACAACAGTCAATAATGTGACCCGATTTAAAATGGTTTTCACCCCTTTGGACACTCTTGATTTCGTCCTTGAAACAGTGAAATATTCACGGGGGCATGGACGGTTTGCTAACCATTTTACTGCAGTGTCTAGCTGCTAGCCGGTGGTAGCATCCAGCTTGCATGTGCTATCAGCTAGCTAGCTAGTTCAAAAGTTGAAGTACTTATTGAGATACAGGGCTTTTTATGCCTCGACTAAGTTGATGTTTCCTATAAACAACAATTCATGTTCATAGAAACAACAAGGTCACTAAAACATTAATGTTAGCAGCATTATAATGACATTATAATGTCTGAAAGGCTAATGATTAGCCTATCGGCTACCTGAAAAGTTAAGTGTTTAAACTAGCATTTACAGTGTTCTATTTGATAGTGTATTGGCCCTGACTGAGTTCGTGTGATATATAAACCACAATCATTGTTGATACAAGTACCAATGTTCGTCTAGAAAGTTTTTATTCACATTAAAATTTTCGCTATAGGCAATAAAAGACTCCGCCATCTTTGTCAATAATTTTCGCTGATAAAGTTTCAAACTATGATCATAACGGACTTTCCACCAATCAGAGGCATCACTGTGGGATTGTGGGATTGTTCAGGATTGTGGGTAATGAAGTACTTATCCAAGACATCGCAATTAAAAGACATTTATTTCAAAACAAGGTTAGTGCCCCTTGAATTTTCGCCCTTTATATGACCATATACAATCGCTTAGTACAGCCGTAGCTGGTTTTGAGTCTACCATGTGCAGTTAGGTTTTTATGGCGTATACCCGAATTGTCAATGGAGAAATTGCATTGAATTCTTACTTCCGGAAACTCCTGTGGGTGGGACTGTGATGCTCTATAAACATACATTTAACTGTCTATCAACCTTCATGTGAAGTTCAAGTACTCCCTTGCAACCTGTATAGCAACCAACATGAATAGCATCTTAGCAACAGCATTAATTAGCATAGCAACCACCATGTCTACCCTAGTAACACCTTTAACTATACATGATATTTTACATCACATTTTTTGCAATTTAATGCACTGCTAATTACTTGGAAACATTAGTTCTGTCTCTGAGCTCCTGAAATATATTCCAACAAAATTTGAATTAGAATCATTTAATGTCAATGACTCACATGTGCTAGTGACATTTCCAATATATTTACTATCCTGCAGGACTTCTGGATGTCTTGTTCTCCAGTGAAATAAGAGTTTATAATAATTCTAAACTGGCATGGCACCCGCTCTGTCCTGCTGAACTTCCCTCTGCAAAACTTTGCTGGAATAGCAGTGCCCGTCTGGCTGACTGTGCAGTTTTACCCAACGCCATACTAGAAGTAGTTGGTCTGGTAGGTATTGTTCAAAGTATGTGATTGAAGCCTTACATTATACTTTTGTAAAAGTGATTTGGGCTTTAAAACGGAAAATCATGTAGCTGTAGTAGTCCAATTCCTTGTGTAATTATGCTGGATTTTGATGTTAAATTGATATTTTTGCTTTAATTGATATTATTTAGGGAAATATCAACATTTTACTTTGTCTTCAAATTTTTACCATCCGTTTTCACAGTTTTGTGATTAAATAAATTAAACAGTAAATAATTTGTATACCAGACATGCTCTAAGGCCATATTTCATGTTTAAAGTCAAGGAAAGACGAATAATTTTGATCACTAAGAAGTTTCCTAGATACATGTTTGTACACCTCTGGTGAAAATCAAATTTTTAATCATGTTAACAACTTTGTTTTAACCGTTTAATGTCTGCTACATTTACCAAAACATATCATGAGCGGAATAAGCAGTCAATAAGCGGCATGGGCTTGTGGCTAACTTGATGGTTTACGTGATCTTATATGATGTGCCAATGTCAGCCTGGTGAAGCTAGAGAAGAGGACAGACAGGCCCGGACACCTCCAGCTGCTTAAATCCTCTTATTTATTAAAATAAGTATGATAACTGAAAAAGATAAATTATGTTGTTTTAATGAACCATTGTTGGCATAGCCATTCAACGGGCCAACAATGTAGCACGTTTGGGTAGCAGCGGTCATATTTACAGATGTGATAAGGAAGATACAGTGATTACTAATGACAACGCGTAAAGATAGCGTAAAGAGGAGATAGGAAAACAAATGAGAACCTATACAAGAAGTCAAATTCTTCTAAATGGAGTGTTACCTTAAATAAAGACTATTAAATGCTATAGATTGGTTTCTGTTCTGTGGGCTGTAACATTGAGTTAGCCTACTGATTTTACGAAGCTGTTAACTTACTACTGCCTGTACAAACACTTTATTAAAGGGAAGTTCTGGTGTTAAAACAACCTTGGGTTTATTTGTGGTTGATAATAGGTTCAAACTTCGTTTGGGAGCAAAATTATGTTAATCTGAGGAATTTTGAGTTAGATCGTTGTTTGCATTAGCAATGAAATGGTTTTTACTGTGTTGCAGTGGGCATACACACACGTCAAAAATAAATCACTATTTTTAAACCACTGACAAAAATAGCCTTACACTTCTGTGGTAATGTTCATATGGATACTACAGATAAATCAAGATATTCTTCCAGCATTGTGCAAATCTGGCTGAATGTGATGCATGTTTTGTACTGTAAGATTCAGCCAGATCTCTGCAGCGCTGCAAGATGTCAAGCGCGCCCAGAACAGAAGTAAGGAACCATTCGGTATTTATGGAATGGACCACCGGAGGAAAATAGGGGAGGGCCATGTCTTTTTATTATTTTAAGGGGCAGTGCTCGAATTATCTTTTTGTCTTTAAGGGGGTCTCTCTATCTCATAAAAAGTTGAGTTGATTAATTGTAATAAAGCGATACAATTAAATAGCCTATTTAATTTGACACTTAACAACTGCCTGGACAACTTTCAGTCAGGTTTCCGGGCTAATCATAGCACAAAAACAGCTTTGCCAAAGTCATAAGTGACATCCAGCTAAATACAGATGCAGGCAAGGCATCCATCCTAGTATTACTGGACCTCATGCAGCCTTCGACACTGTGGACCACAACATATTGCTTCATCGACTGAAACACTAGGTTGGCTTCACAGGTGTTGTAATCAGCTGGCTAAAAATCCTATCTTATGGACAGGACTTTCTCTGTTAAAATTGGAAACTGTTCCTCAACACCAACATATTTGACCTGTGGAGTTCCCCAGGGCTCAATTCTAGGTCCACTGCTTTTCAACCTTTACATGCTCCCACTTGGTCAACTCATAAAGAACAAATCAATCTCCTACCATAGCTACGCTGACGACACACAAATTGATCTACCTCTGATGCCAAATGACTATACCCCCATTGAAACTCTCTGTCAGTGCATTGAAGAGATAGATACATGGATATCGCAGAACTTTCTCCAGTTCAACAAAAATAAAACCAAGGCTGTAGTTTTTGGAAGGAAGGAGGAAAGATGCAAGATTCTGCCTTGCTTGAAATGAAGGGCTTAACTGCGAAGGATGTGGTAAGAAACCTCGGGGTCCTTATAGATAATGATCTAAATTTTAACAGTCACATTAAGGCAGTCACAAAATCAGCATACTTTCATCTTAAAAACATAAATAAACTTAAAGGATTTATGTTGAAGGAGGATCTTGAAAAAATCATTCACACTTTTATTTCTAGTAGGATTGATTATTGCAATTTGCTCTTAACAAGACTCCCCCAAAAGACTTTAAAACCACTACAAATGGTACAGAATAGTGCAGCCAGGGTCCTTATTAAAACAAAAAGAACAGATCATATCAACCCAATCTTAAAGTCCTTACACTGGCTCCCAATTAGATATAGAATTGATTTTAAAGCACTTCTGTTAGTTTTTAAGTCATTGAAGGGGATGGGGCCAAACTACTTGCATGACATGTTCAAACAATATTATCAAACAAGACCCCTTACGGCTCCCACACACAGTTGTGTGCGGTGCAGTGCTGGAGAAGCATCCCATCCACTTTACATGGGCTTACGTCATCCGTTGCCATCTGAATTTTGGGTCCATTGCGTCGCGTTGCTCCCGTCGCTTGCGTTGAGAAGTTCAACTTTTGCTGCACCGACGCGCTATGATAGGCATGATTTGATCCTGGCAAGACAGGAGCTCCCCCAAATCAGATAAACTCAGGGGTTAAAGTGGGGGGAACGGGGTAGAACGCAGTTCCCCCACCTCAGATAAATTAATAAATAAATATATTCTTTCATACCAATGATATAGCGCGATGATATTTTTAAAATAAATGGTGAGTTAATTTTTTTTGTGTAGGCTACCATCAAATTGCAGCCTGCCTGTCCTTCAGGAACACAGAACCATGCTTCACTAACACCCGTTGTCCCCCCTGTTGTCCCTTCCCAACGTTAGGTTCTCACTTCTCATGGGTCTCCTGTCTGATTTGAGTGCACATGTGTCAGTTCACGCATGCAGATGAAGTCGCTGTGTTTACAGTTGCTGTTCCAGCCGAAGCACGTATAGATGTTGGAGGGAAGTTAAAGTCGAAGGTGAAGCAATGTTAAAATTCCACAATTTAAACATGCCAAATGCAGGGCTATATGGCTCTAGCTGTTCATCAGCCGGTCAATGACGAACGTTGCAACCTTTGCACGTTAGGTTAACTGTAAAGTAGTTGGCTGGCACTCCAGCTTGTCAATATTAACAGAGAAAAAACAGCCTATTGTCCATTAATACATGTGTAACCCTTTATTAACGAGTGTGCTCAGGCACTAGTTTCAATCAGTATAAAACAATGGCGCAAACTCGAATGGTGAGCTGGCTGAGATTCCTGAATACCAATAGGCTAATAATTAAAGACAATAAATTCAATAGCGCAGTGCCTCCACTGTAAACATACTACACTTACCTTAGGCTAGTGTATTCCTACAGAATAAGAATTATAGAATGTATGTGTAAATAGTAATCACACTAGTGGTGGATGCATACAGGAATGAATTGCCAATACACCCGAAGTATAATGAAATATAACAATAAAGAATATTTATTCACTAGTAATAATCAAAGGAATGACATTTATAAAATACCTTCAATGAGAAGCAACAGGGAATCAACACCCTGACAAGTAGACTAATGTTACGTTATGAGTGAACAATTCACTCTGAGGGGAGCAGGGTGAACCTTAATGTTAAAGTTAACAGATAGCAGCTAACGGTTAAATACACTGTTAGCTTAAGCTAAACTGTTCCCAATATAGATAGATAGATAGATACTTTATTGAGATTCCTGAAAAAAAACATTGAATCACTTAATCTTTGAGTTCATACAAACCCTTGTACCAAAAAACCTTGTGTGCCAGGCATTCTTGAGATATCACACTCAAGGTGGGTTTGACCTTGACATTTGACTTCATCATTGAGTCCAAACAAATGTTCACACCAAATTTGAAGCATGTACGTCAAGCCGTTCTGAAGTTGTGACACAAGCACGAAAGCTGGTCTTGTAGTTCAGAGAAAGCCTAATGGTATGCAATGCAAGACTACCTGCAAAACGGGGCTTTCAGTTGGTGTTGATGACTGCTCATTCTGCACCCAGATAACAATTAGTCATTGAACCTATGTTAAAATCAACATTACTTTGTCAACGTTAAAATCATTGAATCAACGTCGCACTGCAACATTTATTCTACATCAGTTTTGCACCCTTCATTAATATTGAAGCAACGTTGAAATTCTAACTACAGATCAACGGGATTTCAATGGTATTTCCACTAAAATAAAAAAAAACTAAAACAATGTTGAAATTACAACCAAACTAAAGATCAACGTGATTTCAATGGTATTTCAATTGATATTAAACCTCAGTAAACCACTGTTAGCCTAATCTGGCAAAATATTGGAAAATTCATATCCTGCTTTATCTACAGCCAGGATAAATTTGGCTAGGCCTAGATATGTCTTGTTTAGGCTACACAAGCTTGCATAAATAACCATTGACAACTTGTTATTATTATTATATATATTTATTATATATATATATATATTACTCTTCATCTAGAAATTCACGTGTACTGTGTTTTCCTGCCATCCACAGCATCCATAGCAGTTGCAGTCAGCCTGATCCTCCAGTAGCAGAGTGAAGAGGCACCTAACAGAAATAGAAGGGGGGGGGGGGGGGGGGGACAGCTGTTTGCTAAATATGTTCAACTGAACAACAAACTAACAGCTAAGCCTACAATCAAGTCATTTTACGCCACAACCTACCACTCATACAAACGTTGCTAAACAGTTAACGTTAACGCCAGCTTGCTTGCTTGCTTGAGTAGAAGATAACTAGCCGAGTCGTTTTAAACAGACTTCACACACTCCATTCGAATAAAAAACACAAATTAATTGTAACTTACATTGGGTGTGGTAGAAAAACGTAAGTTTCATTCAGGAGACACCAAGAGCGTAAACTTTCTTCATGACACTAGGCGAAAGCTACTGCGCATGCACACAACTTAAGCTACATTTATACGGTGACGATGAAAAGAGAAGACGCAGAAGTGGCATCTCGTCTTCATTTTTTTATTCGCGTTTAGACGAGCATTCTCAGGGGGAAATCTTTGTTTATATGAAGACGCAAGACTATGTGATAATCGATTGGATATGCATTCCAGACCGCTGCGTGGTGGTATGATAGAACCCCGGTACGTCACGCGCAGACATTCTAATTTGACAGTTTAGCCAGAGAGGTAATCAAGGATCTTTGGTTTAGCCGTTTAGACGGAGACGCAACCCGGGTCGTCTTCAAAACTCTACACTCTGGAAGGAGTCTTCAGATTTTTGCGTCTTCAAGCCCCGATGGCGGGGTCGCCATGTAAACGAAAGGCACTTATGATAAAATATTTTGTCGTCTTCCTTCGCAATCGTTCTCGTATAAACGGCCCTTTAATTACAGGATGTGTAGTTTTAGGGAGCGCCAGATTGTATGCATTAGTAGTTGAGACAGTTGGATTCACAGGTGACACCTGTGCCAGTGTTCTGATTAGCCCGGGAACTACTCTGGGAGCTTAACGAGCGCAGCTGGCTTTAGGCCATTATGACATCATAAGAAGAAGAAGAAGAAGCCAGGAAATTTCAAGATAGTGGATTTCATCCACTATAATAACCCAACCCAAGCGCTGGCCGTTGGAGCTCATTGGTGCACTGAAGTCAGCTCTATGAGCTGGAAGGCAGGGTAGCCACCGCTACAATGCCCGTCCGACTCGCCGGTCGCTCATGGCGGAGACTGAGTGTGTGTGTGTGTGTGTGTCAGTGTAAGTGTACTCACGAACGGATGGTTTCACTCCACTCAGCCAAACCGACGACAGTTGTCCAGGTGCAGATGGGAGGCAAGCAGCTGCCTTGAGTTGAGTTGTAGTTGATGTGTTGTTTATGCATGAGGTCATTAATGACAGACTATGAACTCATGTAAATTCCTGATGATTTATATAAAGGAGTGAAGTAATACAATCATGAATTCATTTATGCATGAATTCATGATAATTCATGTACCCTTACCATAAAATGTTACCGGCAAACCATATATCACAATAAACAACAGGTCCTACCGTTTATAAGGATATAAAGCATGCCTCTGTACAATAATCGGTTCCCGACTAATCCGGTTTAGCAACACATTTCTACATGGTCTCCAACTTTTGGGCCAAAATGTACTAAACTTTTTATGTCAGTAGCCTGCATACATGTTTGTAAAATGTTTAGCCAGAGTATCCCACCATCATGGT
The DNA here is from genome assembly GCF_018492685.1 of Alosa sapidissima. NCBI lineage: Eukaryota > Metazoa > Chordata > Actinopteri > Clupeiformes > Clupeidae > Alosa > Alosa sapidissima. Next base: position 37,768,246 of record NC_055963.1, on the reverse strand, counting down.
TCATATATTGCCAGATTACAGACAATCCTGCCTAAACAGATAGGAATATATATGTCTACTGGCATGCTTCCTAGTGATATTAATGCAAAAAAATATGAAGGGGAAAAAATCATACTTTCCCAGATGGGTAGCTGAGAATGGAAAAGGAAGCTATAGCATGTAGCCTATAGATGGTCATTTCAATGACTTATCTTTGATTAACTATCTCAGCCATCACCAAATGGCGGACCGCGGTCCGAGTCCGGACCGTGACGTGATCCTATCCGGACCCAGACCATAATAGCCTAATTTAGATTTTCACGTAAGATTTCAAAGCTGCGCTAAATGTTTCGTTGGTTAGGATAACAGCATTTACTTCAGGAGCTTCAGGAACCATCATTTCGCTTGCTGCTACTCAGCCAGTGAAATCTGTGAATTCTGATAAAGTCGAGTCAGTGAGTAAAGTAGCCTACTATGGAGAAGAGACTGCCTGAAACGAGCGAGGAGAGGAGACGGGACGAGAAACAATCAGATGGATATCTAAGTTAACGATAAGTAGCCTAAGTTATTTTCAAATCATCGATTGCTCAAAGAGGAGAAAGCTAGACAGCGAGACGAACAGAGCTTTATATAACGATACGGGGGCAATACCACGCAAAACTGTCACGTCCGTAACGCCAACTAAATATGGATGTGACAGTTTTGCGCGGAATTGCCCTGGACTTCTTCTAGCCTATAGCCTATATTCTGAGACAGGCGATTTTAAGCGCCAATTTGAAGCACCTCTACTAGACAAAGCATATATTTTGAGCAAGCATAGGGTAGGCTAGGCCCATTCAACAGTGAACTGAGACCACAGAATATTTTACGATTTAAAAAGGCAATATGATTGATCCACCACAATCTAGTTAAGCCTACATGCACTCACTGCCCAACAACGTGATATTCCTGGGTTTCCAGGATTTCGGGTCAACATAAAAAAAACTAAAAATAAATAAATTAAACTTGCTGATTAATGGGTTCAAGGAACCAGCTGTGGAATATCCATCCTTGTCTCAGCTCAAATTTTATTTTAAGTTCACGTTAAGATCTTAAAAATAGCCAAGGCTACTCAGTTTTTTCTCCCCAATTAGGCTACTCTTATCTTGCCTTATTTCTCCTCATTTCGAATGTTGCCTTTTAGGCTACTTATTTTATTAGGCCTAGGCCTACCATCATCTATTTCTTGAATTTCCCCTTGGGGATCAATAAAGTATCTATCTATCTATCTATCTATCTATCTATCTAAAACTAGGCTCCATCCATCCATCTTAATATTATTACATACATATACATAGCCTAAACACGCACGTTAAACATTATGATGCTCCGGACCTTTGCTTGAGGAAATTTTCCGTAACTGGACCTTGCTGAAGATTAATTGAATACCCCTGAACTATCTGAACAGCACAGGTGACCACTTCTGTATAATTTCATGGAGTGCTGAAATGTACACTTTTGACCATTTCTGAACTGTGAAACTCAGCAAATATGTTTTGTAGCTGTGAACTTATTGCTGTAGGCTATCATCATCATGACTATTCCACCTAGTGTGTGCAAAACAGTTTCGGCTACAGTACAAACATTTCCATCCATAGATAAAAATAAGCAAATCTAACCTCTGAATTTATTTTCAAAGTACACCAGATTGAAGCATTTAAATGTTAAAATACTGTATACAACATTTTCTTACGGGGGAGCATGCCCCCAGACCCCCCTATGGGGGCTTGTGTCCCAGTGTAGCTTAGGTCTAGTGACACCCCTAGTATTTCAATATGGGGGCTATTTTGACTGACACTGATATACCCGTATGGTATGTCCGTGCTAACCGTACTTGAAACTGTTCTATGACTCATTCATGTAACCATGAGGCTGATCAAAACAAATATCACCAATTAAATCCACTTCCTGTTTTGATGTGGCCTGGCATACAAATCAGTTTCCTGTCACTGTGCCCTCATTTGAAGTATGCACTATGCCTTTGCCATTTATCATACTCATGCCAATTTTGAACAAGGTACATCTGGTTAAGTGTTTTGTCTCTGAAAATCAAGTGCCCACCATTACCCATCCTTGTTTGAAAAAGTGCCCACCATTAAATCCTTGTTTTTTTTTTTTTTTTTTTTTTTTTAAACTAAATGGACAATAGAAATTTGAAGACAAATAAATCTTGACATAGTACGTCTGTACTAGCAATACTTGCAAACAAATAAAACATCATGTTCCAGTGAAATGCTTAAACGTAGTGAAATACATTATGAGATCATATTGATTATACTGTATTCTCTGAAGTGGATGAAATTTGTGAATTTCCCCATTTCTGCTTTCAGAACTACGATGTGTCTGATGTGGACAGGCACCCACAAATGTGTATTCAGGTAATGCTGTGTGTCGTAATCAATTAAGCAGTGGATCATGAACACAAAGCTGATAAATGAAAATGTTAACATCATGCTTACAATTTATGATTTTGTTTATGTATTGTTACATAACATTGCTGTTGCTATCATTTTGTTTGGTTTAGTAAAGAGTGACACTTTTTTACTTTCATAGTTTTCTTTGAATAACAGCCACTATGTCCACTGCCCCTTCAAGTTTGGTAAGTACATATGACTAAGAAAACTAGCTTTTAATCAAAGCATTAAAATATTAAATTGTGATGACTGCTCATTTTCATCCCTGTGCTTTTTCAGGTCATGTCTACGAGTGGGAAGTAACTAAGTTAGCAATATTTGCTGGACACATACGGGTATCGATTACATCCACAATTCCAGCATCTTTTGCAGGCCAGCTGTGTGCCAATTTCGCAGAAGAATGTGTTTTTATAGGAAATGAACATTATATCAGCATGGTAAGTGTAAGATAAGAATATACCTCAAAATACATTAATCCTTTCAAGAACACTACAAATCATTGTTGTCTGGTGAGTATCAGGTATGTCCAAAACGGTTATTTTTTAAGAAATAAAAAGTGTGATTTCAGAATAATTGCTCTTTGTGTCATCAAAGTTGGTACAGTGTCTATACAATACCCTCCAGAATTATTGGCACCTCTGCTAAAGAGAATACGAAGCAAGGGATTTAAGACCATTGGTCTTTACAAAATCTCCCCAGATTGTCCAGAAAGTCCATACTTGTGCATTCTCCTCTTTGACTTTTAGTGTCTTGGCAGAGATTGACAGATTTCCTTTGAAAATGTTCAGGTTTTTCTTGGTGTTCATGATACTGTGCACCTTAATTAGGTTCCCTAAGCCTTTGGGAATAAAAACAGCCCCACAATAGCACAGCACCTCTACCATAATTCTCATTAGGCATGGGGTTCTTTTCAGTATAGTTATTCTTCTATGTACGCCAAACACACCTAAAGTATTTCTAGCCAAAAAGCGCAATTTTCATTTAGGCCCCTATTTTGCACCCTGTCGCATGGCGTAAAACTCATTTTCCACCCGGCGCAAAGTTTATTTTCTTATTTTGCATTTCTATTTTTTAAACAATGTGCCCAGGGGTGTGGTAATTAACAACCTAGGGAGTGACCTAGTGCATTGTCTAAAAAATCGTTATTGTACACCACCTGAAACGTATTACGCCACTGACCAAGAGAAACCTAGTCAGAAGTCTATGGCGAGTTGTTTATGTTATTTTAAGAGCCCATTGTCAACAGTCATATTGGCCGGTGCACGAAGCACCAATTTTTATCCTCCATGAACACGCACCAGTGCACATCCATGCAAAACATTAGAAATTACGATTAGGCTACAGTGGGAAACATAATTAGAACTAGACTGCATTTCCGGCGGGAACTGCGAAAGTGTGCTTGCCCTGGTCAGGTCACCAACGTGAGCAGACAATGGCATACGCTATGCTGAACCTGGCTTGATCCAGGCATTGTAACAGTGCCTTTCAGTGTTGGAGCAGTGGCAATATCTCAAAAGCTCTAGGAGAGGGCTATTCAACTATTGGCTTGCGGGTTGAATGCGGTTCGTTGGATTTTACCTTTGGCCTGCCTTCGAATTTAGCTTCTATGTCACGCGTCTTGCGCCTCTCAAACTGGGCTATCAGGTAACCTAGAGAGGAATTGAAATTATGAAATATGACCAAGGCATTAAAAAGCTGCTTGTTTGTCAGGATACTTTTTCACTGATTTATTTTAAAAAATATGAGCTATGAGTGTGAATGTTATATATTCCATACGACAAATTATGTTTTACTGGTTTATTTGACAAATAATCTATATGGATTTGCTCTATAAAGACCTTATGTCTGTTTGGGATTGTTTTGTGAGCCTGGGGTTGTTTTGAGAGCCTATTGATGTAGTCTATCTCAGATGTATCTCAGAATAAAGGAATACTTCATATTACTCTAAACCATCGTCTGTAAATCAGGCAGCCCACTTCCATACAGTGGGTCCCATTAAGAAATGGCCACTTCATTCGTGCTTACCGTGATTCACACAGCAGCATTATTAAATTAATCTGTCACCATATGCCTACGTTTGCAAAGAAAACATTTTAATTTGATTCACATGAAATGTTACATTTAATGTACATGTTGACAATGAGTAGGCTAGTTTTGGTTGTTGGTGGTGTTATTGCACCCCTTAATTATGCCTACAATGCAAGTTCCCTCGCGATTGTTAGCTCCTGTAGACAATATAGACGCATTTCAAAACATCGCGTTAGGAGTCCTCGCCACTTCTTTTAAGCTGTCACAGACTTAGGTGCTACTTTTAGGGCTAAAGTGCTTCGTGAATTACTGTTAGTAAAAAAAATAGCAGTCCTAAAGTTACAAGTGACGAAGTTACGAGTGCAAGCATCTCATATTAAATGACCATGACATTACGCTAAACAACATAAATACCAATTAGCAACATACATCTCCTCCCTAGCCACACAAGAAGTTATTGATACTTAATCTCTGCTTAGCATGCTTCTCCGCTTAGCATTCTAATAACAGAAGGGGCACATTTATGTTGACCACTACAACATGACTCATGTCTGTAACTCTATAAAACACTTTTCATAAAGGACGCACACCGTCCAGCACAGTTCTACACATGGAAACCGATATTTTGGGCACTTGTTTGGCCACGAACTCGTCACTCTGAAACTGGACTACTGTAGGCTGCACCCAGGGTTGCTATTCAGGATGTGTTCATTAGTCCATGTACCAAGTTTGGTGTTGATACGAGAAAGTCTTGCTAATTATAGCACCCCTAGTGGGCAAAAGTCACCAAATGTATTGTGTGTCCTCAGGCTGTGGCCACGAGTCTATGTACCAAGTTTGAGGTTGATACGAGAAAGTATTGCTAATTATAGTGCCCCTAGTGGTCAAAGTACAAATGTATTGTGTGTCCTCAGGATGGGGTCCCAAATCCATGTACCAAATTTGGTTTTGATACGTGAAAGTGTTGCTGAGATAGGAGTTGACTTCCTGTAACTCCAGCGCCCCCATAGTGGTCAAAAGTCATCAAATTTATTGAGCCTCCTCCAAATTGGGTCCTGAGCCAATGTAGTGAGTTTGATTTTGATACGTGAAAGCTTTGCCGAGATCTGAGTTCACTTCCTGTTTGGCGGCTTTGCCGCCAATTTTGATTGGTCGTGACTGGTGACCAGTTTTGAGTATAGGTCTCAAAGGCAATGCATTTATGAGACAAGGTCTGAAGATCATCTGTGCCAAGTTTCATGAAAATTGGATGCAATTTGTGACCTGTGAAAACTTTTAAGTGTTTTTGATGAAATCCAATATGGCGGTCCAATCAATTATGTTAATGTAAAAAGTTGATATGTGTCAGCCTAAGGACCTCCCAAAGTATTAACAGAGATCACTAATATGTTTTAATTTCAAACACATCACCCCATAGAGGCCAAATCGTAGTTCTGTTAATTATAGTGCCACCTGTAGGTCAAAAGTCATGAAATTTATTGAGCCTCCTCTTAATTGGGTCCTGAGCCCATGTAGTGAGTTTGGTTTTGATATGTGAAAGCCTTGCCAAGATCTGAGTTCACTTCCTGTTTGGCGGCTTCGCCGGCAATTTTGATTGGTCGTGACTGGTGACCAGTTTTGAGTATGGGTGTCAAAGGCAATGCAATTATGAGACATGGTCTGAAGATCATCTGTGTCAAGTTTCGTGAAAATTGGATGAAGTTTGTGACCTGTGAAAACTTTTAAGTGTTTTTGATGAAATCCAATATGGCGGTCCAATCAATTATGTTAATGTCAAAAGTTGATATGTGACAGCCTAAGGACCTCCCAAAGTATTGATAGAGATCACTAATATGTTTTAATTTCAAACACATCACCCCATACAAGCCAAAACGTAGTTTTGTTAATTATAGCGCCACCTGTAGGTCAAAAGTCATGAAATTTATTGAGCCTCCTCTTAATTGGGTCCTGAGCCCATGTAGTGAGTTTGGTTTTGATATGTGAAAGCCTTGCCGAGATCTGAGTTCACTTCCTGTTTGGCGGCTTCGCCGCCAATTTTGATTGGTCGTGACTGGCAACCAGCTTTGAGTATGGGTGTCAAAGGCAATGTAATTATGAGACATGGTCTGAAGATCATCTGTGTCAAGTTTCGTGAAAATTGGATGAAGTTTGTGACCTGTGAAAACTTTTAAGTGTTTTTGATGAAATCCAATATGGCGGTCCAATCAATTATGTTAATGTCAAAAGTTGATATGTGACAGCCTAAGGACCTCCCAAAGTATTGATAGAGATCACTAATATGTTTTAATTTCAAACACATCACCCCATACAAGCCAAAACGTAGTTTTGTTAATTATAGCGCCACCTGTAGGTCAAAAGTCATGAAATTTATTGAGCCTCCTCTTAATTGGGTCCTGAGCCCATGTAGTGAGTTTGGTTTTGATATGTGAAAGCCTTGCCGAGATCTGAGTTCACTTCCTGTTTGGCGGCTTCGCCGCCAATTTTGATTGGTCGTGACTGGCAACCAGCTTTGAGTATGGGTGTCAAAGGCAATGTAATTATGAGACATGGTCTGAAGATCATCTGTGTCAAGTTTCGTGAAAATTGGATGAAGTTTGTGACCTATGAAAACTTTTAAGTGGTTTTGATGAAATCCAATATGGCGGAGGTCCAATATGGCGGAAAGTAACGTAATAGGAGTCATTGAACTCAGGTCCGTCAAGGGGTTCCAACTATATATGGATGTTCAAAATTGGACATATGGTTCAAAAGTTAAGTGCAAGGATGCAACGCCAACTTTGACACATTGGTGGCGCTAGACTGCCTGGGGTTCAGACTTGAAAATTTGTGAAATGGAATATGGGAATGTATGGAATGAATGTGCCAACTTTTTACTGTACGGTTCTATGGGCTGCCATAGACTTCCAGAGGAGAGGAATTATAATAATAAGAAAAGGTACAAAAACTATGGGTTGCCGCGCAGCTTCGCTGCTTGGCCCCCAAATATAGCTGCAAGCAGCAATGTGGGGGCCAAGCAGTTGAGCAGGAGTTGTCATGGCAACCCAATGTTGCTACATTATACACACGCCCAATTAACCCCCCCGTCCCACACACACACATATACACAGATAAACTTCCTCCACCACACACCCCAATGGCTCCCCACAGACACGCACACCTCAAACATCACCAAATGTATTGTGCGTCCTCAGGTTGTAGTCACGAGTCCACATATCAAGTTTGGTGTCAATACAAGAAAGTGTTGATAATTATAGTGCCCCTAGTGATCAAAGGTCACTAAATATATTGTGCATCTTCAGGATGTGTTCCCGAGTCTATGTACCAAGTTTGGTGTCGATACGAAAAAGTTTTGCTAATTATAGCGCCCCTAGTGGTCAAAGGTCACTAAATGTATTGCCCTTATTCAGGATGTGGTCCCGAGTCCAAGTACCAAGTTTGGTGTCGATACGAGAAAGTGTTGCAAATTATAGCACCCCTGGTGGTCAAAGGTCGCTAAAATTATTGTATGTCCTCAGGATGTGCCCCCGAGTCAATGAGCCAAGTTTGGTTTCGATACGTGAAAGCATTGAAATATGAGCCCACTTCCTGTGATTATAGCGCCACATAGTGGTCAAAATTTACCACATTTCTTGAGCGTCCTCCTGATTGGGTCCTGAGCCCATATACCTAGTTTGGTTTTGATATGTGAAAGCATTGCTGAGATATCACTTCACTTCCTGTTTGGCGGCCAAACTTGATTGGTTGTCACAGGCGACAGGTTTCATATATGGCTCCGAAGAGCAATACATTTATGAGTCATGGTCTGACGATCATCTACGTCAAGTTTCGTGAAAATCGGAGAAACTTCGTGACCTTTGATGCCTTTTAAATGTTTTTGGTGAAATCCAATATGGCGGTTGAATCAATTATGTTGACGTCACATGTTGGCATGTGTCGGCCTAAGGACCTCTCAAAGTATTAATAGACATCACTAATATGTTTTAATTCCAAACACGTCACCCGTTACAGGACAAAATGTAATATTGCTAATTATAGCGCCACCTATAGGTCAAAAGTCATCAAATTTATTGAGCCTCCTCCTAATTGGGTCCTGAGATCATATACTGAGTTTGATTTTGATACGTGAAAGCCTTGGTGAGATATCACTTCACTTCCTGTTTGGCGGCTTCGCCGACAAACTTGATTGGTCACGACGGGCGACATGTTTTGAATATGGCTCCAAAAAGCAATGCATTTGTGAGTCATGGTCTGAAGATCATCTGCATCAAGTTTTGTGAAAATCGGACAAACTTTATGACATTTGATGCCTTTTAAGTGTTTTTGATGAAATACAATATGGCGGAAGATCCAACATGGCGGAAATTGACGTCATGGGATGCGTCGAGTTCGGTCTCATCCAAGGATTCCAAATATACCTTAATGTTCAAAAAGTGGTGTACGGTTCAAACGTTAAGTGCATAGATGTAATAAAAAATTTGAAATGTGGCGCTAGAGCACTCGAAGTGCACTTTGTAAAATCATTGTAAAATCATTGTCGAAGTAAACTTTGATAAATTAAAGATATGACTGAACCAAATCAATGTGCCGAATATCCCAACTTTTTACTGTATGGTTCAATGGCAAATTAGCGTTTCGTTATAATAATAATAAGAAGAGGAATACGTAGAATCACTATGGGTTGCCTCGCAGCTTCGCTGCTTGGCCCCCAAATATAGCTGCAAGCAGCAATGTGGGGGCCAAGCAGTTGAGCAGGAGTTGTCATGGCAACCCAACGTTGTTACATTATACACACACCCAATTAACCCCCCATCCCACACACACACATATACACAGATAAACCTCCTCTCCCACACACCCCAATAGCCCCCCACACATACGCATGCCTCAAACATCACCAAATGTATTGTGCATCCTCAGGTTGTAGTCACAAGTCCACATACCAAGTTTGGTGTCGATACGAGAAAGTGTTGATAATTATAGTGCCTCTAGTGGTCAAATGTCACTAAATATATTGAGCGTCTTCAGGATGTGGTCCCGAGTTCTTGTACCAAGTTTGGTGTCAATACGAGAAAGTGTCGCAAATTATAGCACCCCTAGTGGTCAAAGGTCGCAAAATTGATTGTGCATCCTCAGGATGTTGTCACAAGTCCACATACCAAGTTTGGTGTCTATACGAGAAAGTGTTGATAATTATAGCACCCCTAGTGGTCAAAAGTCACCAAATGTATTGTGCATCCTCAGGTTGTAGTCACGAGTCCACATACCAATTTTGGTGTTGATACAAGAAAGTTGTGCAAATTATAGTACCCCTACTGGTCAAAGGTTGATAAAATTATTCTCTGTCCTCAGGATGAGGTCCCAAGTCCATATACTAAGTTTGGTTTTAATATGTGAAAGCATTGCTGAAATATGAGCCCACTTCTTGTGATTATTGCGCCACCTATAGGTCAAAAGTCATCAAATTTATTGAGCCTCCTCCTAATTGAGTCCTGATACCCTGTACTGAGTTTGGTGTTGATACGCTAAAGCCTTGCTGAGATCACTTCACTTCCTGTTAAACGTGATTGGTCGTCACAGGCAACCAGTTTTGAATATGTCTCCAAAAAGCAATGCGTTTATGAGTCATGGTCTGACGATCATCTGCGTCAAGTTTCATGAAAATCGGAGAAACTTTGTGACCTTTGATGCCTTTTAAATGTTTTTGGTGAAATCCAATATGGCGGTCGAATCAATTATGTTGACGTCACATGTTGGCTTGTGACCTCTCAAGGTATTAACAGATATCACTAAAATGCTTTAATTCCAAACACGACCCATTACAGGCTAAAACATAATTTTAATAATTATAGCGCCACCTATAGGTCAAAAGTCATCAAATTTATTGAGCCTCCTCCTAATTGGATACTGAGACCCTGTACTGAGTTTGGTGTTGATACGCGAAAGCCTTGCTGAGATCACTACACTTCCTGTTTTCTTCCATCTTCATTGGTCGCGACGGGCGATGGGTTTTGAATATGGCTCCAAAAAGCAATGCATTTGTGCGTCATGGTCTGAAGATCATCTGCGTCAAGTTTTGTGAAAATCGGACAAACGTTATGACATTTGATGCCTTTTAAGTGTTTTTGATGAAATACAATATGGCGGAAGATCCAACATGGCGGATATTGACGTCATGGGGTGCGTCGAATTCGATCTCATCCAAGGATTGCAAATATACCTTAATGTTCAAAATGTGGTGTACGGTTCAAACGTTAAGTGCATAGATGTAATAAAATATTTGAAACGTTGGTGGCGCTAGAGCACTCCAAGTGCAGACTTGAAACTTTGATAAATTAAAGATATGACTGAACCGAATCCATGTGCCGAATATCCCAACTTTTTACTGTATGGTCCAATGGCAAATTAGTGTTTCGTTATAATAATAATAATAAGAATACGTAGAATCACTATGGGTTGCCTCGCAGCTTCTCTGCTTGGCCCCCAAATAAGTGTGCTGCTTTGCAAGCACACGTAATAATAAGAAAACTTAAGAAGAACAATAAGTGTGCTTGACATTACGAAATACAATGCATTACGAAAAGATATTACGAAAAACAATGCATTTGCAAATTGGTAATGACGGTTAAAAGTGAGAGCACAGCTGAAGACGCACGATCACGAAATATAAGCAACTCCTCTGCAGCAGGGATGGATTACTGCACGGGCCTACCCGGCCCAGGCCCAGGGGGTCAAGGGGCCCTGAAGCCCAAGCCTTTGCATGGAATCATTGCCTCAATATCAACAAATCATCATCCCCAAAATGCACCAGAATACAGGAAATCACATCAAACAAGTTAAAAATGTTCTGGGGGAGGACCCCCAAACCCCCCTCCCACATATACGACAATTAGTGGGGGGCCCTTAATACATCTGGGCCCAGGGGCCCGAAAGTTCATAATCCGCCCATGCTCTGCAGGATAAATGTTGTTTTATTTAGTCATTTGAAAAATATTAGTTTTTATTAAGTGTGGCTTTTTCCAGTCTATGTTTTCGATGGTAACCCATTGTCAGTCAATAGTGAAAGTAACTTACCGCGTATAATTGCCTTGTCGTTGACTGACACCATGGTGAAGTTAGTTTCACTTTGCCAATGAGTTCAAATAATAGACGAGTGCAAATGCGTAAAGGCTATGCTAAGTTTTAGTAAAGCATGGTTTAGTGGAATGACTGTTCCATACGGTCTCGTAAGCAGACTCCTTCAAATGTGCCGTTGACTGTCAAAATACCGATGCGTTCTTTGACGTCGCACGTTGCACCGTTAAAGGGAATGACATGTCATTCTCATTGGTTTAAATGATGTTTTGCCCCAAATACACCCATGACTGATTAAGAAACCTAGGAACACCTTGTTGCGCCATGCGCTCGACCTTTGATAACGAAAACACTCCCAGTGTGGACTGGACATCCTATTTGAATAAGCTTTTGACTAGTGACGATGCGCTTTAGACTGTCATGATAGGGCCCTTAATCTGACAATAGACCACACTTCCAGACAAAGTCACTGTATCATTCAGTAACTCCTGCCATTTACATTGGTAATTAAATGACTGGACAGGCTTTTTTTTTTCGGGACTTGGTGATCCCAAGATGATATTTGCCTATCTTACCATCCTCCATACTGTACGTGGGGGTAAGATAACCATGGGTCTTTGTCCAAGCATGTTTGTCACATTTCCAGTAGATTAGAACCTTTCAATCATTGTGTTAACTGTAAATAAAGTATCTAGTTTTTATAGATATTCCCTGACTTACAAATGCCAACACACTTTTTTTATTTAAATGTAGTGTATTCTCTTGTTGTTCCCATGTTGAAAAATGACTAGGGTTGCAAAATTCCGGGAATTTTCAAAGTTTCCATGTGAATTAACGGGAATATATGGGAATTAACGGGAATATATGGGAATTAACAGGAATAAACGGGAATTAAAAGGAATAAACTGGGACTTTTTAATATGGCAAATTAGGCAAGACAGGGAACTTGTGGACAAAACCCCATCTTGCATCTAATATTAGTTAAAACAACCTGATTTAATGCAATTTCAGTCGAATTTCTACCCTGCACATACAGTGGGCGTTGATTTCAAATGGCCACTTCAGTCGCGCATTACTCGGCGTAAAGCTGTGTGAAACTTTAGTACCACTTTCAGCCACTGTGCGTCGCTCTGCCACTGTACATTGTTCATTGTTGCCGAGAGAAATCCCAGCCTACGAATTCAATAACAAAATAAATCATGCATAATTAAACATTACCTCGATTTAGGCTACTTGGGTATGGCTTAAGGCTTGACTACACAGTGGTAACGAAAATCGAAATCTGCTTTTGATAGCCTACCGGTGCCGCTCCACAAAACGAAAAAATATCTTCATTTGCTGTCTACGTAATTGTCAGTGTTGGGTAACGCAACTACGCAAATCAAAACAGTGTCTTGTGTGACAATTGAGCCAGTAGAGACATAACTGTTTAGAATTAATCTATAGCCTTGGGTAGGCTTCTGCACAGAAAACAATGTTGTTGGCGATTTAATACTATCTAGCGACATTTTTAACAGCCTACGCAATAGAGGCTTAGACAACTAGGCTATGACCCACATTTTGGTTTCGTACATTAATTTGCCCTACTTCTTGACTGCAATGTAGTCAATTGACAAAATGTCATTTTTATTTTTCTGTACAATAAACAAATACATCTGCTTTATGCCGCAGAATTACATACATTCATATTTGGCTGACTTCTGCAGACACGCAAAAAAACACTGCCACTTCCCTCCCCATATTCCACTGATCACACATCAGACATCAGGGGTGCGTTTCCCAAAAGCTAACTACGCTTAACCCAGATTCAAACTCTTGGACAGGGGATTGATAACTGCAGTACACAACTGTTTCACCAGCACATTTAAATGACACCTGTTAAACGTTAATTCAAAGCAGTGGTTAATTTACAAGGTCAGTCTATATGAACCAATGAATTAACTTGATGACCCTGAGAAAAACAGATTTCACGGATTAAACTAAGGTAGTCCAAGTCTCTGTTACTGTATGTGCAGGTGTGCCTGTCACCTGCTACTAAACGTCATTAACCACCTTAGTCCAGACTACTGAAGTTTGGAAACTATCATGGTCCAAACTTACAAGTACTATGTAAGTACGACAGTTTTGGGAAACAGTCGTAACTTACATGTTGGTTAGTTGAACGATGCATCGTACCACGTTAGTAAAAAGCTAACCTCCGTAGTTGTACGGGAAACGCACCCCTGTTTATTTTATTTTATGAAGCCTATACAGTAGATCACCTGCCACATTCTCACTTGCAATAGAAAGATGCAATAGCCATTGGTCAAGTATTGAGTATAAACCAATTAAGATAGTAGCCTATACAAAAAGTACTTTATACTATCATAAAAATTTGTTAAAACGAATAGCAATTTGCAATTTGACAAAACACTGGATTAAATATCTAATTGCCTCTCCCTTCAGTGCTATGAGTCTGTTGATGACTTTGTCCAGGCCTCAGGCCCCTCCTCCTCCTGGACAATAGGCCAGAGGTGGAGAGGTGGAAAGGTGAGTTGTTGGGGGCAGGGCCGGATTAACAATTCATACAAACACACACACACACACAATTCAAAAGGGAAAGCACTGCTCATTGCAAAATGCAAAGTGCAGAACCTTTAAAGGTAAACAGGCCTATAACTTGACTAAAACTGGCCTATAACTTGACTAAAACCGTGCAAAACTGGAGGTACACCTGTTATCTGAGCAGTGTATGTCCTCATTTTGCGAATGCGAGGACGATATGAGCCTGTTGCATTTTAGATGTCCGAGTCACGCATAATGTTTGAAAACCACTGGCTCGTAATCATAATAATTTAACACACGACAGTTGGATACTGTTCCCATGCCTACATTTTGGTGAGTAGCATAGAGATTGTTAAAACAATAAAGTATGGCTCTCCGTTTGGGACATCGAAAATTTTTAATAGGGTAGACTACCGTCGGAGATGCTGACTTGCAAAGGCCTCGGGATAACACGTTATCTCCACTATCATCAGTCGATGGCCCCCTTGATCAAAGTGGGGAATGAAAGAAAAAGTTTGAGAACCACTGACTTAAACAAGTTACCTGCAGTCCAGAACACACCGAATATTGCAACAGAAAGTTGCCTTTATAATCAACTACTATTTGTTCCAACAGCATTCAAACAAAGCCTTTATAAAAGTGAAAAAAAAACCTATTCCATAAGAAGTAAAATAAAATGCTGTTACTGTAGTAACTGTACCACATTATCCCAAGCTTCAAAGAGCTCCCCACGTCTGTGACAGCTTGTTTATACCCCACACTGAGCGCGTAAGACCGCTAGGCCCATCACTGTGGGGTCCGGTAGCCTACTCTCTGGGATTTAAGTCAAGCAATATAACCATACAAATGTGCGGCCTGCTCACTCATTGTTTCAAAATGAGTAATTTTGGCTTTGTCTGAACTGGCCATTGTAGGCTACGTAAAAAATAAACAAGTAGGCCTATCTCATATCCAATGATATCGGCAAATGTTTGTTTTTCAAAGTAAGAATTTCACTTCACCATGCACCTTCGACAATGAATAGCTCATTACACTTATGTTACTGTTAAACGTAGGCCTAACTGGTATCATTACAAACATTATTCTGTGTCCTAAAAACTGGCATTTTATGGCATTGTGACATGTAAGGTCGTTCCAAAATGTAGAGAAATGTGTGAGGTGGTCAGTGGGGGACAATTGAGACACACATTGGATTGTGTTATTACTTGAACATTCCACACTTTCCACAGCTGTATCGGGGGCACGAGGATTGCTGTTAGCGCAGGCTTTGTTTGTTTATTTGTTGCTATGGATGACTTCATTACTCATGCACGAGCTTGACTGAAGTGACCACCTTGATTGGCTGATGATTGTAACGCGGGAATGATTCCAAACACCTCCCTTACGATGATGAGTGGCAGGTGATAGGTCTGAGAATGCGTGCGCTACACAAGAACGAAGATGATGAATAACTGAATAAAAAGGCCTAGCCTAAATGAATCAAGAGTAAGGCAAAACAAATAGCCTAGTAGCCTAATGAAACATACGGATTGATGTAGTATCTTTGTAACATTATTAAATGAATCTGTTACTATGCCTACGTTTGCAAAAGAGAACATTTTAATTTGATTCACAATAATGTTACATTTAATTTACATGTTGACAATGAGTAGCCTAGTTTTGGTTGTTGTTGGTGGCGTTATTGCATGTTAGTTATGCCTACAATGCAAAATTGCTTCCTCACGATTGGAAGCTCCTGTAGCCGCATAGGATTTCAAAACATGGCGAAATGCCACAAAACCGGTTTGTGAATAGGTCTGTGAGTTAGGAGTCCACTCGACTTCTTTTAAGCTGTCACAGAGGTAGGAAGGTGTGATTTGTTGGGGACAGGGCCGGATTAACTGGGCACAAATGTCTGATGGCCCCCCCTGCCCCCCAGCCAACGTGAATCAGGCGGTCAGTTAATAGGCCTATATCGTGAAGATTTTTCTTGCCATCTAAGGCACGAGCGCATCTGTGAGGCCAAGCCTCACCAAGTAGCCCGTTTGTTTACAACTAACATTACATTTAATTAAACTGCTTATAGGCTATGCCGAAATAGTTTTCAACATTTTGAATATTAGTGTTGGGTGAATTAGGAAATGTTCTCAAAGCCTTATGGCTGAAAGCTGCTTGGGATCCCCCCGTCAAGCAATATAACCATACAAACGCGCGGCCTGCACTCATTGTTTCAAAATGAGTCATTTCGGCTTTGTCAAAACTGAAGAGCTGTGGACAGCACGGAAGGGCATACCCAATAAATTAACGCAACACAACACAGACCCCGCTTCTCTCGCGGCAGTCACTGACAGTAGCCTAGAATAAATGCATGGGGAAAACACTTCCCCATGACAAAGACATCGTAAAACACTGATATTTTTATAAGTTAATATTTTGTCACTAGCAACATACATCTGTCCTTTGTCGAATGCAGTTGCATGTATAGCTCTGAACAAAACCGTTCAAGAGTTATTTAAGGGGGACGAATGAAACATCCTACAGCTTAAATTATGTAAACTTCCCACAACTTCAATATTTGACAACATATCATGAATGGTACTTCAAGTATGTGTTATTTTAGATAGATTGCTGCTGGGCTATATGTCTTGGTTCATGTCTGTTAACAACTCATTGCCATCAAGCGCGTATCTCGCGGTTTCATCCATTACAAACAAACATACAATGTGAACGTCCGGAATTGGGGAGAGCACTAAGTCAAACCTTTAAATGAAAAACACTCTTTAATAATCAAAAAAATAAACCGCTAATGAAGTAAACTTGTGACCATCAAAAATCGTTTATCGCCTGTAACTCCGTCATAACAGGACATAACAGGAAGGCATTTGGCTGAGCAACGGAGGTTAATATGCTCTATATTTTGTCCAAATGATGTCTGTCTATCATCGTTGCACTCGGAGAAAACCGGAATGTTTCATTTGTCCTGCGTTTCTTCTACGGCTGCAAACGGGATTTACTCGCAGTTAACCCTTTAGGCGCCAGAGGTTTTTTTTCGAAACGTTCGATTTTGACATCTTCATTTCAAAAGGCTATATCTTAAAAGTGATGAGATAGAGACTTTCTGTAAATTAGAGAAATATTAAGGATGACCCAAAATGTATGTAGAGATTAAATGTTTATATCTAATTTGCATATTATGACGTCATATGGTGGCGGCCATCTTGGATTATAGAATTTTCATGAAAAGTTGCATGTTTGAATGATAAAATGCACCACTTCTTTTCCCCAAAATGTCCCTCACCTTCTGTATGCTATATTGGACAATACTGAATGCTCAGGTTAATAGTAAGTAGTAAACAAACTGTATAAATCATTACTAATAAATGCCAGAAACAAACCAAATGCATGTAGCGGTAGGCTGGCCTTTTGCTGTAGAGATTTTCCATTCACTATATACAGTAGGCACTCTGATTCAATGTATGGGGCACATATATATTATTCAGATGACACACAAACACAAGTAGACAAGACCTGTTTAGTTCAAAAGCTCACTTGCCACGGCAAGGCACAGATCAGGAGTGAGATGACGAAGACAAGAGACAATGTTAGTATTTGTTTTCTTTTTGTTGTTTTTGTTGATGTTTTTTTTTGTTGTTTTTTTCTTAGCTGACAAAGACACACACATCACAAGGACATGAACACACAAAAAAGAACACATGTCCTAAATGGTCAGGGAAATAGATAATCAACAGTGTAAATCATTACTAATAAATGGCTTTTTTTTATGTTGCAGGCCTTTTGCTGTAGAGATAATGACTATCCATATCCATATCCTATCCATACAGTGCTGGCATTCCCATCATCTTGTGATAGACTATGCATGGCCTAATGGCTCTCCTGCCCCATGTCACCACCTCTGCTCCTGTTGCGAGCAGCATGGCCAGATCTGCCTCGCGCTCGCGTCGAGTGGAGAGAATTTGCGCAGCTCGGACTAGGCCTTCTGTCACTCTCATTGCGACTCCCCACACTGCCTCTACGTTCCCCCCTAACTGTCCTATGAGCACTTCGACCTCGTCTAACATACGCAGTGGCATTAGACAAAGGCTCCACCACGTTACTGTCGCCGCGATTGCGGAGAGGCACACGTTCAGAAGACAGAAGCTAGCGCTATGGATATTAGGCTACCTCCAGCCTCGTTCGCCACACCACTAACACCCTGCTAACTTCCCGATGAACACTCCGAACCCGTGAAACATTATTCCCACCAGTGACATTGGGCAAACGATTCAACGTTTGTGCTTGGTGTAAGCTAAACTATGGAGTAAACTCTCACTTTGTCCAGCTGCATCATTGCAAGGCAGGGACGCATCTGAAGCCTCACTAAACGAATCACCGTCATTTTCTGAAGGCAGATATTCCCCTTCAGAATCAGGGTCCGCGAATAGAAGACCCAACACTTCATTTCAGGTAAACTTTTTTGATGCCATTAGATGATAATCTAATGCAAATACTCGCTGACATTGACAATATCGCTCTGACAAAGTGGCTCACACGCACACTAGCTCCGGTATTTCACGCACTGATTCAATGCACTGTAGCTAGAAAGTTTTGTTTAAAGCATGTCGTTTTTTCGACTCCGGGATGACGTATGACATGTCTGCCATCTAGTGGAGTGGAGGTCGAACGAAATATGACACCCTATTTGACTAAATCGGCCGTTTTATTCAGTACCGCATCTTGTCGAGTAAACTCGACCGTGGCGCCTAGAGGGTTAACCAAATATTTCTTTATTAGGGCAGGGCAGGCATATTTCTGGCTATTAAATTATTTCTAAACCAGTCTGCTAAAGTCTGTAGTGAAGTCTGTGTAGGGTTTTCCAGGCTCCATTTCTTTTTACGAGACACCCTGCTCACAAGAGACATCTGCTGGTTGTTTGGGTTGTTGCAGCGTCGTTGCAGCGTCACTGGAAAAATACAAATTAAAGTTGCGTGATACCGCGTGATCCCGCGGGCGGACCGCGAGGGAAGCTGGCCAAATCGAAGCAATGCCCACTGTATGTCAATAACATGCCCACAGCAATCGGCATAGGCTGCTAGACATAAAGGAAACATATGGTGCGTTCATATGCATTGGGAAAAAAAATTCCAACCAATCGGATTTTGTTGTTGAGTGGTGTGGTGTATCTTGGGCAGTTCAATGTTGCTAGTTTAGCACGCTAGTAAACCATAGCAGAGCCCGTCTACGGAGAGTCTCCCCACTCTCTATTAATCCCATACAAACCAAATTTGGCTGCAGTTCACCAGAGTTTACCTAGATGACGATCGCGGGCAATTCCAAAATACATGGGGTCCTGTGGAGCTACATGGCTAAATTTATTGTTTTCACCTATTTAACAACTGAAACCCTCAGATTTTATTTTATTTTTTGCAAAATGGATATGGATTATCAATCAAAAGTGAAATAATCCGGGAGTCATGTCCTTTCGTTTTTTTTTTTACAGGTTGGGTCGTTGTTGCCCATAACACGCTAGCATTGTGCTAATGAATGACGTCATTGACACGTTTGAAAGGCTTTTTAGAACAATTAGGTGGCTTTAAAAAATATAATACTCAACCAAGTGTATTGTCTTTGCCTCCCCTTTCGAATACAATATTCAAATTACTTGAAAAAAAATACATCCCGAGAAAAGTGGATTTTGAGGGGTACAGTTCCATAGACCTCCATTCATTCTGGACTCACCTGCGAGCGCCCTCATGTGGAACCACAGAAGAAACCGGAAGTTTTCAGAGAGTGGAAGTTCTCCCCTTATTAGACATTCTCTGACCATAGGCAGAGAATGGGATTCCCGCTAGCATTCTAGCTAGCTTTGTATGCTAAGCTAAGCGAAAATACGAACATACAAATCATATTGCTTATTACGAAACAAAATGTTAATGTTTGTATATGAAACAGTTTGTATGAATTACCGAGAAATTCCCAGTTAATTCCTGTAAATTCCCATTAATTCCCATAATTTCCTTTAATTACATGAAAGTTTCCAATTTGGAATATTTCCAAAATTCCCTAGCTTAAATTCCCATGGTAAGTTTCCGGAAATTTACCAGAAATGTTCCGCCCCTTTGCAACCCTAAAAATGACTAAAGGATTTAGCCTCTGTGTCATTGTATTGTCACCTTAATGAAAAAGAAAGTCATGAACCTACTTCTGAATGTCCACAGACACTCTGATTAACTTAAATAAGTTGAAATTAGATAGGAAAACGCTTCTGTTAGGTTTTGTATATAAGATTTTTCTAGGGGTGCCAATATTGTGAGCAATGTGTTTTCATTAAAAAGATTTATTTCTTAATGAGATTTTACTTTTTTCTCAGAATAAATTTGCTTTCCTTCAATGGTGGATTTTTCCTCATTGTTTTCATTGTGAGAGTACACTAAATCACCAAATTATTATTTTTTATATGTGTTTTTAGTCAACTTTTTACCAAAGGTGCCAATAATTCTGGAGGGTACTGTATACAGAGATTTACTTGCTTACTTTACTTGCTTGTGTCATAATATTCAGATTTGACCCTAGTCAAGGTTAAATGGACTTTTAGCTTTTAGAGTCGGACCAGTAGGTAGCTGTGACCATTGCAGTAGGAAAACCATCTATATTCAATCCCTTTAGCTATTCTGTCTCTACTGCATAGCCTACAGGATATGTTTAAACATAGATTTTCTAGATAACTTTGGGATTAAAGGGGCCATATTATCAAAGAGTATAGTTACTTCTATACTCTTTGATATTATGCAAAACTCACTTTTTCTGTGAACCATGTGTTGAGTTTTTGTGGGCTAGTGGAGAGAGGTCAATGTCAGAAACTATGCACTTCTATGAGCTAGTCAGAAGTCTCCCTTATTGAGACATCACCAAAACCAACTGCCAGTCCACACTGTGGTGTCTCCAGCCAACAAACGTCAACAAACGCAGACAGTCGGCCCACACTGACCCAACTGTTGGTGTTTGTTGGCTTTTGTTGGAGCAGTGTGCAAGCTCCTTTAGGGAAATTTGAGTGTTACTTCCCCCAGAGCCATATAGGGTGCTGACTACCCACCCCCATCTGAAAATTCCGGTAACACTTCACAGTAAGGGTACATGAATTATCATGAATTCATGCTTGAATTAATTCATGATTTATGTATTACTTCATTCCTTAATATCTCACGAATCATCAGGAATTGACATGAGTTCATGAGTCTGTCATTCGTGACCTCATACAGTACAAGAACAGCACATCACCTAACGCATTAAGTATGGTGGGCACATCATTATGAATTATGATTTATTGCATGATTATTTGTTTTTCTGCCAAAAATGTGGTCACTGCTCAAATTCTGATTTGAACACAACACATGTCATTATTCACCACTTTAGTTGAAGGGCCACAGACATGATGAACCCATGAGCAATCCAACTGTCTGTCACATAACGTTACTTTCAAGAGATGGCAATGTCAAAGAGAGTTGGATTCTGTGCTAGGCTATTTCTTTCCAATCTTGCAATGATCTCAAAGTCTCAGGAGAGTTGTGAAAGACGACAGGTAGGCTATAATTTCTCCTTAATTAACATGGCAGCATGACAACCAGTATTTTAAAACAGGAGTCCCAAATGGGGTGAGTTGTTGAAGCAGTGATCAAAATGTAAGCTTGGTGCATGTAGCCTAGCCAATGGTCGTTTGCAAGATTTGCTAATCCGATAGGCTAACCTATACATCATGTAAGACAGATCCGATTGCATGCTTCGTTGCACCTCATATTTTTCCTGACCTGGGAGAATAGGTTCATTGTAGCCCATTATTGTCTTCTTTTATTATTTATTTTTTATTTTATTTTATTATTTTATTTTCTTCATTATTGTCTTATGTTCTATGTTTCTTTTACATAGCACTCTAGAATCTTTGATACAAATTCAACTGTATTTTGGGCAATAAAGTGATAATATCATGGTAATATTGTCATAGTGTAGTCCGGCTTGGAAAATAAATAGCCTTCCTGTAGGGACATACCGTAATTGTTTTGATCAAAACCAATGTTTATATTAAATAATTATTTATATGACTTTACTTCATTTAGATGACTTTCATTTTCCAAATTCATAGGGTTTTTAAAAAGCTTAACTCAAGTTGCGCTGTTCGCCAACAGCAGCATCCATCTTCATCATCCATCTTGTTTTCAAGTAGCAGAGAATTCACGCGGAACCGTCGCAACTCTACCGTCATTATGTTAAGCCGATCCACCAACTCTATACACGATGTGATTGGTCTGACCGAAGTTTGTTTATCTAGCTCGCAAGCCAATGGAGAGTTGCTAGACTACCCTGGCTGCATATTACATTTGCTGCCGCTAGGGTGCATCTAGATCTCTAGGCTAGGTTAATGTATTTAGCAGACGTTTCGGCTAAATAACTCCAATGACTTTACTATTAGGCTATATTACTACGGAAATTAAAACAGAACCATCAATGACGTTTGTCACACATTCTTTATTTATTCCTGCATAACAAATTGCATTTTATCACTGGCAGTCGGAGGCTTTCTGGTGGAGAACCCTCTATCGCCTTGTCACCAACTCGTATTCCCAGTTGACTATGCTGCCTGTTGATGTAAACATGGAATCAGTTCCAAAGTGGGGCGTGGCCAACAGCAGTTAATTTGCATTTAAGGCAACAGGCAATGCATAAATAATAGCAATGCATAAATATAGACATTGTGGTTGATATGTTAATGCATCTAAAATATATTATGTGGAACACCTTTTGTGATTGGCAAACACTCTGTGACTGGACATTCCCTGACTTCACATACTGAAACCTCTGAGACAAATATTCTGAAACCACTTATAAGCCTTATCATCCAAATCAATTTGCCTTATCCACACGGCGGCCAGAACGAGGCTACAGGGTACACTTGCCATTACACCTCAGTCCAGCAGATGGTGGTGGTAATGCAATCCGTTTTCAAACTGCCAAAAAAACTCACTGAAGAAGAAGAACAGGTCAGCGAACCCTTCTTTTTATTCGGTGAGCTTGTTTTTGGCAGTTTGTAAATGGAGTGCATTACCACCATCTACTGGACTGAGGTGTAGATGCTGGTATTTACCCTGTACCCTGTAGCCTTGTTCTGGCCACTGGGTGAATAAGGCAAATGCTATGTAGTGTTTGTAAGAGCAAGGGATGATCAACTCTATCAAATGATTTTGACAAATCAACAAAAGGGGCAGCACAGTGTTTATTAATGTCTAAAACAGATATTATATTATTAGTAACTAGCTGAGATAGTGCTGTGGTTTTAAACCTATTTGTGTACTTAATATTTGATTACTTTAAAGAAATGACTTGAGTTGGTTATTAACCAATGATTCAAAAATCTTTGATAAACAGGGTAATTGGGAGATTGGACGGTAATTATTTAAATCATCCTTTGTGTAAAGTTGTCACATGGGCCAGTTTCCATGCACTAGAAAATATGCCCATCAGAATGGAAAGATATAGGTCTATGCTAAGTTATATGGTCTGTGATAATAGGAACAGACAATTTAAGAAAAAAATATCTAATTTATCTTCTCCAGTAGCACTGCTAGGGTCCGTTCGAAATGGAAGGTTGCTGCCTTGGATGGTTGGATGACTTTGGAGTGAAGGCATCTTTTTCAAGAACGATGGTTTCGAACAGTCTCTTAACTCAGAATGTTGACACTACGCTATGATGTTAGCACAAGCAATAACGTTAAATTAGCTTACGGAAGCTAACAGGCTAATGGCAGAAAGTTGTCTGACAGATTGCATGTATATCAGACCAGACGCTATCAATGGTTACAACAAATATATTATCAGATAGTGCAGTGTTTATTTCTCGCTATATTTTGACCAATCTAAGCAAACAATGTCAAACAAATGACATTTCAACACAATCAGCCAACACACATCAGTTTCGAGTGTCATCCGCCACCTTTTGTTTACTTTTTTGACAACTGTTTCAGATGTTGCTGCAGATTTGTGAGTAGTTGGCAGCATCAAGGATACATCGATGCTGCCTTAAAAAACGACCATTATGGGGTTATCTTAGAAGACAGGAATAGCACTTGTTGGCTCGCTCTCATGTTAGATATCTTAAAAGGCAGCATAGTTTACCATTTCGAACAGAGCCATAGTGTCAATAGCTTGTAATTCCGCAAACACTTCATTTTGAGAGAAACGGTGAAAAGTAAACTTAGAAACATGGTTTGTGGAATACACACAATCGGATAAAAAGTCTTGGTCACTAAAATGTTTTAGATTTCTCTTTGTAACTGTGAGATGTAGTCTTGTTCATCTTTGTGTTTCTTATGCATGCAACAGGTGGGGGGCAACAGTCCAATGGAGCTGGTGTTACCATTTCCCTCTCGCTCTGTTGGGCCCTGTGTACAAGTAAGACTCAATCTTAAAACCTTAATCACTATTTGTAGTCTACAAAATATTCTCCAGGACTGGCAACTGAATATTTGGAACTCCAATTTAAGAGTGGAAGTGGGAGACTGAGACAATATGCATAAAGATCCATAGACTGCAATAATGGCCAGAATAAAAATAATCTTTGGTTAACTCCCAAGTATCAAAAATGCAATCAGATGCCATTTTGTTTTTTTCTTTTGTTTGCTACTGGGCTCCCCCCACAGTTATGGAGTATTTGTATTTTATACAACTGTCGTAAATACTACTCATGACTTGCACCCTTCCCCCTGGTTCATGTAATGGCACAAACTAATCCATGCCTTTATCACTAGCAAGTTAGACTACTGCAATGCACTTTTTACTGGTCTCCCAAAAAACATATAAATAAATTGGAACTCATACAGAACTCTGCTGCTAGACTTTTAACTAAGATCAAAAAGAGAGAGCAACTGAACTGCACTGGCTCCCTATTTCCTATATAATTGATTTTAACGTTAATTTTGTACAAAGCTCTGAAGTAATTATATGAAGCACCTTCATATATCTCTGAGCTTTTAATATCGTATCAACCACGAAGGAAAATTAGATCTTCCAATGCTAATCTCTTAATTGCACCCCAAGTGCTCCACAAGGAAAGTGGAGAAGCTGCTTTTATCCATTATGCCCCAAAGCTATGGAACATCTTGCCTCTGTACATCAAACAGGCGAGTTCAGTGAATATTTTTAAAAAAGACCTGAAAACATACCTGTATATGAGAGCCTTTAGTTAAGGATTAAGGCTACCAGTCTTCCGGTTGTTGTGTTCCTTAAACGTCTGTAAATAAATTCTTATAATCACAATACAACAAATACTAACTAGAGAATGTAATTCCAGGGAATTACGAGTGCATGAAAATGATGCTAGGACAGACATGGTGGTTGCACAGATTAATAAAGTTTATAGTTTAAAAGTAGACAGTTTAAAAGTTGAATGTAGATTGGGAGTTGATCACACTAGTTGACTGAAAAGCCCAGGCTGCCAAACAGTTGTGGGCAGAGGACACAATTGGCGGGAGTCACTAAATTCACTAAAAACTAAGACCAAATTGGTTGCTAGGTAGGTGGTGGTTTAATATAGTAGGCTAGAGGCATAGTTGATGATAACTGACAGTTGGAATAGTTGAACAGGTAAATAGTTGGATAGTTTAAATAGTTAAATAATTTAATAGGGAATTATTGTAGTGGAGACTTTTATTTTGAAACAGTTGTGGGCAGAGGAAACAGTTGACTGGAGTCAAAGTTGATGACAACTGACTGTTGCTAGAGTAGTTATGGTGGTTGCTATGCTGGTTGCTAGGTTAATGATGTTGGTTGCTAGGTTTTAATGGAATGTGGTTGCTAGGCTGTTGCTAGGGTACTTGAAGTTGTTGCTAGGGTGTCCATGGTGGCTACTATCAGAAATAAAGGAGTTACTACAGTGGTTTGCTAGTATAATCATCTTGGTTGCTATGGACACTGACATAGATGCTTAATTTCAATGGTTGCTAAATTGGTTGATAGGTAGGTGGTGGTTTAATATAGTAGGCTAGAGGCATAGTTGATGATAACTGACAGTTGGAATAGTTGAACAGGTAAATAGTTGGATAGTTTAAATAGTTAAATAATTTAATAGGGAATTATTGTAGTGGAGACTTTTATTTTGAAACAGTTGTGGGCAGAGGAAACAGTTGACTGGAGTCAAAGTTGATGACAACTGACTGTTGCTAGAGTAGTTATGGTGGTTGCTATGCTGGTTGCTAGGTTAATGATGTTGGTTGCTAGGTTTTAATGGAATGTGGTTGCTAGGCTGTTGCTAGGGTACTTGAAGTCGTTGCTAGGTTGTTGCTAGGGTGTCCATGGTGGCTACTATCAGAAATAAAGGAGTTACTACAGTGGTTTGCTAGTATAATCATCTTGGTTGCTATGGAAACTGACATAGATGCTTAATTTCAATGGTTGCTAAATTGGTTGATAGGCAGGTGGTGGTTTAATATAGTAGGCTAGAGGCATAGTTGATGATAACTGACAGTTGGAATAGTTGAACAGTTAAATAGTTGGATAGTTTAAATAGTTAAATAATTTAATAGGGAATTATTGTAGTGGAGACTTTTATTTTGAAACAGTTGACTGGAGTCAAAGTTGATGACATCTGACTGTTGCTAGAGTAGTTATGGTGGTTGCTATGCTGGTTGCTAGGTTAATGATGTTGGTTGCTAGGTTTTAATGGAATGTGGTTGCTAGGCTGTTGCTAGGGTACTTGAAGTCGTTGCTAGGTTGTTGCTAGGGTGTCCATGGTGGCTACTATCAGAAATAAAGGAGTTACTACAGTGGTTTGCTAGTATAATCATCTTGGTTGCTATGGAAACTGACATAGATGCTTAATTTCAATGGTTGCTAAATTGGTTGCTAGGTAGGTGGTGGTTTAATATAGTAGGCTAGAGGCATAGTTGATGATAACTGACAGTTGGAATAGTTGAACAGTTAAATAGTTGGATAGTTTAAATAGTTAAATTGTTTAACAGTGAAATATTGTAGTGAGGACTTTTATTTTGAAACAGTTTTTGGCAGAGGAAGCAGTTGAACAGGATGTGTAGTCTTAATAGGGCCAGTTTGTATGCTTAAAGCCTGAGACTGGCAGTTGATCCAGGTGGCCCGAACACCTGCCATAGGATTCTAATTGCTTAACGGCCGTATTGTGATCATAATCATAATGTTAAGTCAATGGGGAAATTTTGATTAGTTTTTAATTAATAGTTTAAAAAGTATAAAAGTTACAAAGCTGAAAAATACATAGCACCCATGTCCTAAGTAAGACCTACGTAACATAGTTTGAATGAAGTTTCTACGTTAAACGGTTGAAGCTGCATTAAATGCGTTAGCGGAAGAATAAGAATAAGAACTAGAAAAGCATTTCCTGAAGGAAATACAAGTGCATGAAAATGCAAAAATATGATGTAAAATATCATACAGAGTAAAAACAAACTATATTGGTTGCTAAGTAGATGAGGTTTAATATAGTTGGAATGACTGAACAGTTAAATAGGTGGATAGTTTAAATGGTTAAATTATTTAGGTAGATAGTTGACGATAACTGACAGTTGGAATGGCTCTAATGTTTGCTAGCAGTTATGCTAACTATATTAACAAAGATAATAATGTTAACCAAGTTACTATGCTAACTAGCATGCTAACACACTAGCATGCTAACTATGCTAACCACGTTACTTAACTAACTTAGCTAATCATTTTTAGCAGTTTTACTAAAAATGTTAACTAGCAAGCTAACTATTCTAACCATGTTACTTAGCTAACTTAGCTAATCATTTTTAGCAGTTTTGCTAAAAATGCTAACTAGCATGCTAACATACTAGCATGCTAACTATGCTAACCACGTTACTTAGCTAATCATTTTTAGCAGTTTTGCTAAAAATGCTAACTAGCATGCTAACATACTAGCATGCTAACTATGCTAACCACGTTACTTAGCTAATCATTTTTAGCAGTTTTGTTAAAAATGCTAACTAGCATGCTAACTTTGCTAACTATATTACTTAGCTAACTTAGCTAATCATTTTTAGCAGTTTTGTTAATAATGCTAACTAGCATGCTAACTATGCTAACCATGTTACTTAGCTAACTTAGCTAATCATTTTTAGCAGTTTTGTTAAAAATGCTAACAATGCTAACATATGCTAACCATGCTAACTAGCTACAGTGGGTAGGAGTCATAGTTTATGACAAGTAACAAGTGGGCAGAGGAAGCTGTTTAACAGGATCTGTAGTCTTAATAGAGCCATATTGTATACTTAAAGCCTGAGACAGACAGTTGCTGGAGGTGATCGGAACACTTGGCATAGGATTCTAAGTGCCCTACTGTGATGTCATAATCGCCAATGTTAAGTCTATGGGGAAATTTTTAGTAGTTTTTAATTAATAGTTAAAAAAGTATAAATGTTACAAAGTTAAAAAATACATAGCTGAAGTCTATGGGGATTTTTAAAAAGTTTTTCTTTAATAGTTTAAAAAGTATAAAAGTTTCAAAGTTGAAAAGACATAGCAGCTTCGTCCGTTTGAATACCTACGTTACAAAGTTTGAATGAAGTTTCTAAGTTAAACTGTTCAAGAGAAATAGCGTACGGAAAAAGTGGTAAGCGGAATAATAATAATAAGAAGTTGTTGCCTAGGAAGAACAGTACAGTGCATTTTCATGCACTGTAATAAGAAGAAGAAGAAGAAGAAGACTTCGGATAACAGAACAGTGCATTTTCATGCACTGTAACAAGCTTATTTTCCCCCATAGACTTTGCATTAGCACTATGACATCACAATGGACTAATTAACTTGATTTGCACCTGTATCAACTTCCAGCTGCTCACTATTAGGACCCATCAAAGGGCCAGTTAAACTGATTGCACCTGTATCAACTGCTTTCTGCTTAACTAGGCCAACTCTCTCTGTGTCTCTCCATTCTACAAGGATATAAGGCACATTTCATCCAACTTTCTATCCATTCATCCTCTTTAAACCATTCACTCATCCACCCATTAAACTATCCATCAACATCCATTAAACAATCTGCCCATCAACATCCATTCAACTTTCTGTCTATCAACATCCATTACACTATCTACAGTGTTTCCCCTAGAATTTTTTCCAGCAGCGGTGCTGTTGATCGTACAGTAGGAAGCCCCCCCCCAAAAAAAATGGACAGATTGAGTTACAAATTGATTTGTATTGTAAATGGACAGATTGAGTTACAAATTGATGACAACCATCAACACAAGCATGATTATTGCAGTACTTGAACAGGATTATTCATGTTTTTCTTTCACCTTTTTCATTTACATTATTAATATTAGCCACTGTACAACTGTACACTGTAGGCCACTGTACAAACTATTACTATTTAGAATATACAGTGCTGTGCATAAGTTAAGACATTTATATATAATGTATTTATTTACGATACATGATGCATTAAAAAATAATTGATTATTATTGATTAAAAAGGCATTAAGACAAAAGGCAAAATATGTTTTTTATTCCTCCCTTTCAGCATGGGTGTCTTAACTTTTGCACAGCACTGTATAAACTATATAGACTCTTTCATGCCATTACACTGTATTGGTGCTGTGCAAGTCGAATTGAGTGCCTGTCACTTTAATGCCGTGACGGCCCATGACGCTGGCTTGATTCTCACGGTTTTAAGCTAACTTAGTAGCGTTGTTGTGCATGGTGCATAAGAATATGTGGATGAAATGAATTATGTTTCCCATGTCATTTGGTAAAATAAATGGTCAAAAATTCGAAGAAAATCTATCTTGGATTATAGCAGATAAGTGTCTTGTATCATATCTATAATTTTGGTGAGCTCTACAGGAATTACAAACTATCTCAGATGTAATGCTTGCGTATCCTATTACTCAAATTCAATTAAACCCACCAATAGGCTAGCTAGACCTTAGTTTCACAGCCTAGGTATGTTAGCAACACAGGGCTTGAAAGCATTGCCTGTATCACAAACAAAAACTAAACAATGCGTGGATTTATCTGGGAATAGGATACTGAAGGTAGGGGCGAGCTATCTCGCTGGCGTATTTAATTTGGTTCCTTGGTTAACATAATGTAGGCTACGTTTTTTTGCACAAAATTGCGTCTGCTAATAAACTTAAACATAAACACAAACCAGCGTGATCTCCTGTGGAATCCCTGACTGCGCCTTCAACATTAGCCTACTATTATTTGTTGACATGAAACCTGAACGAACGCAGCTGTTCCTGAAGTTCACTTGCGTCTATTTTTTTTTTCTAAATAAATGTCCTCACTACAATAATTCACTATTAAATAATTTATATTAATTAACACAAATAACTATTTAAACTACTCAACTATTTAACTGTTCAGCCATTTCGCCCATGGGGGCGGTGGTAGTGTAGTGGTTAAGGAGCTGGGCTAGTGTGCAGTAGCTTGAAAGTTGTCGGTTCAATTCCCGGCTTCCACCGTTGTGACCTTGAGCAAGGCACTTAACCCCAAGTTGCTCCGGGGACAATGTGATCCCTTGTAATATAGCTGACATATGTAAGTCACTTTGATCAAGAAGTGTCTGCTAAATGTAATGTAATAATAATAATAATAATAATTTCAACTGTCAGTTGTTATCAACTATGACTCCTGGCAACTTTTTCCAAATAAAAGTTTGTTTGGCATTTTATGTTAATATACAGTATGTTTATATTTTCATGCACTGGTAATTTCCTCGAAATTACATTTTCTAGTTGCTTAACCCTTAAAGGTGTAGGTTTTTGAACATTCTAAGTTCCGCAACAATTGAAGGTTCTAAAATTCTATGTTGAATTCAATGAACCCAGATATTCTTTAGAATGTTAATTTGGGTTAAGTGCTCTATTATGATGTCATCAGCCCATGTTAAGTCTATGGGGAAATTTTGAATAGTTTTTAATTAATAGTTTAAAAAGTATAAAAGTTACAAAGATGAAAAATACAAAGCCCCCATGTCCTAAGTAAGACCTACGTAACATAGTTTGAATGAAGTTTCTACGTTAAACGGTTGAAGCTGCATTAAATGCGTTAGCGGAAGAATAAGAAGCCTAGGAAGAACAGTACAGTGCATTTTCATGCACTGTAATAAGCATAAGCATAAGAATAAGAAGCCTAGGAAGAACAGTACAGTGCATTTTCATGCACTGTAATAAGAAGTCTAGGAAGAACAGTACAGTGCATTTTTATGCACTGTAATAAGAAGAAATCGGATAACAGTAGATTGCATTGTCATGCACTCTAACAACATACTAAGGCTAATTAAGGACCAAGCATAATGCATTCATTTTTTTAATCACATTAATCCCGTGCCACCACAAGATTTTTTATTTTACACGTCACTTTGTTATCAACAATCTTCTTTGGCTGCTACTATTTTGACCCTTTGATGCACCGTTCCTTGTCCTCAAACTGCCACAGACACTTCCTATCAAAGATTCTAAGAACTTTGCTTCCTAGTAAGCTTCTGCCATAGACAGTAAAAGATTCTGCCTAGTCCAGAAGGCCAGCAGCAAGCGTAACGCAACGGTCAGGCCATAATAAGTTCTATCTCGGTTTGCCATAACTGACAATTGAATGTGCTCGCGTTGCGCTTTGAAAGTTGAACCAAGTTCAACTCAGTTTGTTCAACGCTGGCGTTACACCAGCGTTGCCACCGTTCCGCTGCCGAACCATAGTGAACAATAGGAAACCTTCCGCTTGCCGCTGGCTAATGTGATCCCCGCCTTAAAATGCTGTGGACACTGACAGTGACATGAGTGTGGCGCACTGTGGGGCAGCCTTGGCCTACTGGTTAGCGCTTCGGACTTTTAACCGGAGGGCTGCCGGTTCGAACCCCAACCAGTAGGTCATGGCTGAAGTGCTCTTGAGCAAGGTCTCTAACCCCTCACTGCTCCCCGGGCGCCGCTGTTGTTGCAGGCAGCTCACTGCGCCGGGATTAGTGTGTGCTTCACTTCACTGTGTGCAGTGTGTTTCACTAATTCACGGATTGGGATAAATGCAGAGACCAAATTTCCCTCACGGGATCAAAAGAGTATATATACTTATACTTATACTCTGCTTTCAACATTCAATTACATTAGATTCCATTCTTCTCAATACAACTCTGCACACCAGCATCGCACTTCGCTGCCGTGTAAATCACGATTCGGTTCTATGTGGTCGGCGCCGCTCCATAAAATCCATTGTTCATCCAGTGTTTGCCAGTTAAAAACTTTGGCACTGATGTGTGTGGCAAGTGACAGTGCACCAGACTGTATACAATAGTAGTGCACCGCAAATAGCGGTGTCGGCTTAATCGACATGGAATTAAAATATCACAGAAGCACTTCAAGTTTAAGCTTTAATCTAGCCTACAAGCTAAACATTGTTTACACTCACACTGTTACATGTGAACTGAACATGGAGATATGGACTAGACTATTTTTGTTTGTTATGCAATTCATTGACATGTGCAGTAGGCCAAGGCATTTTGCACACTTGTGCATATTTCTCAATATGAAAACTTCATTAAAATTAATCGTTGGACAGCCCTATTTTTTACTCATACTTGTAATGTGTTACTACCCACCCCTGCTTTACAGGGTATGTGAGCGTACAGCGTACACAGAGAAAAACACATGGATAAACACATTGTTGCATCATGATGGAGGCAATGGAAATTGATTCATTTACATCTCTTTCTTGCTTGTGATCTCAGTAAGCCCCCCTCCATTGAACTAGAAATGTTAATGATAGGCACCCTAGCAACCGCTGCAACCACTTTGCATTCACTGGTAGTTCTCCTGTAGTTCTTCTGCAGTTGCATTATTGGATTCATTGTCACATTTTCATGGAGTGAAATGAGGAAATTATTGTTATTGGGAAGTTATTCAATTACATACACTTTGTCTTTCTGAATATGGATGTTTCTGTGATCTATAATCTGAATCCTTATTTTTTTAGGTGTGGAGACATGAACCTCTTCTCCGTGGGAGAAGAATATTTTGCCTGGACTGTTAGTATCTTCATTCTAAGAAAAAAACAGCATTAATAGTAACAAAATATAACTACAAGTAATAAAAGAGCAGCCTCATACCACATTTCCCTTAGTGTATATTGTTATGGCAAACTTACAACTGCTCAAGGCAAAATCAAAGCCTCCCCCCTACGTGAATAAAATAAAACTGGTCGAAAAATGACGTTTACAAGGTTAAAACGGCCAGCAAATGTCATAAGCACATATACACACACACGGGTAGGCTACACACCAGTGTTGCGTGGGTTTGGTCACAAACGGCCCGCGGTCGCCCGATATTTTAATCAACCCGACTGCAACTCGGACCGTGAATATTAATTAGGACAAAATTATACCCGACCCGCGATCCGACCCAAAATGTGTGCTTTTGGTTATAGCCTGCATGCAGTGTGACAGTAGTCCATTTCTGTAAATCAAACTAATTTATTTGCGAAACTTTATGCAGTAGAACTACACGCAGTAGGCATGCAGGACATAATGTTTGCACAGGAGAGAGAATGAGAATAAGAGAGCAGGCACGCACGCAACCACCAAGGATTAGAACACTAGGATAAGATTTGGCCATGGACATATATCTTTCTTTCGAAAACAGAAATGGTAAGTAAGAGAGATACATTGCTGGTCAAAACGTTAGTGTAAGAACTGGTTTAAAATGCTGAATGAAGCACAAAGCTTTACTGAAGCACATCCACTGTTTAAAGTCACAAACACAAAGAACTAAGGTAACTTTTATGCATGCGCAAACCTATACATACCGGTAGATATGGCTGTGTAGTCTGTGCCACAACATTTATTCCTGCAGGCTGCCCATTTCGGCTGTTCGCAAGAAGTGGGCCTACATAGACCATAACTTGTACTACCGTCATCTTCTTTAAAACTTTTCCCAATATTTCCCATAGCCCATATCGCTTTTCCTGAAGGGGTGTCTTTATTATTTTGACTCGCGTCTTCAGCTTCTTTACTGTTGACTTTACTAACTGTATTGATCGTACAGTCCCTTAACGCAATGCGCCACAGAAGTATGTGCAGGTGCCCGTACACGTGCTACTAAACGTCATTAACCACCTTAGTCCAGACTACTGAAGTTTGGAAACTATCATGGTCCAAACTTACAGTACTATGTAAGTACGACAGTTTTGGGAACTTACATGTTGGTTAGTTGAACGATGCATCCTGTTAGTAAAAAGCTAACCTCCGTAGTTGTACGGGAAACGCACCCCATGTAGGCCATTAGAAATCTGTTTATTTTATTTTATGAAGCCTACACAGTTGATCACATGCCACATTCTCACTTTCAATAGACAGATGCAATAGCCATTGGTCAAGTATTGAGTATAAAGCAATTAAGATAGTACCCTATACAAAAAGTACTTCATACTACCATAAAAATTTGTTAAAACAAATAGCATTTTGCAACTTGACAAATCACTGGATTAAATATCGTAGGCACAGGAGAAAACTTGTATATCCATTGGCCCGTGGGGAGATCAAATGCCAGTTGCCTCTCCCTTCAGTGCTATGACTCGTTCTGCTGCAGGGCTTGAAAACGAAATTATTTTTCAAACGTTCCGTTCCGAACGGTTCAGGTAGGCCTATGTTTAACGTTTTCGTTCTTGCATGCGTTCCGCCACCAACATATCGGTCCTGAACCGGTTCGGAACGCAAAATATCGTTCGTTCTTAAAGTTCCGGCAGTGTTTGGCGGGCCTATCAAGTCTATTTTTGTGGACTTTATCTTAGAATAGACGTACTCATTATTTCCCCTTGATTTAGCCTATACCGTAGCTATGCCCAAAAATAATAAATCACAGGTGGCATCCAAAAACATTCAGATGGGCTATCCATCCCATAGCCTACAGACTTACTGTAGGCCTAACCTATGCCTATAAATAATTTCTTATCAAAAATATTTCTGGATACGTGCTAAACTCCTTACCTGGTTGTAGCCTAAGTTTTATCCATATGGAGATCTTCAACGGCTTGCGCTATAATTCCAACCCTGTTTATAAAACGAACCTGTCTGTTGCTGACAAGGCCTATCTCAAATTTCCCGTTTAACTCTTCTACATAGAATAGGCTATAATTGTGCAAACATTTCAAATCCCGACTTTAAAACGACAAGGCGTGGACAGGCAAAATAGCCTATTACGCATAGGCTACAAACAGTTTCAGTAGCCTACGCTACGAGCTGGCCTAAGATCCGAAGTGGCAGACGGATAGGTTACATTACAACAGCAAGACAAAATATACACATTTGGACCAAAGGTCCATTTATTCGGGTTTTTTTTTCAAACTGCAGAAATCAAATTATTAGGCTGTTCGTCTACAATCAAACGAGTAGAACACTTAGGATATGCTTTTGTGAAATGTTATAAAATATATAGAGAACGAAAAAAAAGAGTTATTAACCGGTTTTGTGGATTTCAGAATAACGTTTCTGTTCCGGAACAGTTGAAGACCATTTTGTTTTCGTTTCCGTTTCCGCTCCTCGTAAAATTCCGTAAAATTCCGTTCGTTTTCGGTTTTCGTTCCTTGAACCGGTTCGGAGCCCTGTTCGGCTGTGAGCTTGTTTCGCCAAAAAAAAAACTATATTGCAGATATCAATGCGTCTTTGTTCATGGGTTTGGCCTCCCAGCAGAGGCTTAGACAACTATGACCCACGTTTTGGTTTCGTAATTTGCCCTACTTATTGACTGCAATGTAGTCAATTGACTGCTTGACAGGTTATTTTTATTTTTCTGTACAATAAACAAATACATCTGCTTTTTGCCGCAGAATTACGCACTTGGCCAGCCTATAAAACGGGCACATTTTGGAGAGAATAGAGAATGTACGCACGCAAGAATCTGTAGGCTATTTGTGGCTGGTTACCAGCAAACAATGTTTAATGCATTAACTCAAGACGTCAAACATTTTCTAAACAATACAAACAGAAAGGATGCAGCAGGCAGCAAATATAGAAGAGTCATTTCCATTGGAAGAACAAAATGCTAAATGAAGCCCAAAGATATGAAGGCATATCTGGCAAGTTGTTATTTTTTGAAGACGTAAATGGTTGGGCTATAGGCCTAGTTTGCAAGGAGACATAAAGCGTGAGCATGCCACACTATCCACAGCTGTGGTAGCGGGGGGTAGGAGGATTACTGTTAGCGCAGGATTTATATAGAATTCTTCAACAGAAGGCCTGCCTCAAATGCAGGCTTGCCCAAAAAAAGACCTGTGGTTTGCGCAGCCTACAGTAAGTAGGTCAGTGAGTTAGGAGTCCTCTAGACTTCTTTTAAACTGTCTCAGAGGTGGAAAGTTGCGTTCGTTGGGGGAAGGGCCGGATTAACAATTCATAGACCCTTGGGAACAAATGTCTGATGGCCCCCCCAGCCAACGTGAATCGGGCCGTCAGTTAATAGGCCTATCTGTGAGGCTAAGCCTCACCAAGTAGCCCGTTTGTTTACAACTAACATTACATTTAATTAAACTGCTTATAGGCTATGCCGAAGTAGTTTCAACATTTTGAATATCAGTGTCGGGTGAATTAGGAAATGCCTTATGGCTGAAAGCTGCTTGGGATCTCCCCTGTCAAGCAATAACCATACAAAAAGTTAAAAACAGATGACATGATGCGCGTCACTGACATAATGCGCAAATAATATAGCCTAGATATTCCAATATATTCGAATACATGTGTTTATTTTAGAGGGGATATTTGAACGTCATTTGTGAGCAATTTGACAGCCCTAGTCCACTGTAGACTACGCCAATCGTCTATTAACACCTTCCACCTAACCCCGGTGAGTGGGGGTCGCTATAATGCATGTGAAATAGCACCATTGAGTAGCCTATGCGAAATAGCCTTAAAATCGTTCCGGTGTTGTGTGCCTTCTGGTTTCTCCACCTACTGGTTTCCTTGCGCGTGCATGCGCCGCAGCAGTTGTCAGACATTCACAAACAAGTTGTTTTAGGCGGTTTGAAGTCGCTTTTTTTATACGCCATGAGCGCTCAGCTACATTACAGCCACTCGGACAAAAGACACGCGTGACTCTCTCCATCCTACTCTTTGAGCCAACTAATATGTTACGCAAATCAATTAACTATTGTAGGCTATCATTAATTAATAACGTAGGCAACACCCAGGTTACATGTTGTCCAGGCTATCTGAAACAAGGGGTTGCCTCTCATCTACAACTGGTTACCTTGGGCTGCTACAGTCGTCAGTGCACTGTGCACAGTAGGCCTATGCTACTCTTTGTGGTTGATCAACTAAAAATAAAAGATGTATTTGGTGATGACGTTATTGTAGGCCTAGTAGACCTAAATTCTGAGAAATTAAATGGTACGAGAAACGATCTACATAGCGCACAGTGTTGCGCGGTCTGCCCGAAATTAAGCGGTTATGAGTCATAAACAAAATATTTTAATGATATTCGGGTCATTTGCGGGCGGGTCAGTTAAAATTAATTAAATATATATTTTCTACAAATAGGCCTACTTAAAATATCACGAGAAGGCTAGCATCAATACAGTAAAGCATCAATACAGTAAAGTCAACAGTTAAGAAGCTGAAGACTGATGAGTTAAAATAATAAAGACACCGCTTCAGGAAAAGTGATATAGGCTATGGGAAATATTGGGAAAAGTTCTTAAAGAAGATGACAGTAGTACAAGTTATGGTCTATGTAGGCCTACTTCTTGCGAAGCCATTTAAAAGTATGACAGCCAAAACGGGCAGCCTGCAGGAATAAATGTTATGGCACAGACTACACAGCCATATCTACCGGTATGCATAGGTTCGCGCATGCATAAAAGTTACCTTAGTTCGTTGTGTTTGTGACTTTAAACAGTGGATGTGCTTTAGTAAATGTGCTTTGTGCTTCATTCATTATTATAAACCAGTTCTTACGCTAACGTTTTGACCAGCAATGTATCTCTTTTGCCTATACCTTGCCTCACCATTTCTGTTTTCGAAAGAAAGATGTATTGTCCATGGCCTTCATGTCTTATCCTAGTGTTCTAATCCTTGGTGGTTGCGTGCGTGCTTGCGCTCTTATTCTCATTCTCTCTCCTGCGCAAACATTATGTCCTGCATGCCTACTGCGTGTAGTTCTACTGCATAAAGTTTCGCAAATAAATTAGTTTGTTTTACAGAAATGGCCTACTGTCACACTGCATGCAGGCTATAACCAAAAGCACACATTTTGTAAATAAGCGGGTCGGGTATAATTTTGTCCTATAATTCGCGGTCCCAGTTGCGGTCGGGCGACCGCGGGCTGTTTGTGACCAAACCTGCGCAACACTGACGTGATGTCTTCAAGGGTTGAATGAAGGGAGTTTGCAAAAATTAGTGTATTTTTCAAGTCAATAAACATTCTTAATTTTCGAATGTCTTTGTCAGGGAACATCTGATTTTTAAAAACCATAGGCCTGGTAGTCGCTCAGACAAGGAGTTATAAGATAAAGGCAATAATTTGTGTCACCTAATGCAGTTCAGTGAATTAGCAAGATACCATCAGAAGCCAACAATCATAAAGCACCTGTGCGCGCGCGCGCTCTCTCCCCTGCACATGAAGCTGTCTGCGTGTTGTACTGTAGGCTAGATTTGCGTGAGTTCTTTCTATCTGCTTTACTTTTGTGAGTTGCGACCACCTAGGCTATGTTATAGACGTTCTATGAGGTACCAGTGTTTAGCTGTGTCACTAAACAATAAGCTTTGTCAGACTACTACGACCCGACAAAGCCTTGCGTTAATTCTTCAGATGGGAAGTGTCAGGAATTTTCATACGAGAGACGCTCTCATTGGTGGTTAGTATATGGAGTAGGGAATTGACAGCAACATATCATATAAATGCTCTTCTGAATAAGCACAAATTCATGCCTTTAAACACTCTTTAATAATCAAAAAAATAAACGCTAATGAAGTAAACTTGTGACCATCAAAAATCGTTTATCGCCTGTGATAACTCTGTGATAACAGGACGTAACAGGAAGGCATTTGGCTGAGCAACGGAGGTTAATATGCTCTATATTTTGTCCAAATGATGTCTGTCTATCATCGTTGCACTCGGAGAAAACCAGAATGTTTAATTTGTCCTGCGTTTCTTCTACGGCTGCAAACGGGATTCACTCGCCGTTAACCAAATATTTCTTTATTAGGGCAGGGCAGGCATATTTCTGGCTATTAAATTATTTCTAAACCAGTCTGCTAAAGTCTGTAGTGAAGTCTGTGTAGGGTTTTCCAGCTCCATTTCTTTTTACGAGACACCCTGCTCACTTGAGACCTCTGCCGGTTGTTGCAGCGTCGTTGCAGCGTCACTGGAAAAATACAAATTAAAGTCGTGAAAGCTAGCCAAGTCGAAGCACTGCCCACTGTATGGGCGGGTGCACAACACACCATGCTTTTCTCATCCACAAACACACACCGGCGCACATCCATGCAAAACATTACAAATTACACAATTACAATGAGAAGCATAATTAGAATAAAGATATTACGAAATACATCTCACAATGAGTAGTTATTCACCATCATTTGCAAATTGGTAATGACCAATAATGACCAATCATTTGAACATTATTGGGGTAAGTTTTGCTTTTTCCATGATGGTAACCCATTGTCAGTCAATAGTGAAAGTAATTAACTGTGTTACTGTTTTGTCGTTGACTGACACCACGGTGAAGTTAGTTTCACTTTGCCAATGAGTTCAAATAATAGACGAGTGCAAATGTGTGTAGGCTATACTATGCTAGGTTTTAATAAAGCATGGTTTAATGGAATAACTGTTCTATACAGTCTCGCGTATACAGTATTAATGTTTTACTCTGCCATGCTAGATGGCGATATGCGCCCAAACGCAACACATTCCCCAAACTTTTCATCTTAGCTAACTTGCTAGTGAACTTTCCATATTAGCTTACTTGCTAGCAAACTTTGCATCATCAGTGTGCTAACTCTGGCAGAAATCTCCAGTGTTCTTTATTCCATGTAGTTTCGTGTTGCAGCCACAGGGTTGCAGCAACAGCACGT
The DNA here is from genome assembly GCF_018492685.1 of Alosa sapidissima. Taxonomy (NCBI): domain Eukaryota; kingdom Metazoa; phylum Chordata; class Actinopteri; order Clupeiformes; family Clupeidae; genus Alosa; species Alosa sapidissima. Next base: position 37,728,124 of record NC_055963.1, on the reverse strand, counting down.
AGACTAGCCTACAGGAAAGCTGCTGCGCATGAACTCATTCGGAATATTTTGAAAACGTAACAGCTAGATATTCTGTCTTCTCATTTTGTAGACGAAAATTAAGAGATTTTATCTTAGTTTTTATTTCATACAAAACATTTTAGTCTCGTATTTTTTCGTCAACAATAATGCATCTTAAGATAGTCTTACACACGAGCTACACCAGACGCGTAACTGAAGCGTTCCGTTCGCGTTGCGTCTGCTGCAACAATTAGCTTCCATTATAATCAATGGAAGTAGCTACACGTGACAGTGGGGCGTACGTTCGAAAAAAATAGACCATTCATCTAAAATGGATTTAACGCGTCGCGAACGGAACGCTTCAGTTACGCGCCTGGTGTAGCTCAGCCCTTAGTCGCAGTTTAAATGAAATTACCAAAATTAGGAAACTTAATGTTACCCTTAACCTCGTTGACACACAGATAACTCTCAGTCCAAACTGTTTATTGCCGTTTATTGATGTTTGCTAAACAATTTAATCTTTTTAAAGGTGTGTTCTGTACTCACGCCGGTGCATCTCCATTAGATTACATGCAATCGAAACAAACATGTTCCCCCATGGGGACGTTTCAGCCATGGTAACCACGATTATGACTAGATGTTATGTAGCAGTAGCACCAGTTTTAAACATTTGGGGCTCTATCTTCCACTCCAGCGCAATTGACTTTGCCAAATCGCTTTGTGGGCGGATCTTGGGCGCTGTTGCTATTTTACCGGCGGGATCATGACTGTTGCACCCGACGCAAATCTAAAATGGGGTGGTCTGTAGTAGCTACATTACTCATGGATGTGGTTTGGGCGTAACATGCAATAAACCAATCAGAGCATCATCTCACATTCCCTTTAACAACAGGCACGCTTGTTCCATAGCGGATTGCTATTATGATGGCGGATTTGCCAGGTGCAGCCAGGAATGGTTCACAGCGCTATAGTCAGTTGGGAACAGTTTGCTATTGATTTTTCCTCTTGACAAAATGTAATACAGAAATGTCACTCTCCGATGTTTTGGGATCAATCTCACTGAATCACGAGGTTATGAATGCATGGTGATATTTTTGCAATGTAATCTAACATTACCTCACTATAGACAATGCAGATCTTCTGTCAGATAAGCTCTCCTCTCCCTTGCTGCTGCTGGGGCATTTGGATTAAATGGCATCGGCATGCAGTTCAACAACACGTCTCATTAAGTCCTCTAATATTTCCTAATTTATGTCATCAACAAATCCGTGATTCGTGGAAATGTGTACGCTCGATGTATACCTATTTTTTCACATCGGACACCACACTGATTTCCCTCGTGTAGCAATATTTGTCCTTCTAATTATGTATGGTTTGGAGAAATGGGAACTGCGTCGTATAGATGAGAGGAGCAAAGTGCATTGCGCAACACAGGCGCCTAAGCAAGCGCTCCTGCAGGTGTAAGCTACGGCTGTACCTTACTATCAGGCAACTCAACAACGAGAAACAGTTTCCAAGTTGACCTAACTTTCCAACTCTGCACAGTATCCCATTAACTGCATGACATTAGGCTATTCACAATATTTTATGTAAAGTAGAGTTTGTAAACACGTTATCATCAACTTAATGCACGCACAACTTTTGTTTGAGCAGGAGAGAGAATAATAAATGTATGGACACAGCAACTACAGAAATTGTAGTCAAGGCTACTTGCTGCTTTCTTTTACTATCTATGGTTGCTGGTTAACAGCACATAATAAGCTGATTTAAGCTAATTCACAAACTCAAGACTTCAAGGCCATCATGGATATAAAACGTTTTTTGAAAACAACGAAAGGATGGAGGGAGCATAGCAAAGCTTGGAGTTATTTCAGATGGGCTACAACAAGGTAGGCAAAATTGTGGTGCTTGTCAAAACCTTAATATAATAATAATGCTTATAGACTGGTGTTAAAGCGCACATGATGTTTAAAGCCATACACAACGGTAAATTGGAACAAAACTAAAGGTAACTTTAGCCTTTATAGGGCTGTATAAAGTTGTCCAAATTATTAGGTCATAATTAGGCGTTGTTGTAAAGATATTTCATGTAGATGTACAATATAGGCTACTAATTTTTTAGTTGACCAATGCATGCACAAAACCGGGAAACGGACAAATATTATCAAGGCTTTGAATGTTTCCATCTGTGCACAGGGTGTCTGTAGATCGGTGTGCATAGCATTCATTTCTGCAGGCCTGTGGCCATGCATGCGCCCTTAAAATAATATCTGAATTTGCGCCCATGACTAATTCCTGGTCTGTGGCGGAATTGTTTTCTGAAACTGCAAAATATCAACAGGGACCGTTTGCGCCGGAACAGGCACCCTCTTTTTGCTGAAACGGCCCCGTGGGCACACATGTATCTGTGGAGGGAATATTCCAATATGCGCTGACTGCAAAATAGGAAAGACAAAAGCGCAAGTATACAAAGTCAATTGCACTGAAGTGCAAGATAGAGCCCTTTGTCTTTTCGTCTATATCCATGTCAATGATCTTAACTGTTTAATAAGAGGAAGAGAAAAGTACGAGAAGAAAAACTAATTTTCATTGGTCAAATTTTTCCCATGCATTTTTACTACTGTATAGTAGTTAGGCCTTCTGTAAAAAAGTGACCGTTATTAATCCTTTGCTAGCAGTAATGTACTGTAAACACAGTACAGTATATTAATGCTCGTCTTACAGTAAAATACTAGTAGCCTACATTTACAAAAAAAAAATACTGTGTAGGCTACATTTTGTTATTCAGTTTTGGAATACACCCTTCTTGCAGGCTAAACACCTTCATTGTTTACCATCCTAATAATCATAATCATCGTTGGTTTGTCACATGCAGGACAAGTTCATTAACTAATTCTGGCTGTCAATTAGACGTCTACCCAGACAACAAATAACCTCTTGCCGACGTTGGGGCGCGTGTGCCTGCCCGACATAAAGTGCTCCGGTGAGATGTCTTATGGAGATCGGTAGCTAATCGGCAAGATATCGGGAAGATGGTGGCATTAGAATGATCGCCGACCGTGAGCCAACGTAATTAGGCCAGTCAATCTAGCCCAAAAACACAAAAAATTTGCAACAGAAATGTCTCATAGTCTTTATTGGTCCTAATACCCTCCTGAATCATATACTAAAAGTCTACCGCCATAGATGGAGTGGAACATTTTTTTTTTTAGATTAAAGGCCAAAGTTGTGCCCAACACTCTAAGTAAATTGAGTAGAATAGGGGAAAATTCTCAGTGACATCATACCAAAGAAAAAATGTATTACAGGTTTTTGAGATTTTATTTATATATGCAAATTAGGCATTTATTCATAAAATGTACCTTAATTTGCTTATATTGCAAAACACACAATCTGAAAATTGGATGAAGCCAGATTAAAAATGTATTGTTTAATTATGTTGAGAATACAGAAAGACAAAATTAAAGAAGCAGCTGTGGCTATGTTTCTCATCCCATACATTAGAAAATACTATTTAGTCAGATGTTTTTGGTATAAAATGTAGAAAATATCAGGCTATTGAAAATATATCAACATAACTCCTCCCTAATCAAACACAAAATATAGATAGGAAGAAATATAATGAATAGTTGGTAACACTTTACGGTAAGGGTACATTAATTATCATGAATTAATTCATGAGTTATGCATTACTTCATTTCTTTATGTCTTATGAATCATCAGGAATTTACATGAGTTTATAGTCTCTCATTCATGACCTCATGCATGAACAACACATCAACTAAAGCATTAGGTACAATGGGTACATCATTATGATTTATGATTTATTAAGCATGATCATCATGATTACATAAATGTAAGCTTAATAACTCATGAGTTCATCGTGTTTGTGGCCCCTCAATTAAAGTGTTAACAATGACATGTGTTTAGAGAACTGCACAAGTTGTGCTCAAATCAGAATTTGAGTAGTGATAACCACATGTTTGGAAGAAAAAGAAATCATCATCATCATTCTTAATAAATCATAATGATGTGCCCACAAGAAGAAACCTGGAACCATTTTAATTCATAACTGAGGCTAAACCTGGCAAAACTTGTGAAAGTCTTAAAATTGCAATGCACACACAATCCCTGGGGTTCTCTACCCTCAACAGACAAATTTGGGATATAACAGTTCTGGTTGCAGTCCATTTCAAGTACAAACCTATTTAGAACAAACAGTCTCAGTGTGCCTTGCTTCTTATCAGCATAGGCCTTATTCAGGGCCAATTCCAGCTACCAAAGCACCACAGGAAAACCTGATGGCCACGAAACACCACTAAAGAGAGATTCATTCTTTTCAAAGCACACAGTACAGTTGTTCAGTTTTACAGATGTTATCAGATGTTATCGTGGGCCGCTAGAAATGTTTCTGCGGGCCGCCATTGGCTCCCGGGCCGCACTTTGAGAACCTTTGTGAGATATTAAGGAATTAAGTACTGCATAATTCATGAATTAATTGTCATGTCACTCTTATGTCGATACTGTCAAGTAAAGTTTAACAAAGTTATTTCTTAAAGTCTTACACTTTTGTTGCACACAGTATTGACTGACAAGGGGTTACCATCGAAAACATATCCTGAAAAGAGCAACACTTACCCCAATACTAAAATCCTTAGCACATTCATCCAAGCAGACCAGTTGTGTTGCCTGGGACTCGTTGCTGTCTCACCAATTGTTATATCCAGGATTTTCTTGGCTCCGAATGGTTCAAATGTTTGTTAGCGAACAGGAACGGAACGGGTTCTCTGTCAGCTGAAAAAGGATATGTATGTGTGGTCACCCATTGTGTTCTTAAAGATATATGCAATTATTAATAATAAATACATAAACAATAATAATAATAATAATAATAATAATAATAATAAAGATACATAGTAAAACTATTCATAGTAGTTGAAGTGACTTCTACATAACAAGGTAACGTACTTTGAGATTAAATTATCTTGAACAAAAAGGCTGTTTGTACAACACAAGTATGTATAATTGTTTGATCTCTCAGACCCACAGATACACAGAAGATGGGGACTAATTATTGGGGTAACACTGGCTTTCCTGCTTACTTTAGTTGTCCTGGGAAATTGTGCCTGGTACCAGTTTTTGAAAAGATTCTCAGGTAATGCTTCAGAACTGACTAAAATTTAATCATACATGCGTATAATGTCATTTTTCTAATGTAATTTGATGTTGAAAATGTACTTTTTAAAAAAGTCAGCAGTTTTGAATTTCAGACATTAGAATTTCAGAGTTTAAACGGATCTATGACACTTGTTTCTTTAATATATCTCTCTTTCTCTAGATTTAGTTTCCAGTAGACCTGTTTTGCTAGTAAGTTCCTCAGATGAGACAAGCCATGTCTCAGCAGTTTTAGCTCTCGCTTCTGGCCTAGAAGCAGAGCTGAACTGCAGCGTGCGACTTGCTCTGTGGGACCACTGTGCCTCACAGGACTCTGTAGCTCATCTGGGGCCTGTCCCCTGGCTTCACACACAGTGGCAAGCGGTGTTACAGACTGGAGGCGTGATACTAATTGCTTGGAGTTCCAGTGCTTCTGGTGCCTACAATTTTACAGGAGAACGTGGGGAGACAGAGGATGGAAATAAAAAAAACAGACACCCATATTTAGACTGTGAACATTTGCAATTTTCGAGTTTTGAGTATGATGAAAACCATGAGACATGTGATTATGAAATGAAAGCGTGGACCTACAGATTAAAAGGAGAGGAAGACACAGAAAGAGAAGAGAAGACTTCAGTGACTACTCAAGTGCTTGTTGCTACTCTTTCATGTCTTCAAGCTACACTGCAGTCAGGCCTCCAGAGTAAAAAAATAATCTTACTTCATTTTGAGAGAAAGGGCTATAGTGACAGTGAGACCGATAGGGATCTTCCAGCTGTGCTACACACCTTGCCAACTTATTATTTGCCACAGAACCTCCCTAAACTTGTGTTAGAGCTGAGTATGGGCCCCAATAAAAGGAATGCTCAAAATCAAGGACAAGAAAGGGTGGGCAAAAATTTCAGTGGCTGGTTGTGGTTGGCTGGAACTTGTTGGGCCCATCATGTGTCATGGCGGCTTGCACAAAAATGGACAAATTGTCTCCAGTAAGGCTGAGTTCCAGAATGGAGAATATACAGGCGATGCTTTGTACAGAAAAAGAACATCTCTCTCATTACTTTTGCTAACTTCCATAGCAGCACAGATGTGTCAAATTGTGATTGTGTTTTGCAACAATTCATTTGATTTGATGCCTCTAGGCCCATAACATGTCTATTGGACCCAATACCTTCTAGTCTATTTAAATAACTGTTGCCTGTTTTACTTAGCTCCTGTCTCCACATTTTTTATGAATTATTTGCACTAGGCTTTGTACCATATGCTTTTAAAACCATAATTATCAAACCACTACTCAAAAAATCTAACTATAGTTCTGCAGAACTATAGACCGGTTTTCAATCTACCTTTTATGTCAAAACTGCAAGAAAGCTGTTGCCAACCAATTACCAACCTACCTATCCTAAAACAGCCTTTTCAAGAAATTCCAATCAGGCTTCCGGTCGTGCCATTCCACCGTAACAGCTTTGACACAGTTACACAGTTAATTACTTTCACTATTGACTGACAATGGATTACCATGGAAAACATGGCCTGAAAAAAGCAACACTTACCCCAATAATGTATGAATGACTGAATGTTCATTATGTCATGAATGAACTAAAAAATTTATCCTGCAGAGGAGTTGCTGCTTACATCTCGTGACAGCTGTGCTTCATATGTGCCTTTTGCTATAGACCAGGTTTTTTCTTGGTCAGTGGCGTAATGCTTTTTAGATGGTGTAAAATAGCGTTTTTTAGGGCTAGTCCACACGTATGAAACCAATCTTTTTTTCCTCCGTCTTCCCTGAAACCGCATCAAGAATATTTGCGTCCAAACGGATCCATCTCAACACGTTACTTCATACCCCAGGCCTATAGGTGGCACTGTTTCTTTACAGAAATTGAGCAAAATGTTTGTGCTTTACAAACAGACAGAATAGGCTATGACGAAATGGCTAGTGCAAGGAAACCAGAATTGTTTGTGTGGACTGATGGTGAACTGTCAACTGTAGTCAACTGTAAAACTAATAAACTTTATTTTACGGTTTGTGAAGGGTGCAGTCCCGTCCTTTATTTGGCTAACGCAGGTAGGCCTACTAATCACCTTTACTTTCTTTGGTTGTAGGATAGTCCGTGATTCACATTAGTTTTGGCTATCATCGCAATTAGGCTACTAAACGCAAGGCTTACCCAAGTTCTAGGCTATTCTGTCGCCACATTTATAATATTGCTATAAAACCTTTGTTACTAACAGTCAATATGTTTGCCTGCATCAAATCAAATCAAATCGCGCATTTGCATTCAGTGTGCTACCATCGGCTTAACGTGAGTTCTAAGCGTCTTTGTATGCTTATATCTGATTTCACTCGACTGTGAATGCATGTATATATGTTGTAAGACATGTAAAATAAATGAATGACACTGGCACTACGCACAAATTAATGTAGCCTAAACTTACACCGCACTTTCCTAATAACTTAAGTTCTCTCGCGTCACTGACAGTAGCTAGAATGTATTAAAAAACACTGGGAAAAAACAGTGTTCAGTCCACCAAGTCATATCGGCGCTGTGCAGCACCAGTTGTGATATTTATCTTACGGAGTGTAAACGTAGGTAATGTCATGTATGAAAACTAGTATTGTTAGGCAATACTATAAGTGCAAGTCCAGGGCAGCTGAGGTGTGGCGATGACATCATCGATACGCAAGCAGGATGTGCGATTTCGCTGTCTAAACGAATTCAAACGGGCTACGGATTCAGATTTCTCCACTCTGGGACCAGGTTTCAGAAAAGTGCGGTTTCGGGCAGTGCGTTTACAGGATTCGTTTGGATGCTCGGCCAAGACGAAGCAAAACCTCTGCGTTTAACCTAAAAAGCGTCTCCGTGTGGACGAGCCCTTAGATAATGCGCTAGACCACACCTTAGGTAGTTAATTGCCACAGCCCTGGGCGCATTGTTTAACAAAAGATAAGTGCAAGATAGGAATACGCTTTGTGTCGTGATAAGAATACGCTTTGCGCTCCGTTTTAGATCGCCAAGATAGGGCCCATAATTAGCAAACTTAATGTAAAGATTCACTGTTATGCTGATGACACACAGCTGTATGTCCCTGCCCTACCAAACGACCCCTGGATGCTGGCCTCCTAACTATCCCATCTGTTAAAAAGAGATCAACTGGGGCCTCATGTATGCCATCTTTCACATTCACGGTCGGATGTATCTGGGTAAATGAACATAGAAAATGTGCGTACTGTATTTCCTGTGGTTTTCCACTCCAACCTCATGTCTGGCAAAATATGGGCTATTAAAAATAACACTTCGAAGTAGGCCTATGTTTCCAGATAAATGGACATGCAACATGCGCAAATACTACTAAGCTATGCAACAGCCTATCTACAGTATAATGACAACTGTAACCTTCAGGGGTGTGATTTTTCCGTTTTTTTCGACCTGAAAATGAGACCCATGCAATTTGTATAGATCCGCTGAGTTTTTTTTAGGGGGGGTCTGTCGGTCAGAGGTAGGCTAGGCTATATTTCTGTATAACACACACCATTGTTGTGTAGGCTATAACAGGCTGCTGACAATTACAACGGGTTCTGTGCTTCACATCTTTCCGAATATCACACTGCAAGTAGTCTAGTCTGTTTGCTAGTGGATTTCATTGAAAGTGAAAGGAGACGGGTTGATCAGCTGCGTTCTGAAGAATGCTTGATTCAAGTTTAGTGTGTGTGGTGAACTAGTTTCTCAGCAGAAGCCATGAAACGGTAAAGGTCAACAAATTGATTTAAAAAGACATCATGTATAAAGTTTTTTTTTCTCGTTTTGGCTTTGCATCGGGTTCGCTGTCAGGATTTTCCGATAGGCCTAATAAATCTCGTGATGCTGATATTGAATTTTAATTTCTGCGTGTGTAAGCTGTGCTTGAAGTTAGCTGTGAGAGACTAGCCTAACGTTACAGGTTTTCATAGTTTTAACCACAAAGCCTGTCTACCTTAGACCTACTAAATTGTTTAGTTAATACCTTGTCATTTCACGTTTGTCCAGCCGTTCACCTCCATGAACCTTACGCCCCATGTCATCTAAAACATATTTCGGGATGCCATCTCACCATGAGAAAACGTAACGTTATGGTGACAGTGCTAAGAGATCAAAGCTTTGGCATGCTTAGTAAACATTAGTCTTGCACATAATATTGAGCTGAATATTTAGTGGAACTGTAGCATTGTGCTGATAGATAAAAAGTCACCTTTTTAAAGGAGCAGTCCACATTTTAACCCTAGCTCTCCATTTAGTGTGTGCGCTTGTAAAACTAGTGTTGTAGCCTACATACAATCCTGGTGCAGTAGCATAAAACAGTTAGAGCCTACCATTTATTTTAGGAGGAGAGGTGTAGGACCTACAGTGTTACTTTGGGAGGAGAAGAATCGATGTAATTTGATTCTCTTTGGAACTGAAATATCAACAACCTTCAAGTTGCAACCTCTTCAATCAGCATCAATGTCAGTAGGCCTATCACGTGATACACAAATTTGTACATAGGCCCAGAGGACTGTTAGGGGGCAGGCTATATATTATCATCGAGTAGGCCTATAGTAAATAGTTTTGTCAACATTTTAACTCAATGTTGGTTTAAGTTATAAACAAAACATGTTATAAATGGAAAAAATCCATGGTTCTGTGTCACTGTTGGCAAAATGATCATGATGGCCTATATATTTCAGGCCTAGTACTATTATGTAGGCCTAGGCGACTTTGCTCTATATATTTGTTTTCTTTAGGCCTTATAGGCTGTATTATAATATGCTATAATGTTTGAAATATATGTATCTCAATATATCAATACTTCCCATAAAAGTCATCAGATGTCATCATTTAAGGGGTTATTTTTCAAAATGTTCTTGGGTCTGGGGGGGGGGGGGGTGTCACTCCGTGCTACGTATATTTTCCTTTTTTTACCTTTGCCAATCACACCCCTGAACCTAATTAGAGAAGATCAAGAATTAAAAGGGAATGTGAAACTCATTTAGAGACAGCGCAAATATTTAGTTCCACAATTGTTGATGACTGGCTTATCAAACAATTCAGATGTTGTAGAGCTTTCCACAAAAACCTGTGATGAATGGGGTCGGCTTCACACATTTGCCCAAACATTTGCCGGACGTTTTCCCTTCATATCTCTGATAGTTTTCATTAAAAAAAATACATAAGGGACAGATATCCTTCACATGGTAAATTTATCACTGCTGTCTGGCATTTTTCCTAAGTCACTGAAAACAGCTGTTGTAAAGCCACTTCTCAAGAAGAATAACCTGGAGGTCTCCATGCTAAACAATTACAGGCCCATATCCAATCTACCTTTTATTGGCAAAATTATTGAAAAAGTAGTCTTTAATCAACTAACCATATCTACAAGAAAGGAGTTTATTTGTTGCCATTGGAAAATGTACCTCAACACCAACAACATTTTCTTCAGCTGAACAAAGAAAAAACTGAAGTAATTATATTTGGTAAAAATGAGGAAAGACTTAGGATTGCCACTCTCCTTGACACAAAAGGGTTGAAAGCAAAGGATACTGTTAAAAAGCTTGGTGTATTAATTGACAGTGATCTAAATTTCAACAGCCACATGAAAGCGATAACTAAACAGCTTTTTACCACCTCAAAAATATTGCCAAACTTAGAGGGCTGATGTCAAAAGATGATTTAGAAAAAACTCATTTATGCATTTATCTCCAGCAGGGTTGAGTACTGCAATGGACTGTTCACAGGCCTTCCTAAAAAGACTATCAAACAGCTTGAGGTGATACAAAATGCAGCAGCTAGGGTTCTCACAAAAACTAAAAGAACTGACCACATTACTCCAATTCTTAAGTTCCTGCTCTGGCTTCCAGTAAGTCACAGAATTGACTTTAAAGCACTACTGCTTGTTTATAAATCACTAAATGGAGCAGGACCTAAATACCTTTCAGACATGCTTCAGCAGTACACACCCTCCAGACCTCTCAGGTCTCAGGAGAAAAACCTGTTATTAAAACCTGCTGTTAGAACTAAACATGGTGAAGCAGCTTTTAGCTCCTATGCAGCTCAGCTCTGGGCCCACTTCCCTGATAACGACGGAGACACGCTCTTAAGAGGGTTTTCTACGATTCATCTTACGATCGTTCGTTTGGTTTCTCCGACTGTTTCCCGAACATGCTCGTAGCGTGAACGCGCGTGCACTGCTCTTAAGATGCTCTTAAGGGGAGCTGTCCACTTTAATAGTTCTGAAATATCCTCTGATTTGACGGTGATGTCAGGTGACTGCACGTCACAGCTATAGGCCTACCATTTAAACTTCGGATCTACACATTAATTCACATAAATACGGAAATAGAAACACTTTGACATCTGCATGTAAGCATCCCAAGTAGGTTATATACCACACAGAGACATAAATAATTGTAATTATTTTAAGATTAGATTGTTGCACCATGCAATAATTTTTCGCGGTGCCACTTAAGAACACGTTTGAAGATAAGAAAGAAGTCGAGTAAGAAAGAGAGGAAATGTGTAGGCTTAGATTTTGATGCTTTTTACCTCATAGGCCTAATAAAATATTCACTTAGCAAAGATAATGTCAAACTATTCTGGCAACGTCTCGTTTCATAACTTGATTGCATTTTTGTCCGCTTTTCATCACATTATTATGACCATTAAATGTAGGCTATTTTGCACGCTAAAATCTGATTCATCACAGGTAAACACAATAAAGAATGGGAACGTAAATTGGATTATGTATTCTAAGTTGTAATTCCTCTGTATGTCCTGTTGGTGACCTCAGTGAGAAGTACTGTTAAGACGCTCTTAGCTGGTAACGAGTACTCTGGAGCACTCGTAGATCTACGAGTGTTTTCACGATGCTCTTAAGCTACGATGGTTTCGGGAAACAGTCGGCAAATCTTAAGACGTTCGTAAGAGGGACTTTACAACGCTCTTAGGCTTAAGATGCTTTCGGGGAAGTGGGCCCTGGAACCAACTTTCGGATGACATTAGCCAGCTTTAAATCTAGACTTAAGACCAAACTGTTCTCAGATGCTTTCTGCTAACTGCACTGAGTTACAAATTCTGAATCTGCCTTGAAAATTATTCTACTTTGTGTCTTTTTTTGTCTTTTTAATTATTCTTTATTTTTAAATGATTTTACCTTGTGTGTTTTATGTTTTTTTTATTCATTTTTTTAATTGTTTTACTATTATAATCTAACTATTCTTTCACTATTGCCCTTTTATGCTTTTATTTGTTATTACTGTTTGCTTTTGTTTATGTAAAGCACATTGAATGACC